>NC_047505.1:34056311-34390877 GCF_902827115.2 Pseudochaenichthys georgianus
ATGGCCCATGCACCGGAAAAAAGTAAATCAAGATATAAAGTCTATGAGGAATTAAAAACACCAAAATAAAATTGACAAGAAGAAAAACTGAGACAGCAAGTGAAAAGGCAGGTAACTCTTTTGGATGGAAAAGGTGTTGAGCAGCTGTTGGGGAAGGTCAGTATGAAACTGCTGTTATCAGCACTGCTTGATATTGGCAGCAAATTTACCAAAAAAAAAAAATTCAACACAGCCCAACTTGCAGTTCCTCCAACTCCTGTGATGTTTATTTACTGTTCTTGGAGTTGGAAAGAGGATTAAGTAAACACACACACACACATGCACAAGCACACACACGCACAAACACACACACACACACACACACACACACACACACACACACACACAGGCACACCAGTGGCCTGAAGGAGACGGAGGATGGTGAGGTCACCACAGCAGCTTTATGGTCTGAAGCCAGAAGGACGGTAGAGAATGACGCAGCTCTTAGCAGGCTGTCACTGTTCTCTTTGATCTCTGGGAATACATCAAGTTTCACAATACCTGGTGACACTGGCGTGTAAATACTCAACGTACATTCTCTGTGTCTCGACAATAACATGCCATCACTGTTAAAGGGCTCAGTATTTAGCACTACTTGGGCGCTAACCTAACTTCATGGCTATATATTTTTTATGCCAGGGATGCTCTTATCCATCATACATAGTTATTGGTCGATGTTAGGCCTTGTTGACTGCCATCAACTTATTGGCAAAAAGGAAGACAGTGGCTGATGTTTTTCTGTTGTGTGAGTTTTTGGCCGACTAAATGTTCTGTTATTTGCCGTTATTGGAGCTGTGTGTATGTATGTTTTTTTGACCAACAAAAGTGAAATAAAAATATATTACACTGCTGCCACTGTTTGGACCAAGGAAAAGGGGGAATAAAAAAAACTATGGGCCAAATTATTTTACACACCAGTATGTGCATACTGTAGGTCAACTCCTACTTGAACCTTTACACATCTGCTATATAAAACTACAATAGGAGTCTACTTCATCATCTTTGCAGTCTCAGACATTATTGGCTAACATGCTCAAAAACCCAGCTGTCAGAGCTGTGATATTATGGAGAGATGGAGAAGAATACTGGATTGCTTTAAGAGTGAGATTTCCCTCAGGAGGAGCAACCATCCAAATGTGTTGATCCCCCCCTCACCATAAATTACACTATCCCCTGGCCCCTGGCCACGATTAATCACATGACCACAGCAGCCAGATTAAATCTGTAGCCTTGGACTGCTCCCTGTCTCACTCTCTCTCTGTGCCTCGCTGTCATGTACGAGGCATACAAATAATCAACAAGCACATAGAATGGGTAAACATCAGTTTAGCATACAGTTACACAGATCACTATGAGTGTGTCATTAGTCACTGTTTGTATGGTCATCCACCTGATATCTGTTATACAGTTATCATAACAAGCACTGAGCTATTGCTCTCCATCTCAGTGAAACGTGGACGATGTGCATCCTGTAACTCAACACTTCACTGCAGAGCTTTCATTTCTCAATGCCAGACCTGCATCGCCACGGTAACACTGGCTCTGGGATGGAAAAGGAGGTCATGACACACGATATTGCCTTCGTATTAACAGGAAAAATGATGTCAACTCAACACCTATGCAGAATATTTGTTCATGTTAAGCTTAAACTTTCTTTATATTCAACAAACCTAATTGTTTGAAACAATTTAAAGCATTTATTCCAAACTATTTAATGGTGTGAATCATGAAGGATTAACTATTTTTGTAATCATTGTTTTTGTATAACATCATCTGAATAACTGAAGACATCACCTTAGGAAATTATACGGTACTATTTGCATGATATTTTAGAAAAGATAACAATAGATAATAATCAAAAGATAAGTAAAATAAAAGCCTTAATGAGAAGTTAGTTGTTCACATTATGATCTTTAATATGAGTAATGATGAAAGAAAACAATATATTGATTCACAATTTTACTTAAATCAACTACAAACATTTGAAAGATGTGCCTCTTAGTAACATTAAATGTAACTATATAAATAGGGTGGTGTATATAACTTGCCTATTACATGACTCACATTTGACCTAATAAGCATGCCTATAATCAGGCATGTCTATAATTAGGAACTAACCTGAAAGGCACAAATAATTAAATGTACATGGAAAGTGTTTCTAAACTGGGACACTGAATTAAAGCAGTGGTAGGATGTCACTATGGAGAACATCTACTTTTCATTTGGATTGTAAATGGTGAGCTAAAATTAGATCTTAGATGGCAATGGGTTCATTTCTAAACTCATTTGGGATGCATTACTGTCTAATTATGGTATAATACTGTAGTGATTTACATGTATTTTTATAGCAGTGATGGTCATTTAAGTAGTATTTGTTTATTTAACAGACACCATAGATAAACACACTAGCACGGAGAAAAGCAAACAATGTAATATGTAGAGGGCCAACCTAAAGCCCACTTGCAGTGCCTGTCTCTGGTTTATATGTAGGCCAAGGTGAAATTGTAGAAGCAACAGGACAATGGGAACATGACATACAGTTCTGCACTGTGATGTACAGTGACATCACTAACAGCAGTATCTACATGATGAAGACCCAGCTATGACGTGTCTGAGACTTGGCGGAGAGCAGTGATGTGATAAGATGCACACATGGACCACTAGACATGGGGAACTGCAGAGGATGCATAAAGCATATGAATCCAACCAAGGGTAATGCAATATGTAAATGAGAGAGCAGTTGTTGAAGTGACTGTGCCTGCTGTTGTTTCTACAGCATTGCATGTGAACTGCAGGAAACACGACTCAGTGAAAACAAATGCACACGCTATACTGTGAAAGCCTGGGCTCTGTTACCGGTCAAAGCTGCAGAAGGAGAGGGTAAAAACCTGGATGAAATCAGTTTTCAGTGGCAGCCATGTTGGCCCCAAAGACCCCTCATCTGTTGCTAAGTAAAAGGTTGTGAAAAAATGTCCAAAAAGTACTTAGTATCATATACTTTGTCGTGTATAGCATGGAGGTGTTGGAGGTTGAGCGGAAGACAAACAGAGATAGAGACTGGGAGTGAATGCCAAGAGCCTGGGATGTTAAATGATTGCTGTTGCTGCTTTGACAGTGATTTATGGTGTAGCTTCATAGGTGTGGGGGGTGTAGGGAAAAGAAACAAGGATGGTTCCACATGAAGAGTGATACACAGTACATGTAAATAGATATTCTGCCCGCCAGTAGTAGAGAAAACTGATTTCCATAGTAACTTTGTGTCTGTTGATACACAGTGATAGGTATTACTTTAGAGTAAGCTGAAGCTTTTTCCTTCTGTTCCTCCAGTCAGCAGGGTTTGACACCTGCAGCCTCCGCCCGGCCTGCCCTCCCACTGTCACCTTTATTAACAGTCTGCCAGGTGGAGACTTTCTCTCCCAAGTGTCCCACCGTAACCTCGATTTTGCTGAGGTGAGTTCAGAGGCACACAGAGCCTGTGGGAGGGCGCGGCTCTCCCTCCTGTTGGGAAGCACCATTCACAGGTAACACACAACAGAAATGTACAGACACTGTTTACCACACTACAAAACTAAGTACCTGAGTGTGGGGTGCTCTGCTCTGTTGTCAACTGTCACGATGATACGAGATGCCTAGTCTACCTGGTGGTATGCAGCTCCACCTGGGTGGTAAGCTCCAGCTGAGAGGTATGAGCCTTGCTGAAATCCAAACCAAATGTTCCCAGTCTTTTGCTAAATTAAGGTAAAGCACAGGGTGTAGCTTCAAATCTAATGGAGCCTAATATGAATCCCCGTATTTTCTTTAACTCTGGATAAGAAAGCAAATTAACCCCGTTGTGCATTTAAGCCTATATCACTTTCAAGCAAGGGCATTCATTCTAAAAATCATGAATTCTTGTTTCATAGCACGAGCAGTAGTTTAAATTCTACAAAGTTTTAGCATTGCACAGATTCAATTAACCCCTTGACTGCCTCACAGTTTTCAGATGCTTTTAATACTTATCCGATTTGTAAATTAGAGGTGAACTGTGCTTTTAGTGCGGATGAGTTTATCTCTTTGTTTGATTCGACATGCACACTAATACTGGATTCCGTTGCTCCTTTTACGCTTAGACGCAACAAAGTTCTCTCAGAGCCGTGGCTCAATGATTGTACTCGCGCTTTTAGACTCGCTTGTAGGCGTGCAGAGAGAAAATGGAAAAAGGGTAAACTTCATGTCTCCTTAGAAATTCTTGGTGCTTGCCTTTCCGATTATCAGACGGCAGTCAAAGCAGCCAAAACAGAGTATATTTCTCTGTTAATCTCCAAAAATAGCCATAAACCTCAAGTTATTTTTAATGTCCTCAATTCGATCATTAATCCTTGTGATGCTTCTCCAATTGTGCCATCAACTACTCTCTGCGATACATTTCTTAAATTTGTTATCGAAAAAGTATCTGCTCTTAGGCTAGCCTATACTAGTGCTACCCCAGATCCTGCTCCCTTTCTGTGCCCTGCTGTCCTCGACCATTTTGAGCCTTTATCCCTCTCTTCTCTCTCGGAAGTAGTCAAGCACCTGCGGCCGACAAACTGCACTTTATCAATCAATCAATCAATCAATGTTTATTTATATAGCCCAATATCACAAATGTTACATTTGTCTCAGTGGTCTTCACAGTGTGTACAGAATATCAGTATGACAACACGACACCCTCTGTCCTTAGACCCTCACATCGTACAAGGAAAAACTTCCGGAGAAAACCCACAGTTTAAAGGGAAAAATGGGAGAAACCTCAGGGAGAGCAACAGAGGAGGGATCCCTCTCCCAGGACGGACAGATGTGCAATAGATGCCGTGTGTAAATTGAAAAGATAATACATTTGCAACATAGGTAGTCCAAATGTTTGGGAATGCATGTGTGTATAATAGGAAGATGAATCCACGAGGATATCCATCCATCCATTAATCGGAACATGAGAGTGACAGAGAGAAGGAAGACGTAAGATGTCCCCCGACAAACTAAGCCTATATCAGCAAAACTAGGGGCTGAATCTAATCAGCCCTAACTATAAGCTTTATCAAAAGGAAGGTCTTAAGCGCACTCTTAAAAACGGATAGGGTGTCTGCCGCCCGAACACAAACTGGAAGCTGATTCCACAAATGTGGAGCTTGATAAGAAAAGGCTCTGGCTCCCATTGTACTTTTAGAGACTCTAGGAACAACCAACAACCCTGCATTCTTGGAACGCAATGCCCTAGTAGGACAGTAGGGTATAATGAGTTATTTAAGGTAAGATGGCGCCTGCCCATTAAGGGCTTTGTAGGCGAGAAGAAGAATTTTAAATTCTATCCTGTGTGCTATAGGGAGCCAGTGTAAGGCAGCCAGAACAGGAGTAATGTGGTCCCTTTTCCTAACTCTGGTTAGTACACGAGCCGCAGCATTTTGAATCAGCTGAAGTGACTTGACTGACTTCTTGGTACTCCCTGATAATAAAGAGTTACAATAATCCAGCCTAGAAGTAACAAATGCATGGACTAGTTTCTCCGCATCGTTTTGAGGCAAGATATGCCTGATTTTTTCAATGTTACGTAGATGGAAGTAGGCGGTCCTTGAAATTGATTTTATGTGGGCGTTCTCTCTCTGATCAAATAACACCAAGATTCCATTCCTTTAGACAGCATTCCCTCTCGCTTCCTTAGAGACGTTTTTGAATCAGTTGGAGCAAGTGTTTTATTGCTTGTAAACACTTCTCTTAGCTCAGGATGTGTCCCAGCTGCCTTCAAACATGCCGTGGTTAAGCCACTACTTAAAAAGAAAAATCTCAATCCCTCCATTGTCGCAAATTTCAGGCCCATCTCCCAGCTACCCTTTTTATCTAAAGCCCTGGAGCGAGTAGTCTACGCCCAGTTGCAGTAATTTTTAACCACGCATGGTATCCATGAAAAATGTCAGTCTGGCTTTAAACCTATGCATAGTACTGAAACAGCCCTTTTAAGAGTTTTTAATGATCTGCTCTTAGCCGCCGATTCAGGCAGCCCAGCTGTTTTGGTGCTGTTAGATTTAACTGCTGCCTTTGACACTGTGGATCATAGTATCCTGTTGTCACGGCTTGAACAGTCCGCAGGCATTACAGGCTCTGCTCTTGCATGGTTCAAGTCTTATTTGACGGACCGTAGCTTCTCAGTGCAGTTAGGTGTCTTCTCCTCTGCCAAAGCCCCTCTTACCTGTGGGGTTCCCCAAGGCTCGATTCTGGGCCCCATCCTTTTTCTATTGTACATACTGCCCCTAGGTTCAATTCTTACAAAACATAATATCCCCTTCCATTGTTACGCTGATGATGGACAGATCTATCTGCCTCTCAATCAAAATGCCAACTAATTACAGCAGTTGAAGGACTGCTTAACAGAGATTAAATCCTGGCTGAGCCAAAACTTCCTCACCCTTAATGAGAGTAAGACCGAGGTCATCTTTTTGGACCCCAACCAACAGTCTCCCCGGTTGATATTCTGGGCTCCCTCAATAAAAATATCTTCCCCTCTGTTATGAACCTTGGAGTGACCTTCAACAGCGCCTTTAAATTTGATAAGCAGGTTAGCTCTGTAGTCAAGACCTGCTTTTTCAAAATACGACTATTGGCTAAGACCAAGTCGTTTTTATCTTTTAAAGACCTAGAAAGGGTTATTAACGCCTTTGTTACCTCGAGACTGGATTACTGCAACGCTCTGTATGTGGGTATGGATCAGGCCTCAATTAGACGCCTCCAGCTAGTTCAGAATGCAGCTGCACGTCTTCTCACTGGCCATAAAAAGCGTGACCATATCACCCCAATTCTGGCTTCATTGCACTGGCTTCCAGTTCGGTTCAGAATAGATTTTAAACTCCTTTTATTTGTTTTTAAAGCCCTAAATGGGCTGGCTCCTGCCTATATAGCCGAACTCCTCCATCGCTACACCCCAGGCAGAGCCTTAAGGTCGGCTGATCAGCTGTTGTTGATAGTGCCTAAGACCAGGCATAAAACCTGAGGGCATCGAGCTTTCACAGCGGCTGGCCCTAGGCTCTGGAATACTTTGCCCCTCCATGTGAGGTCGGCCCAGACCCTGGGGTTTTTTAAATCAACACTTAAAACTCACTTTTTCTCTTTGGCTTTTGTTTAATTATCTATTTATTTATTTATTTAGTTATTTATTTATTCATTTAGTTCTTTATTTTAATATTTATAACATAACATAGGATTTCATAAGGTATTTTTAAAATAGTTTATACATTATTCAAATATAGGAATAGTAGATAGCAGCGCCATATAGACTGAGAGTTACGACATCTCCGTTCACTCCAATGGACCACTTTTTTACAGCAATGGCGGATCGTGGAGCCTCTCAATCGTTCCCCGGAAGTTAGCGCCAAGGCTAGCAGAGCTGTAGAGTTGCAGCATAATAGACCGTTCGTGACGGACTTTTAAAGGTAAGAAGAAGTGTAAAGATTTATATTGCGGATATTATCAGTACATCTGATTCAAATTAACATGTGTATTAAAGGATGTCAGTGGATTATCCCTAAATTAGTAGATTTAGGGAACGTTTACAGATAACAGATTAAGCTAGCATACCGAAGCAAGTTAGCAACACACGTTGAACAGCCTTTTAATTGTACATTCCGTTCTCTTAATGTCATTTCGTTCAACGTTGTTGAATTAGAGAAGAGGGGCTTCTAAACGGGATTGTATGCGGGGGTGGAGGGAGTTAAATATTAGATAAATATAACTTTGGTGCGTGTAAGAGTGAGTGTTTTTAGCCGAGCCATATTGTGTCCTTGTGATTATGTTGATTATTATTGTCTGTATAATGTTACAGCTCAGCTGATTTTGGATTGATGGCAAAGGGAGAGGGACTTAAGTGAGAGTGAAAACACAAGGTAAGTTTAATACTACTGTTTTATATAAGTAAGCATACTAAACATGTATTATATCAATGTATTATATAAGTAATCTTGTTAGTAACCTACTGTATGGCAGGTGGAGGGGCAGTGATGTTACAGGTGGAGGAGCAAGACTGCAAACTCACAAGACAGAGAAATCAAAGTTCTCATTCATAACACTCCGTTCGATGTCTCACTATGGGATGCGCCTCATCGCGGAGCAAACAGAAGCATCAATCTCATTACGCCAATCCTGATTGGCCGGTGATTCTTGACGTCAACGTCAGGGGAAATCACCCCCTATAAGTAGCCTGCGCCACGACGCATGCGTCATTCAAACACCTCTTCTCGCTTCAGAGCACATCTCGAACGGTAGCCGGGCTAGCTTAACAGTCCACAGACTGAACCCAAAGCTAATTTTCGGTCGACGGGCGTTAGCCGGCTACCCGATTCTCTCACAGAAGAGTATTATAGTCAACCTCGCCGTTCTTCCTCTGGAGTAAGGTAAGGTTTTGACTTCAAGTTAGCAACACACCAGTTGCTAACTTGTGTTTTTTCCCTCACTACCGACACCATGGTAGCGAGGACACTTTTTTCTTCTCTCTTCCACGGAGGAGAAAAGGATTACAGGAATATTACCATACCAGGTAATATCCTTGAGAGAAAAAGACCCACGCTGTCCTTTTTTCCCCCGGATTAAAGACAGATCGGTAAACATTTTTTTCTCGAACGTACCTGTCATGAGCGGACCCTCTCCACGCCTCACGGCGAACGAGATGGATGCTTCTCCCCCTCACACCAGAGGAGTCAGGAACTCGGAGGCTCGGCGCTGCGGTTGCGGGTTGAAAGTGTCAGGCACAGACTCACACCAGATCTGTTCGTCCTGCCTCGGGCTGGAACACGCCCAGGAGGCCATCGACAACCCCGGCTCGTGCGGACATTGTGCCCGCCTCACCGTGAAGAGCCTCCACCGAAGGTTAGCGCAACAAGTTAACCTGTCGGGACGGGACCCCCTCATGTCCACTGATCCGCCGACCGGCAATCAAGACACGGGGACGTCTGCCGCAGAGATGGAGCCCCTCACTGCGGTCTGGGGCTCACCGACAGCGGCACCCGCAGAACCGGAATCCCGCGCCATATCAGGCCGAGATCCGGTGGCGGCAAGAAACGCGGGAACCGGGCCCCACGCTATACCAAGCTGGGGCTCCCGACTGGACCTCACCATGGTTTCACCCGCGGAAGATGTCCTGGAGTTAGACTACATGGAGGACGAAGAGTACACCTCTGAGTTCCTCCTGTCTGACTCGGATGAGCAAGAAGACGACGTCTTCGTGTCACCAGCTCAGGCTGCAAAGCCGGGAGCGATGGCTGCTCTCTCGGCGATAGCACACCAGCTTCGCCCTGTCTCAGTATGGACCTACAAGCCGTGTGTCAGCGCGCTGCGGCCAGACTAGACAAGTTGGCCGAGAAAATCTCTGGTTTCGGCTGCAGCTCAGGCTCAACCAACCCAGAATTTCGGCCAGCAGTCGAGGAAGAAGAAGCGAGCGGCGTGACAGCCCCTCCTTCTCCCCTCCGTGAATGTGTTCCCGCCGCCTCGAGAGATGCCTAAACGCCATCCTCAAGTCCGCACAAACACATGTCACACGTTGGTTGATTCCTCTGTCATTAAACATTTGCCGCTGACGCATCCAGGCCGAGGGCCGAGGGCGCAGCTCAAAAAAATTAATAGAAAATCAATAAAACCAATTTTCTCCCCTTTTGAGAGCAGCAACGGTATCTCTCAAAAGGCTGGAGCTGTAAGCGTGACATCTCAGCTGGCTCTAACGGAGCGTCCACACTACAGCTCCAAAAATAGCTTGGAGCTGGGCGTGTCTGGAGCTTGGGGATTTTATTCAAGCAACACGGCCAACAACCAATCACATGAATCTCCCGCCCCCGACATACAAAGCAAAAACCCCCGGGGATTTTATGCGAGCAATATATATATAAACTCCCCAAACAGGCGAAAACCTACCAGTTTCCCCCACTGTCTCTGCCACCTCCCTCCATGCCTGGTTCCTCCGGTTTGTATCCTGGTAGGTGAAGAGGGTCTGGTCATACAAAACCGGGTGATTCGCTACGGCGATAGTTAGTTTCTCCTCCGACTTTTTTTGAAATATAGAAATGAACGGCGGGATATCTCTCCCAGCTTAGACGCGGTTTGATTGGCTAGCGCTTCAGCTGTCAGATTTTGGGAAACGGGATTTGATTGGCTGGCGCTGGCTACTCCGGCGTCCAGGCGACCAGAAGTTGAACAATGTTCAACTTCTGGTCGCCTAGGACGCCTGAGACGCCTCGCTCTGCTACCCACAATTCAGTTCGGCGAAAAAGCCCGGCTACGTGACGTCACCCCATTGAAAGTGAATGGGCAGCTTGGAGCAGCTTGGAGCAGCTTGGAGCTTTCGACGCTGTCGACGCTGTAGTGTAGACGGGCCGTAAGGAGCATGCAGCAGGAGATACTCACGACACCCAAGCTGCCTCGAACTCTGCTCGGTTTAAAACACCGAAGACGCAGAGGTCGCAGCCCATCCCGAGTCCCCAGCCCAGGCTGGAGACGAGGGCAAGTTGGCCGAGAAAATCTCCGGTTCCGGCTGCAGCTCAGGCTCAGCCAACCCAGAATCTCGGCCAGCAGTCGAGGAAGAAGAAGCGAGCGGCGTGACAGCCCCTCCTTCTCCCCTCCGTGAATGTGTTCCCGCCGCCTCGAGAGATGCCTCAACGTCATCCTCAAGTCCGCATAAAACACATGTCACATCTTTCTTTCTGAATAAACCATTTTCCGCTGACGCATCCAGGCTCCGGCCAAGGGCGCAGCTCAAAAAAATGAAAAGAAAGACAATAAACAGTCCGTTAACCATAAATCCCCTTCTGAGAGCAGCTACGGCCTCTCTCAAAGGACGGATTATTGACGGGTCCGTGAAGCCACCGCCACACACATGCGCAGTGCCGGCCGGGGCTTTAAGGGCACCACCGGCACGCGCAGGTGCAGTGCCGACTGGAGCCGTGAGGACACCACCGGCACACACATGCGCAGTACCGGTGTAGGTACCAGATGTGTTCGGGGTACCAGATATGTTCGGGTGTATTTCCGTCGCACCCGTCATCCGTCATATCCGTCTTCTCACCTCCCTCTGCTCCCAGCATGGTACAATCTGAATACAGTGGGACTCCCTCAGAAGGTGATAAACACTATTCAGAGTGCGAGAGCTTCCTCCACCAGGTCTCTTTACGACTGTAAGTGGAGGGTGTTTGAGGAGTGGTGCCTTCAAGAAGGGCACATCTCTTTTCAATGTCCTGTCGGGGTGATTTTATCATTCCTACAGGACTTGATCGATAAACACAGAGCTTTCTCCACGATCAAGGTGTACCTGGCTGCTATTGCTGCATGCCATGTGGGCTTTGAGGGTAAGACGGCTAGCCAACATCCTTTGGTTTGCCGTTTTATGAAGGGAGCGCGCAGGCTCCTCCCTGTCTCCAGGTCGCTGGTGCCCTTATGGGACCTGGCAGTGGTTTTAAATGGGCTCAAAATGACCCCATTTGAACCCCTGGAGGGAGCTGACATGAAACATCTGTCACTCAAGACAGTGCTGTTACTGGCCCTGGCATCCGCTAAACGGGTCAGTGATATTCATGCGCTGTCTGTACATCCCTCATGCACTCAGTTCGCCCCAGGGCAAACGAGAGTGTTGTTGAAACCCAACCCTGCCTTTACACCAAAGGTGGTTGGTTTGTGTACCCCGATTGACATTGAGGCATTTCCTCCGCCGCTGGTTTCCTCCGGAGAACAGCAGCAGGATCTATTGTGTCCAGTCCGGGCTTTGCACACATATATGGACAGATCAAAAGAGCTTCGTCTTAATGACCAACTCTTCGTGTCCTGGGCTAAACCTCACAAGGGTAAGCCTGTTACTAAGCAACGACTATCCCACTGGATCGTGGAGGCGATTGCTTTGGCCTATACGAGTCAGAATCTGCAAGCACCTTTGGGTCTGCGGGCTCACTCGACTCGGGGCCTGGCTACATCCTGGGCTTTGTTCAAGGGTGTTTCCATCCAGGATATCTGTGCGGCGGCAAGCTGGTCTTCGCCACTCACTTTTGTCCGCTTTTACAGGCTGGACGTCTCCGCTCCAAGCGTGGCCCGAGCAGTGCTGGGCACCTTGTTGAGTCGGGACTCCACCTGTTAAATTCTGGTTGATCGGTGATCTTCGAGATAAGCTCGTCTGGCAATACGGGAGCTACAATATCCCATAGTGAGACATCGAACGGAGTGTTATGAATGAGAACTATAGGTTACTTACGTAACCCCAGTCTCAGAGTAACATGAAGTGAGATGTCTCACCAGACGGCCCTCCTTGCTATGGTGAAGCGAGAAGAGGTGCTTATTTTGAATGACGCATGCGTCGTGGCGCAGGCTACTTATAGGGGGTGATTTCCCCTGACGTTGACGTCAAGAATCACCGGCCAATCAGGATTGGCGTAATGAGATTGATGCTTCTGTTTGCTCCGCGATGAGGCGCATCCCATAGTGAGACATCTCACTTCATGTTACTCTGAGGACTGGGGTTACGTAAGTAACCTATAGTTTGTTCTCCAGAGAAGAGGTTGATTTCACTTCAATTTTTTATTTCATATTTTCTAAAGATGTGGAAATGGCAAAAAAAAAAAACTTGAGAGCTGTAACCAAGACAACTGTAACAACATGAGTAGAGAGCCACCAAGGTTTTTCAAGTCCCTCTCTTACTCCATTTGGCCAACCCAAACTTCCAGATACATGACAGGACACCTTGCTTGTTTTTGTTGTTTGCGCTCCTCTGGCGAGAGACAGCAAGCGCATTTCGTGGCATCTACAGGCAGTGGCAAGTCCTTCCGGCATATGCCACAGACGCCGCTACTCTGTGGTAGCTGTGGCAAGTCCTTCCGGCATATGCCACAGAGGCCGCTACTCTGTGGTAGCTGTGGCAAGTCCTTCCGGCATATGCCACAGAGGCCGCTACTCTGTGGTAGCTGTGGCAAGTCCTTCCGGCATATGCCACAGAGGCCGCTACTCTGTGGTAGGTGTGGCAAGTCCTTCCGGCATATGCCACAGATGCCACAACTTGCCGAGGCATCTGCCGCTGCTCAACGGGAGTTGCCACAAGATGCCAGAGTAAGAGAAGGTTTACTGTAGCTGCCACTCACCTTCCGTAGAAAATGCAGCTATTTAAACCCGTATTTATCGTGTAAAATGTCGCTGTTTAGACATGACTTTATCGAACTGATCTGTACACAGGACTGATGTGCGATCTCTATTTTTCAAAAATATTTTCATCATTTCTATTCAATTTTACTTGAAGCATGGTTTGCTAAAATAAACAAACGTGCTATATTTATGATGAAATATTGGCGAGTGAGGGTTGCAACGCCCTTGGCAATTGTCGCTTCTTGAGGGGAGTTTCCACTGCTTGCTACGATAAACCAGGTATATGACTAGTAAAGACAAATAATTAACAAATAAATATCTGTATGGACACAGCAACTTGTACACTGGTGTTATTAGACTTGGCTACAGACTTAGGGCAGCTGTAACTGATTGCAGTTGCCACTGCTAGTGAGATGCTAAGGTTAGTATGAAGGAGTATGAAGGAGGTCCTTGATATATTTCCATTAGGCAAAGGACTTATATTTGCCCCATGCCTTCAGCAGCAGCAGGCCATTCACTTTGATTTGATCCAGTTATGAAATGTCATCATTTCGACAATAAAGAAATGCTACATAAACGTTATCTTGCATGTTTTATCGAACCATCTCCGTTTCTAACTTTCAATATTTAAAAAGAGATCTCTCTCTCATCTGCGTGCGGGGGCGGGGCCTCACAGACATGCTGCTGCGCTGTGCACACAGTTCTGCCGGTAATGAATATTGGGATACATTTTGTGAGGAAACTTTTCCACCAATAATTCCAATAAGTATTCCAAAATGTATTCAATTCAGGTTTACGAAAGTAACTGTATTCGGATTAGTTGTTTTTCAAATGTAACGCGAGCTGAATACAGTTAGGCTACTTGGTATTTGTATTCTGATTACGTAACGCCGTTACATGTATTCCGTTACAACCCAACCCTGTGTACAGATCATCAGTCCTGTGTACAGATCAGTTCGATAAAGTCATGCCAAAACAGCGACATTTTACACGATAAATACGGGTTTAAATAGCAGCATTTGCCACGGAAGGTGAGTGGCAGCTACCGTAAACGTTCTCTTACTCTGGCATCTTGTGGCAACTCCCGTTGAGCAGCGGCAGATGCCTCGGCAAGTTGTGGCACCTGTGGCATATGCCGGAAGGACTTGCCACAGCTACCACAGAGTAGCGGCCTCTGTGGCATATGCCGGAAGGACTTGCCACTGCCTGCAGATGCCACGAAATGAGCCAGGCCCTACTGCCTCTGGCTGGGTGCTGGCAGGTGGAGGGCAGTGATCCCTTCCCTTCTTCCCTCAATCTTTGAGACTAATGTAAGTAGAAGACATGGCACTGTACATTTTCGAACATTTAAAATATTATACCACTTAAAAATAAGAAATATTACTTTTGTTACTAAGAGTTCATACTTATTATACCTGTGTGTCACCTTTCACACTATAGCTGTTGTAGAGGCTAAGCCAACGCTTTAAGCCTCTGAGGATCCGCTTGGTGTGTGTAATTGACGCATACAAGTTTTCTGCCGAATAAAGGTCAGAAACAAAGTTTCCAGTTTGAAACAGACCATTTATTTCCATTTTACTGGTTTCCATTTACTTGCTTCTTTCCATATTCACCACACGATATTACTGTTTGCACAATACCCTTGCTTTGCTTGTAATCCCGTGTTTGTGTGTGTTTTCTCCGTGTGTGTGCTCCTTGTGTGTGTGTTCCGTGTGTGCTCCTTGTGTGTGTGTTCAAAAACTGTATGGGCCTTCTGGCGGAACCTCTCCCCAACACACATAGGTTCCTACCTTTATACCCACAGTTAATTGGCTCCTACAGCTGTGATCATGAGCTATGGGCTTTGTAGATACAGGTCCCGGGGTGAATCGTGGTGCAGGGGCCCTTCTCTTTTTGACCACAGGGCGATGCACGAAGATGGTGGGTATAGCCTCTGCTTTCAGCCTAGTCTTGCCCTTTTTTGTCTTGACAAACTGGTCTGCATCAAAATGTGCCTGCGGAGTGACTTGAGGTTACTTCACACACAGAACAACTCAGTTTTGTCTGCCCACATACATATTCCATAGTGGTTGAATACACAGTATTAGGAAACACTTTATACTTACTGGACATGTTATACTCATTACATACTGTATATAAAATATGACCAAGAATGTGAGACAACTTTATAGAAATTCACATCACATCTGTTACTGATGCCATTTGTCATACTTTGTTAAACTCACAAATAATAAAGTTCCATAACTTCAGTTGGGAACAAAGACCACACCTTATCTCCCCAAGGCAATTTCCCATCCAATAGGTGTGCTATATAGGTGTGTATAACCCTTTCTCCTGTCTGTTACTCCCTCTTTCAGCACAAGAACCAGAGGGGGATTAAATGGAGCCTGAATACCTGCACTGAGACCCTCACCCTGCACCCTGAGTCTCAACTCTGTGTTTTTCAAGCCTTTCCCTGTTCTTTTGTATTAAACAAAACATTAAGCTTTCCCAATGGTGTGGTTTTCATTTGGTGAAAAAGTGCAAATGCAGTGTTTGTATATAATTACCTCACATATTGTTTTGCTGTTGGTCGTGAAATTTCTCCTGCTGACTTGAGCCAGCCATTTTTTCCTCCGCTCTGTGTCAGTGGGGAAGCCGTACATTCGTACTCCTTTCTCTGAGCGATTGGGGCATCCCCAGGCAGCACAGCAAACCATGGTGGCGACTAGGAGGCAGCACAGCAAACCAGGACAACACGGAGGAAAAGGCACAGACAAACTGTGCAAATATGCTATATTCAATGTTTATTGAACTCCATGTATTTGCAATGGATGTTCCTAAAACAACACATTTAACATCATCATCATCATCATGCTGCTGCTGCTGCTGCTGCTGCTGCTGCTGCTGCTGCTGCTGCTGCTGCTGCTGCTGCTGCTAGTTCTTTGATAGTCACCTGTCGGTCTCCTGTCCTTTCTGAAAGCCATAAAGATGACATTAGTCATTTAGATAACTTGTGTCCTCAATTACCATGGGATTACTGAAACTACCATGAATTTAAGAAAATGGTAGAAATGAATCTAATCTGAATTTTAAAGCATTACTTTAGATCCCCTCCCTCTAAATGTATCAATAAACATTAGAAAGTGATGCTCCTGACTACCATACAAGTTTAAGAAGATAATATTGGTTTGAAAGAATTCAAAGCTATAAATAAACAGCAACAGGCTCTTTAACCAAGGCACTGTTAGCCTAACATGTAAACTAGCTGTTCACACTAATCCTAATATTATCACTTAATATTAGCACATTTTATTTTTTAAAACATATTGATGTAAATACCAGGGCCGGGACTTTAACGCGTTAATTAAGATTAATTAATTACACAAAAATTAACGCGTTAAAAAAATTAACGCATTTTAATCGCACTTATTTTTGCACAGCGGAACGTTTCTCACTGGATGAGTTTCAGGCGTACCGATTATACTGGAGCACCAACTAACGTTCATGACTTCAGCATGGGACTTCAAACAACAACAAACCACGGTGAACAATAGTCAAACATGAACGAACAAGCTGATGAGACCGCTTTGGTCGGCCCCGTGGATGGGAAATTTTGTTTTAAAAAACGGACGGATGGAAGCGTCGATAAGAGCACGGTTGTGTGCAAATTATGCAAAAAAGAATTTGCATATCACCGCAGCACATCAAGCCTAAAGTATCACCTAAATGCAAAGCATGTAGCAGCTAGCGTGGACGTTAGCCCGACTCCGATTGCAAGGAACCACACCCTGACCCAACCCACACTCAACCAGATGACTGGTTTCAGGGCCAGTAATTCCCTGGCTCACTGGATTGCACTCGACTGTAGACCACTTGGAGTAAAATCCATGTGAAAATTGCTTCTCACTGTTCTCAGGTCAAATATGTATATTTGATTAAAAATGCGATTAATTTCGATTAATTAATTACAAAGCCTCTAATTAATTAGATTCATTTTTTTAATCGAGTCCCGGCTCTAGTAAATACATACACATATCGATTTGTTGTATAAATATTGCAAATCAAAACCTTTATTCACTAATGATTACCAAAAATCGTAGTTCTATCTCCGGTTATCAATGCATTCACATTGCCCGCCATGAACTTCCGGGGAACGATCCTCATCTACATGAACCACGTGACGATAACCGTTTTTGGACTTCCGTTGTCGTAACTCTTCTATTATATGGCTCTGGTAGATAGGATTACTTAAAATATAGTACCTTATATTTCATATTTTTTCCCTTTAGACCCTTGCGGTTTATTCTTAAAAATCCTTACCCTTACACACCCCCCATTTTCCCTCTGCTGGTCTATGGCCTTGTAGAGGGTAACGGGGTACAGAGTCGCTTAGATAAGCGGGGGAGTGCATCTGACGAAGAGATGGGTTGTTGTGCTCCCTATCTCTGTTTCTTATCCTATATCTAATAGAACTGCTCGGGTCTTGATAGATTGAGTGGGGAAGTTCATGAGATCTTTCTAGAGGATTATCAAGAATAACTTTTATCCAATGACCTTTTCCCTCTCTGTCTGTGTCTGTGTATTCTCTTGTTCCGATTAACCCAGCCAAATCTTTTTTCTTGTTTTGTATCTATATCTACGCCGGGAACCGGAGTCAAGGCTGATCCTCTTGCTGTAGTCCTGTGTCTTGGATCCTCTATCCTGAGTTCTGGATTAAGTCGTGGACTTCGGGTCGTGGCTGAACCTGTCTCTGCGGTCCTGCCTTGGGTCTCGTCATGCTGCTTCCCTGATGGCTTCCACAGAATTGTAGCTGACATCCTCGTGGATTAATCTACTTATTACAGACACATGCATTTCCTAACATTCGGTCTATATGCTGTAAAATGTATTATCTCTTCGATTTACACACGGCATCTATTGCACGTCTGTCCGTCCTGGGAGAGGGATCCCTCCTCTGTTGCTCTCCCTGAGGTTTCTCCCATTTTTCCCCCTTAAACTGTGGGTTTTCTCTGGAGGTTTTTCCTTGTACGATGTGAGGGTCTAAGGATAGAGTGTGTCGTTTTTCTCATACTGATATTCTGAACAATCTGTGCTGTTGTATTTGCTGTAAAGTGTCTCTACTGTAGGCTATTTTTATTTTATGTACAGCACTTTGGCTCGACCAAAAATCGTTTATAAATGTGCTATATAAATAAAACTTGATTTGATTTGAGATGAAACAGCATGAAAAGCATTGAAAGTGTATGTTTCTTTGATACTACTTATTTTAGAGACAGAGAACTTGATGCCTATTAAGTTAAGCCACTGCCATTTAACAACTTCTGTTGGGCTTTTGAAGATAATATATATTAAGTCAACACAACTCCTTTTATAAAGGTCAACATGCTGGTCTGGGGAGGCACTGAGGATCCAGATTTTGGGATATAAGTAATAGACCAGTTATGGGATAAGCTCCCTGGTCTTTAGTCAAAACCCTCTTGGATCAACCTTCAAAGAACACTCCTGGGGTGTTACACATCTGTGGAATGACTCGACAAAATCAATGGATGGATATCTATGGACCTTTGATACTTAGTGAAGGGTGACCGAGCAAACTTACTTTTTTAAAGTGAGGCACTGCTTGGCATTCCCACAGTTGATCTGGGAACTTCAGGTATAGTTGTAAATGTAAATTATGAAAGGGATATATCAAAGAGACAATTTTCTTTATGAATGAACTTAAATCAACATGTGACATGGCATTTTTCTCTACCAATCATGCATGCAGTGGACTGTGTTTGTACACAGTGCAGTGCTGTAGGTGCTGCCATACGGCCTTACATGTGTGGGCTGTGTAGGCTGTCACTGTGCATCACGGCAATCTCAGTGAAAATAGAATATTACACCATCTGCCTACATTTATGTAAGCATGGCTTATAGAGTGGCAATTTGACGTTTTAAATGTATCCTGCTTGTTGTACTTCTCAGTATCTTATTCTTTGGATTTGAAATATGTCAAAATGATTAAGATAACTGCTCAACTGCACTTTTTTTGAAGATCTAAAGAGAAAATATCTAAATGATCTGATTTGTGCAGTAATTATTTAGGTGAGAACAGCAACGTTATATGCTTAAATAAGGTCGCTAACCAAAAGGTCACGCTATATGAATGAGAAATGATCAAGATGGTACATGAGCTAAAAGGTGACCTCCTAGTACTTGTAGTATGCTTGTCATAGACAGAGCACTCCTGTCAGTAAAAGTACAGTTGTGTACTATAAACAAAGATTTGATAGAGAGTAGTAATTCAAAGTGATGCAGCCTACAGTTCATCACTGTTATTGGTACTTACTGTAAGTATAGCTGAAAGGTACACAGGAAGTTTACATTAACATTAAAGTCTGTGTTGTTTATTTATACTGTTTTGTATTTGTGCACACTCTAATTACAGTCTATTAAAATTGCTGGGTCATAGTCACAGCAAACTGCATTATTCATACTACAAAGTAATTATTAATTGGATGTCTTAGACACAGTTACACTGAAGCAGAATAAATGTTGAGGTATTGGCTATAAAATGGATAAAAAGCATAAATAATGATGTGGCATTTTGCCCTCTGTGTGCACTGTTAAAATCATTAGCTGTATCAACTACAAATGGGTTATTTCTTCTGAACTGCGTATAACCTATACCTCCTGTACAGACTTTTGTTCAAACAGTTCCTTAAAACTGATGTGCAAAGCACAATATGTGGGAAGAAAATATAAATATACAAACACTGTCAAGTCCTTCAGGTTTTTGGCCTGTACCAGTGATTTAGCCTGACTTGATAGGCTAGAGGGCAACAGAGGACGCTTTGGACAACTCAAATTCATTCTTTATTTATTCAAGACAGCTCCAAGAATTGATCAGGTTGAAAACCTTCAAAACACAAAGGACAAACAAAAGTTAGCTCACATGCTACACAAATTACAAAAAATGTGCAGGTCTCACTGCATTCTCAATAATAATAATAATAGCACAACAACCTATGTTTTAATTAAAAAGCATATATTGTTACTTTAAAACCACATCATTAACTTAAATGAAATAAGAGTGTTTATCTCCACTTGGAAAACAAGCACCAGAGAAAACCTCATCTGAACAAATGCGCTGTCTAAATTGCACAGAAAACAAACGGAGCACAGGCAGACCGCGCTGCGTAAAAAAAAGTTGATTGCGCAACAGCACTCTCGCAAAGTGCGGCAACAGATCAAGTACATAAACACAATAAACATACCAACGGCGTCTCCGCAGCCTCACACACACTGTCGCCTGGTTCTCTCTCCGTGGCTTTGAGAACAAGAGACCGGCCATCACAAACTACACCCCTTTTGTAGCCGTGTTGCCGGAAGCGGCATTCATATTTTTTCTACAGCTCGCTTATGAAAAGTAGCCTACGCTAGTCAAAATAAAACAAATACCCTCTCCTGGTATTAAACAATACTATAATAATAATAATAATACTCTAAATTAAAACACATAATTATTTATTAGTCCGTTTTCCACAGATATTATTACATATTGACGTTCGTCTCGACAAACACTGAAGTTTACATTATTTATTTTCCTCCTTCGGGGTACAAAAACCTCTTATTTTCTCAAGTAATAAAAAGTATGTGGTTACGCAGCCAATTAACACTGACAACGGGCAAACCGCAAAGAGGCCAGTCAGCTCACATGTCACAGAGGAAACTCGAGGAAGGAGAGATCAGGCAGTCCTGTGAAAGTCCACGAGACAGGACTGTGTTAGCACTAGCGCCTCCGCCTCTACTGTATGTGCGTGCATCAAGGAGTCCTTTGCTTTTCAACGCTATGGCTGAACTGTGTGATGCCTTTCTTACATAACGTCACACAAACTTCTACCCTAACTCCTCTCCTCAACACACAGAGCTGATGTGCTTCTTGGAGCAACACACTCCTCAGGGAGATAGTCCTATTGAAGTTAGTACGAAGATGCACTCAAATATAAACGCTTGCCTTTTGAAAATGTATGAAATGTATAAATATATACATTGCTGTGGCCAGAGACACACTGATCCATACACACCACACACCTACAGTAGAAACAGTCTGCACTGTTAAAATAGATTTCAAATGCTAGCTTTGTTAAAGTGGTATTGTATTTTGGACTGTGTGATAACTACCAACCCAGTCTCATAAAAAAAACGTGTAATAACTACGTTGGTCCACAACGTAGGACGTAGTATTTCTACAAAAACGCCTCTGAAATTGTAAGATCCCTTCGTTTTTTTTCACCATTCATTCCAATGGCTGGCGTCTATGTCACGTGATCTTCACATTTCTCCCTGCAGAAAAAAAAACATGGCCGAACTTCGTTTTATTCTCGGTGTAAAATGCCTATTTAAAAGTTAGTTTGGCCATTAAAATGCCTTTTGATGTCATTTGATGCGAGAAATGAGTTGTTATTTCAGATTATGTGTGCAGTGGATGCACATGATCTTTAGTTTGTTAGTTATTACCTATATACAGTCTATGGTTATTACGAAGATTACTTCAGGAAATTGTGTCTACAACGTTTTCATTGTCACCAAGGTGGTTGCTAGGGATACTGCTATCGATATTATTTCTGTTATGTTGTGTAACTGTTTAATGGTGTTATCTTTATTGCTACCCCCTTCCCCGTCAATGTATAGTGTTGGTCCACAGCGCAAACGTATTAGTTTAATAAAATCCGCATCTAAGATTGTGGCATAGATACGTTATTTTCCCCTGTGCAATTCTCCATTTTCTCAACAATAACACATAATTATCCTTGTGTTTATTTATTTGTTTGATTAATAAACACAAGTTGGAGTCCGTCAGGACCGAGGGTCGGAGCAGCTCATTTGCTTTACAGAATATTACAGCCGGAAGTAAGTATTCTCTCCGCTTCGCTTGACAAACCCCGTGATAGTCCAACCCAGTCTCACGGCATTTCGTGTTCACCAACACGATTTTTAATCTATTGATTCGTGTTCACCATCACGATTTGCCCCTTTTTTTCGTGTTGCACAGCACGATTTTAAAAGCAATGTATTTCTACTGATAACGTGTTTCGTGCCTGCAGGCTGCAGCACGTCTTTTTCTCTGGTCGGGTCGTGGAAGACCGGAAGCTGTGTGGTTCATAAAAACATGTTCTTACTCAATATCAAGCCACAGTTATTGCTTTTATTTTAAATCGTATAATTTCGGACTTTTGTTGCCGTCTGTGAGGAAAATAAATGGGGCTCAGAGCCTCAGGATACTGAAATCTGTATTTTTAAATATTTTTTTCCTTCTAATTTGTTATTCTTTTAAAAATAACACACTGTTATTTACTCACCAATGACACACAATTATCCTTGCTTTTATTTATTGGTTTAATTCCATAATCTCGGGCTTTTTTGGTGTCGGGTCAGGAACTGAATTTCAAAATAAAAATAACCGGAAACAGACGTAGGCCTATAAGGGACATTTCGAGCATCATTGCGATTGTCAACATTTCTGAGTGTAGGATGGCCGAAGACACTACACTACCCATAATCCCCAGCTATCGTTTAGGACTACAGTTCCCGTAAGGTTACGCAGAGCGTCAAACAGCTGTGTGAAATGGAACGAAACCACGCCAGACTATCCAAAACTGGAATCGAACGCCCCTCCAGAACTACACATGCTGGCTATTGTGTTTCGCAAAATGTTCTATGGGACGTCTCTACTGAACGTTTTCGTTTTTCCCACAATTAGAAGTTGCCATTATTAAACACATTGGTGTTATCAAATGTAAAACATATAATTAATAAATGGGTGAAAATCGCTTGTGTCCATAATGCGCAGCATTAATATATACTCACAAGACAGCTCATTGCTACTTTGTAATTCTACTCCACTACAATTCAGAGGTTAACCTGGTATTTTTACTCCACTGCATTTATTTGAGTTACTTTGCAGATTCTGATTAATTATGTGAAATATAAACAACCCTTAAATCAGACTTTAGTTACACCTGAGTAAAATTCAGGTAAGGTTATTGTCAAGTGCCAACAATCAGGAGAGATATTTGATAGTTGGTGCTTGAGAAGACTAAACATGTATCTGCAATTGACATGAATGGAAACAAGTAATAAAGTATATTCATTACTTGTTATTCTCTACTAATAGTTAATTAAAGACTGTATATTATGGCTATTTTGCACATCCCTTTCAAGATTTTCAAAGATTTATTGACATATCATACACAACTACGGTGTAGTTATGCAATGAATGACAAACTTGGGTCACAGGTTCCTCAATAGTGCATTACAAGACATCTATCAATATGTGTGTACCTCCACCATTAAACTGTCATATTCTGCACATTTCTTATTCTATCTACATACATAAGACGAGTTTAATTAATGTGTATAATATCAGTTAAAATAAGTGCTTCAACATAGTTAACATTGCAGGAAAGCAATATATTAGACGTTAATTACTTTGTCAGGCTTAATATTTAATATTTAATGTTTAAATAAAGGTTAATCCGTTTTTCTGTTTTGCACCTCCTCCTATTAATATCTGTGTACATCCTGCACTAAACTGTTTTATTGTAGAGATCACTTATAATATCTTCTTGATTTTTTATATTCTATATTTCTATATTTATACTTTCCCCCTATGAAAGTATGTACTCTTAATATTTTTGTAATCAAATATAACACATAAAAACAATAATTCAATAACGTGCTTTAACCACTAGGAGGTGCACACAAGGTGCACACAGCCATAATAACTTTGTATTATTAGTGTGTATGTACAACATCTGAAGATGTATAATTTTATGCATGCTTTCACATCATTTTACAGCATATTGCTATACTATTTCAGACTCAGTATTTACATTCTTACATTCAAAGAAAATCAGTAATATCTTTAAAAACTACAGTCCTTTTCTATCAGCTGTGCACTGTTATGGTGTAAATATAACCTATCTATGAATTAGATCAAATGTAAAAGTCAGTCGAATTAGTGTTGATACTGCAAGGAGACGTATTGTGTGAAGAGAAACTGAAGATGTTGTTTAATTGTTGATATATTTATGATCCACGTCAAGTATTCAGTTTCGGCGCCATTTCTTCCAGTTTTTCCAAAGGTCTTCTCATCAGGGCTCTCTAAATAAAGAACTACGGCAGATCTGTAATATGTAATGCAGCCGAACCGTGTGTTACAATGCCGTTATGTGATGACTTTCAAAGAGAAAAGCAAGAGCACTCGGAATTAAGTATTATTTTATACTTTTAAAATGTTTTCCGGATTTAATATAATATAAACACCAAATCCCAGCATGCATTGCGGCTAACACATCCAATCAGCGAGCTTACAACCATAGCTGAGGATCTTGGGTAATCGCTCGAAATGCCTACGTCTGTTTCCGGTTATTTTTATTTTGAAATTCAGTTCCTGACGGACGCCAAAAAAGCCCGAGATTATGGAATTAAACCAATAAATAAAAGCAAGGATAATTGTGTGTTATTGGTGAGTAAATAACAGTGTGTTATTTTGAAAAGAATAACAAATTAGAAGGAAAAAAAGATTTAAAAAATACAGATTTCAGTATCCTGAGGCTCTGAGCCCCATTTATTTTCCTCACAGACGGCAAGAAAAGTCCGAAATTATACGATATAAAATAAAAGCAATAACTGTGGCTTGATATTGAGTAAGAACATGTTTTTATGAACCACACAGCTTCCGGTCTTCCACGACCCGACCGGAGAAAAAGACGTGCTGCAGCCTGCAGGCACGAAACACATTACCAGTAGAAATACATTGCTTTTAAAATCGTGCTGTGCAACACGAAAAAAAGGGGCAAATCGTGATGGTGAACACGTCGAACAGCACTTGAAATGGGATGGAACCACGGCAGACTGTCCAAAACTGGATTTGAACGGGTCCACCCCGTCCCCCCCTCCCCCACCCCGTCCCCAGAACTACACATGCTGGCTATTGTGTTTCGCAACATGTTCTATAGCATGTCTCTACTAGGAGTTTTAGTTTTAAAAGACGTTTTCGTATTTCCCATAATAAGAAGTTGCCAGTATTAAACTGTGTACATCCCTGGAAGTTTAGGGGATAGGAAACACTCAAATTTAAAACATATAATTAATAAATGGGTGAAAATTGATTGTGCCCATAATGGGCAGCATTAATATATATACCCACATGCCAGCTAAGGTCAGAAGAGCTTTATTTTAACAGCTGGTCTTATGTCTGTGACCGCTCCTGTTGTTAATTGATGAGCCCGAAACATGCACTTATCAAGGTTCAGAGGCACATTTTGCAAATATGGCAGTAGCCATCGATCATCTTAAGATAAGATATACTTTATTGATCCCAAGTTGGAAACATTTGCGTTACATCAGCATGTGTAACAGTTGTAAATATGCAGTGGTGTTTATTTGTAAATCATTTAGTATAATCACACAAATTCTGTGTTTTATATTTAATAATTCTGTGTTCTTTATTTATTGATTGTTCAATACCTGACAAGGCCGGAGATGAAAAACTTTGGTCGCAGGTTCCTCAACAGTGCATTACAAGACTATCAATATATGTGTACCTCCACCATTAAACTGTCGTATTCTGCACATTTCTTATACTATTTACATACATCTTATATAAGAGTATAATACATATGTATAATATCAGTTAAAATAAGTGATTCAACATAGTTAACATTGCTGGAGGTATACACAAAGTTTTTCATTCATTGCATAACTATACCGTTTGTGTATATGATATGTCAATAAACCATAGAAAATCTTGAAATCTTGAAAGGGATGTACAAAATAGTCATTATAGACAGTCTTTAATGAACTATTAGTAGAGAATAACGAGTAATGAATATACTTTATAGGGATATACATATCTATGCCACAATTTTAGATGCGGATTTTGTTAAACTAATACGTTTGCGTTGTGGACCAACACTATACATTGACGGGGAAGGGGGTAGCAATAAAGATTACACCATTAAACTGTTACACAACATAACAGAAATAATATCGATAGCAGCACTAGCAACCACCTTGGTAACAATGAAAACGTTGTATCGACACAATTTCCTGAAGTAATCTTCGTAATAACTAGCAAACTAAAGATCATGTACATCCACTGCACACATAATCTGAAATAACAACTCATATTTCTCGCATCAAATGACATCAAAAGGCATTTTAATGGCCAAACTAACTTTAAAATAGGCATTTTACACCGAGAATAAAACGAAGTTCGGCCATGTTTTTTTTTTTCTGCAGGGAGAAATGTGAAGATCACGTGACATCGACGCCAGCCATTGGAATGAATGATGAAAAAAAACGTAAGGATCTTACAATTTCAGAGGCGTTTTTGTAGAAATACTACGTCCTACGTTGTGGACCAACGTAGTTATTACACGTTTTTTTATGAGACTGGGTTGTAACTACGCAACATATTGGGGTGTATACTTACATTACCAGTGGAGTACATTAAATAAAAAACCTTTAAAGGGGTTAAAACATTATATTGTTTAACTGCATTCTGATGCTAAAAAAAGTATGGGATGAGTAAATACGAGTGTGTATCCTTGTGAGAGTGAGACACAGTTAGAGAGAGAGAGAGAGAGAGAGAGAGAGAGAGAGAGAGAGAGAGATGGATTCTGCTGCACTGAGCAGATATTCAGGGCCAAGGTCAAGGTCACAGCACGCTCACTTCCTGCCAGAGGCAGAGGTAACCTGAACCATCAACTGCAACACAAGAGAGCCCACACAATCTCCTGCCTGGGTGTGAAATAAAAAAATGCTTGCACTTGTGCCATGGTGTGAGATTTGTGAAAACATGTGCAGGTTTCATGAACGCAACAGAAATGGTATAGTCACCATGTCCACAGATTGGATTTTATTCTAGGTGATGCTCTTCTATTTTCAGTTTTAGAAGGCAGTCCTGTAGATTTTCTATCTTCCCACATAATGAAGTTATTGGTAGTGGACACAGTCCAAAGTAATATATTTTGTTAAAACCTATCAATGCACCAATTAAATAAGAAGTGAAATGATCATGATTACACCACATGTATATATATATATGTATATGTATGTATATGTATATGTATATGTATATGTATATATATATATGTATATCTATATAGATATATATATATATGTATATATATATATATCACCTTTTTAAACACCACAACATAAGCTCCTTGTCTTTGTGCAAAGTGGTAGCAGCATTCAGAGCGATGCATCATACGCAGTAAAATATTCACACACTCTGCATGCACTGCCACTACAAAACAGTTCCTTCTAATGCCTTTATCTTAAAGGTAACCCCGTGGGAGAAGGCATAAGCAGTTTACTGTGATAGACTGGATCTAATAAACATTATGGTGGAGTAAAATTACCCAATTAGGTCACACAAGGGAGAGAAAGTGTGTGAAGGAAGAGATGAAACATATTCAGCAGCTTTGGAATGAGCTCAGAAATAACTCCTCCAGTGACTCATTCAAACTGTAACATGTCGGCCTTGAAAGTTGGATTTGAATTTCAGGATTACAGTTTGCTGAAGGCTAGGGAGGCAGAAAATATATCAGAGTACAGTTGTGAAACAGAACTTGGATTGTATACCTCAAATAAATATAACTCTCAGCCATTAAAAGATAAAAACATGCAACAGAAACTTGAGTCAGCTGAAACAGCTACATACTCAAGTCAGGTAAGGTTCAGCCGTGATTTTATTCCAGAGGCTTCTTCCAGCTCATACTTAAGGGTTCTTATGTGCTCCAAGGATTTCTGGAGGATATAATCACTTCACCGTAGGATCTACTCTCTGATGTCCAGACCACATCATATTTTCCTCTTAATGTGGAGAAGCATCTGCCCACAAACAGGTTCCTCTGAATGAACTCTATCAGACCCAGTGACACAGAGGATCCACATATCTTCCAATCCTTTTTGATAAGAAATAACAGAGAGGAAATGTAACACACATAACTTTAAAGGGGACCTATCATGCAAAATGCACTTTTGTACGTCTTTTATACATGAATATGTGTCCCCGGTTTGTCAGGGAACTCACCAAGTGTCAGAAAACACAACCCTCTCTTTTTTGGTAACAGCATGGTAACATAACACTCGTGCCTCACCCCCCTCCTTAGCAGGGGGGCGTGGTCAGCTGCAGCTCATTTGCCACAGAATCAGCACTTGTGAAGATAGGGCTGGAATAGAGCAAATAGAGCGAAATGAGGCATGGCTAAAATGCATGATCTGTTTGGTATTTTGAAAAAAAAACTTCACAGACATGTTTTATATAGGTATGGCCCTACAATATATTATTCAAATATAGCATGAAAGGTCCACTTTAAATAAAAATGTTAAGAATAAAATAAAAATAAAACATTTCAAATGTAATAAGAATGTTAGCAAATTGCTCACTTAGCAAAAAAAGGAGACCGAAACCTCTGCATCAAATCCTGAAGAAAATGATCCAGACCTGTGACATGACAGTCCATAATCTAGTCATAAACCAGTGAAGTTCAGTATGTGCTGGATTTACATACATAGTTATTTCATTTCTACTACTTTTCATTTAGTCAATCTCAGTCAGTGTTGCTCAATCATGTAATTGTTACTCCATGTTTACTCCATGTGTCCAGCTCTTACATTACTTATTACTTCTCTTGTCTGTTTCAACAATTTTGATAGTATGTTGAAAACACAGTTGAGTGAAATGTATAGTCCAATACACAAATAAATAAAAGTCAAAGATATTCTTGTCAAATGGGATGGCTGGTAGAAAATTGAAAAACATTAAGCTTCAGATAGTTCTCAATACTGTGCACTGACAACAAAACACTACTGCACTGTTAGCCCGGAGTTCATATCTAATTAAATAATGAATTACAAATTACTGACATTATTTAAGTTTCATTGCATTACTATCAAATGTAAGCTTATTCTACTTGCTGACTACCAAATGTAAGCATATAATACTTACATGTGTTAGTTAAGCAATGTGTCAATAATTTTAAGTTAAGTAACTTCAAATTATGAAGTTTTAGTCATGTTCGCAATGCATTATGGGAAAGAGAAGGATCTGGATGTGCCGCAGCCACGTTTCCAGCTCGCAATTTCTCAGTCGGACGCAACCCCACTTTGAACGCCGGACTTGCACCCTTTCACCGCGCTGTCTACGCTTCCAAAGGAAGGACGCTGCACGGCTGCCACTGAATCTGGTGAGTGATTTAGCTAACAGGGCTTGGTTGAATTCTCGTACTTTTGGGTGTAACACAGCCACAGGAAATATCAACTGGCGGGAACACGGTGTGGGCTTCTCTCGCATTGTTTAAGTACTTGTTAGAGGAAAATAAAATGTTAACAGACTTTGACAGTTACAGGTAAATTCGAATAATGCTGCCGTTTATTTTCTGAATTAAAGTTCCATTCGTTGGTGCGCCGTGGAACGGACTTTTTATTTTGGCGGAAGCATTACGATCATTTTTAAGTCAATTAAATCATTTTAAAATATATTATGAATCATTTGTTTGTTTTTTAGTATGTAGCCGTGTACTAATCGGTATAATGTGCTGCTAGGTGGTCATTAGGCGGGGGGAGAATCCCCGCAGTGTGATCATGTAGCCCGCGGAGGGATCTAGATCTTAATAGCGACCACATTAAGTTTTCATTTGATTTACATCACTTAACTGCAGCACTTCTACGCTACTGCAGTCAGGCAATGTGTGTTTCCCTCGCTTTTGTTAACTTTTACTGAGCGATAGTAGGCTACGAGGTGCAGATAGTTTTAAACGGACAGTGCTGTACTTTTTTCACTTGTTCGTGTTCACTGAAAGACGTAGATTTATTTTTCACCCAGTTGCTGTTTTTGTCACCTTTCTTTTAGTCGTGCGAATCGGACACCACCCCACATTGAACGCCGCTAGAACCCTGCCACCACAGGCTGTCTCAGGCTTCCATCATAGGGAGAGGAGGGTGGCGCTTGGACGGCTGCTTTGTGCTACTACATCAGGTGAGACTCCATTTAGCTAACATTAGCACCACATTACGTTATCAGATGTTGTTGATTAACGTCCCTTAAAGGTGGGGTATGTCATTTATTTCAGAAACACTTATTGTTATATTCCATGGAATGCTCTTAACATCCCGATAGCAATGCATATATGAAATGCTTTGACAATCAATACATACAAAATGTAAATCTGTGGAAGCCGTAGCGCTGTAAAAAGCACGACCAATCATTTTAGCCGGCCGGCTAAAATAGCTGTATGGCCTACCTGCCTGTCAGCCTGAGAGGGGTCTGCCTGCAGGCTCCACTCTCAGGACACCTCCACTCTCACGGAGGTGATGAGTCCGCTCACCATGCACTTTGGATCGGCCTTGGGCAGGCCTTTTGAACCCCCCATCCTGGTTCTCATAATAGTTGACGTAGCCATTTTTCGCTCAAACCATGGAGGAATGTAACGGGGACTCTGCCCGCTTCACGAGTGCCTATTTTCGGACACTTTTTGTCACTTTTCCCCCTATTTTCCCCGGTTTTATTAATTTTTCTTTTTTTGGCTATTTCACCCGGTTCCTTCTAACGGGGACATAGCCCGGTCTCGGGTGTCCCCCCACGGCCTGTGTCCAGCCGTTCCCCCCCTCCCCCACTCATCCATATATTAACCGATTTTGACAATTCTTGTTGCATTTTTGTCCTCTCGGTTCCAGGCTGAAACCTCCCCAAGTTTGTTTGTCCTTTTGTGTTCTAAATGTAATGTTCATAAAATGTAGTTATATCCTCATACCTACTTACATATCTGATTTTATTAAGATATTACTGTGAGAAGTGCACAGAGGCATCTTGAAAAATCAGATGGTGAAGCACGCAAAAGCTGTCTAAATAAAAAATGCACTTATTTGTTTCACCAAGGATGATTTTATTTGACAGTTTTACATGGTTTGTTCTCTTTTGTGTTTCAGGTTTATTGCGAGTTCAACAGAGTGGTGGGGAAAAATCTCAAGGACAACTTCTTCGATGCACTTGACCGTTTCTCTCCGAGCCTGATGGACCTCTTTAGGAAGAAGAAGGGTGTCACTGGCCAATTTCTGTCTGAGCTTTTAAGTCAGACAAAGGTGGGTTTACTTAACATCTGTCTACCCAATCTCTTTCCTCTCTCCTTGTTCCTCTTCTGTCCCTTTGACTTCCTTCTCATCTCTTCTTTTCTCTCATTTGCTGCTCTTGTCCTGTCAATTTAATTGCATCTGCATTGTTTCCTCTTTTCCCTTGTTCATTTTGCTTTGCTCTCTTGTTTTGTTTCCTATTCTATTCTTTGGTCAAGAAGAAGTTATGTTCTCTCCCTTTTCTATTCTCTCCCATCATGTCATCTCCTTTTGTCCTCTCCTTTACTTTCAACTATATTTGAAATAAAGTCATTGTGTAGAGTTTGTAGAATGTATTTGATGAATGTATGACCATTCTTTGTTATCTCCACTATATTCCAGACCACTGAGCCAACAGACATCAGATGCCTTTGTGTTCGGGGACTGCCAATCATCTTGGGAGATGAGATGAGCCTTCTGCCTTCTTCAAGACCTGCACCGTAAGTAACTTTAACCCTTGTGTTATGTTCACATTTTGAACCCTTTGGTAATGTTCGGGTCAAACTGACCCGGGACATTATTCAGGGTTTAAATAAAATATGAAATCATATGAAATATGATTCAGTTTTTTAAATACTCTTTGCTATATAACATTTAACAATGTAAGTGTCCATACAAATGTAATTTATGTAAGAAAAAATACACTCTAAGAAAAACTAGGTTTACATGTTCATGCTTTTCTAGGAAAAATGCAAATGAAACATTTTTTCATTAATGTTATTTTTTGTAATCTTTGTCTTATGATAATCAAAGCCTTCGAGGAAATATAGCAATTGAAACACAAGAATCACACATCCAAATGGATTTGGCTTCGAAATATATATATAGATGATGAAACATCCATATAAATGACGGAACAGATATAAACACAAAGCAAATCCAAACAATTAACAGTCACTGTTCATAAAATACAGTAAATCCAAAAAATACATATATTTTGGCCATTTTGCTGGTAGATAATTTTAGTTCTGCACTATACACTGTAATGTGAGGTTATGTGTCTGTTTAGTCCTTCCTCCAGCGTGCAGGTACGAGGGGGACAGTTAGAGAACATGTTTATAATGTTCTGGAATAGTTTTGTGCACACACTACAAAGGGTAAAGATCAAGGGAGTGTCTGTGTGTGTCCTTCATAATAAATAAGCCTAACACCTAATGTGTTGTAGGTGAATAATCAAGATTGTCTGCATCAAATGTTCACAAATTCATGGCAGCCAAGCTACATACGAAACCATATTTGGTGCACAATTTGTAACTAGTACTTGAAATGTACAGATCCACGTAAGGCCAATTTAAGGCCCAGATTGTCCTTTTATTTATTACTTTTGGTTTTTATGTTGTATGATGCTTTTCATTATAAACAGTGGAAGCTACTTTTTGGTGGACGATGTAGAATTATATGTCAATCTCTTTATTTCTCTGTTAGGATGCGGCTGATAAGGAGGTGTACGGTGAAACTCCACTGGGAATCCTCTGTGTCGGAGAAAATCCGCAGCTCAACCCATCCAGTGTGGCAATCGTCTTGGAGGGGAATGTGGTGATGGATGGACCGGCTAACCTGCCTCAGGCCTTCTGTGTCCTGTTCAGACTCATTTATGCCCTGCAATTGGAGTACCCAAAGTGCATGAAAAACACTTTCCACTTTGTTCAGCAGGTGATGTTGAAGCTTGGTAAGGTTGAGCTGGCACCCAAAAATCAGCTTACGGGTTTCTGAAAAGTTGGCTACTTCAATATTGCATTTTGTTGTTGCATGTTTGCACTGTTTGACCTCTTGTTGGCATTTCCATTTGTGTTTTATTCTATAAACTACTGACAACATCTCTCCCAAACTCCAAACAAAGAAGTCATTTAGAGCATTTATTTGCAGAAAATACTTTTCTGGTCAGAATAACAGAGAAAATTCTGTGTTTTCAAACCTCAAATAATGCAAAGAAAACAAGTTCTTCATTATTAAACGACACAATACTAATGTTTTAACTTAGGAAGAGCTCAGGAATCAATATTTGATGGAATAACCCAGATGTTTCAATAACCGCTTTCAATGCGTCTTGGTTGCTCGCCACCAGTCTGTCACATTGTTGCTGAAAGACTTTATGTCTCTCCTGGCACACAAAGCCAAGCTGCTTGATTTGTTTGTGCCAGGAGTGGCTTAATAAGTGACCCAACAGCAATGTGAAAGGTGTTGCAGAGCAGCCAAAGCGCATGAAAGCTGTGATTGAATATCTGGGTTATTCCACCAATTATTGATTCCTGATCTCTTCCCATGTTAAAACAATAGTATTGTGTTGTTGAAAAATGAATTTTAAATAGTTTTCTTTGCACTATTCGAGGTCTGAAAACACTCCATCCTTTTTGGTTTCTTTGAACATTTGGTATTTTTTGTAAATAAATGCTCTAAATAAGAATATTTGGAGTTTGGGATAAATGTTGTCAGTCATTAATTTATAGAATAAAACACAAATGTTAATCCAGTTTTTACAAACAGTAAAACGAGAGAAAGTTATAATTTTAAAGAGGTCTCTTAATTTTTCAGAGCGATATATATGTTTATATATATATAGAGATTGCTATGGTTTAATGTGAAAATGTATGGTACAATATTTTTGCTACAGTTTTTATAAGATGCTCAATTTCATTGTATCCAAGTTTTAATAAAAGGTAAAACTTTATTTTTGTGTCTTTTTCTTTTTTGTAGTTGACGGAATAAAAAATATAAATACGTAATGTAACCACTTTCAACTAAAAATTCTAAGTTATATAATTGGGCAAAGCAATTGATATTACACAATATTTTAAGTAAAATCAACTTCACATGAAGTGCATTGTACTTCAAATAACAATTCCAGTCCTTGAATAATTTAAGTTAAATTCACTCAAGTTTTCCTAATGCGTTACTTAAAAAAATAGAAAGTGGTTGACTTAAAAATGTAAGTGAAATCAACTTGACATGAAGTGCATTGTACTTCAAATAACAATTAAAGTCCTTGATTAATTTAAGTTTAATTTACTCAAGTTTTCATAATGCTTTACTTACATTTTTAAAGGCAACCACTTTCCTCTATTTTTTTAAGTAGATTCAACTTATCGGGGCTTACAGTGTGTTCATTTGTTTAATTAACCCTGAGGCTAACCTTGAACATCAACTGCTGACATTAGGCAATCAAAGTTTGTTTGGTTTTCAGACAGTTTGGTGTTATACAGTCCAACATATCAGAGCTTTGAGAAAAGTCCTACCTAGTTGTAATTACGACCAGATGTGGATATGAACACTAACGGAGCGTCCACACTACAGCTTCAAAAAAAGCTTGGAGCTGGGCGTGTCTGTAGCTTGGCGATTTTATTCAAGCAACACGGCCAACAACCAATCACATGAATCTCCCGCCCCCGACATGCAAAGCAAAAAACCCCGGGGATTTTATGGGAGCAATATATATATATATATATAAACTCCCCAAACAGGCGAAAACCTACCAGTTTCACCCACTGTCTCTGCCACCTCCCTCCATGCCTGGTTCCTCCGGTTTGTATCCCGGTAGGTGAAGAGGGTCTGGTCATACAAAACCGGGTGATTTGCTACGGCGATAGTTAGATTCTCCTCCAACTTTTTTTGAAATATAGAAATGAACGGCGGGATATCTCTCCCAGCTTAGACGCGGTTTGATTGGCTACGGCTTGAGCTGTCAGATTTTCCGAAACGGGATTTGATTGGCTGGCGCTGGCTACTCCAGCGGAGACGGACCGCTATGGTACCCACAATTCCGTTTGGTGAAAAAGCGAGGCAACGTGACATCACCCCATTCAAAGTGAATGGGCAGATTGGAGTTGTCGACGCTGTAGTGTGGACGGGCCGTAACTCTAACCCCTTTGATAGGGCATGAACACATGCAGCATACTCCGAAAGAGGAGGAAGGAAGACGGTGAATATCGGAGACATCTGCCAGCAAAGGTGTCAACCATCTCTCTCTGATGGACTTCCTGACAACCTCAGCACACACTCCCGGGCTGTCTGAACTCTTCTTTCTCACTCATGTATAAGCTCCTTAGACCCCTGCAAGGCTCTTCTCAGGGTAGCTGCTGGATAAGCCTATAGTCAAATGTTCGAAGGCCTCAGACTTGGAGGTGCCATTTCTCTTCCTGACAGCATCCAAGTCAGCCGCAAAGAACCCCACCACATACTGGAGATTACCATGAAGCTATAACATCATCCGCAAATAGCAGAGAAGCCAACGTAATGTCCCTTATCTCCTGACGTCAATCGAGCCTCCTTGTCAAAATCCCCCTGCCTATCTTGGATTTATTCGCCTTTCATGCTGAGAAAGCAAACATGACTGTCATTCTGTGTGATAGGGAAGGACTTGAGTAAGTGAAAAACAGCTTTGTAAATTCTCTCTAAATCCATAAAACATATGTAGACTGGATTAGAAAATGACTACACATCACTGATCCCCTCTATACCACAACTAGCAATGAAGACAAACTGGATTTGAAAAATTCATCATTCTGAATTAGTATTGAAACAATGAGTTGATCAATTGATATAATCATCTACAGAAAAGTATACCAGCTATTATGATCATTCATTTACCATTAAAGATATTTTATTACAAAAATGTAACATGTTCCTGTTTCTTTCCATATGAGTCAGCTCTTTTCTTTCATCTGGTTAGCCTAGGTTAGCATACATTTCTGACTGTTAGCTTCATATTAACTGTAAAGACAGAGTGGTAAACATCTTCATCTAGTTTCTCCAAGAAAGGGGAAAAAAAGCCTATTATAAAAACATATTTATTTTGACTGGTAAAATAATTCTGACATTAAGCAATATTGTAAAATTGGGAAATATGCCAATAGAGAATTGTCTTTACTGGAGGGTCTCAGCTTCTTCTTTGAGGTCATCAGTCTCTGAGTGACAGGTGACTGCTGAACAAAGCCCCCGAGAATAGTAGCAGGCATTTCAGTCAGGGTTTGACTGAGGAGTGATTCACGTTGTATGTCCCTGTCCTGTGGGGGCCCGCACAGCAACAGTCAGGAACACTTTAACCAAATGGTGCACATCTGTGTAAAACTCCGGTCAGCTTGGCCCCTGCTCTCATTGCCTCTTAGCGGAGATCTGCAACAGTAACACAAACTGGCAGATTAGTCTCAACCATTTAGAATTTGCCACAATAATGATAGCCGCAGCCTTACTGCTTTTAGGCCTTGGCAAGCAAGAGCAAATTCATAAAATAAGCAACCTCGTACAAACCAAAGCTTATTTTTGTATCTATTTTCTTCTTCTTTATGTGAGCTTTGGACCTTTTTTACAACAGTATGAATCAACCTGATCTCACCAGAATGCGTGACTCCACCACGACTCCTTGACACCACAATGCGTGGTGGACTCACGAACTTTGTTACATTTGCGTGTAGGCACCACGCAAACAAGCCCAATGTAAAGTGAATGAGGCTCCTTTGTCGTGGTGCACACACGCATTTCTACAACGTCCTTCAGGGAGCTTTTATTCTATAAAACGTTTTTAAAATATACTTTATAGCTTGTAGTAACTCGCGGGAGGCTTCTTTTATTTTATTTGTATTCATAATAATTTTTATTTTTCGTCAGAATGTATTATGGTGCATTACTTACGATTTTTTTGTTCTCAAAAAACAGTGCATTGTGTGTAATACAACTGTGATTTTTATTAAATTAGTTAGTTTTTAAGGAAGGCCAGAGCTTCAGCTGTGTCCAATAGATTGTTCCCTTTAGTTAACGTTTTTTAAAAGAACATTATATTCCTATTTGATCATGTCCCCTTTATTGTATTATGGAGAGCAATGTGAGCATCCATTCCCATTGGATAACGGAGGATTTTACACCCGGAAGTAAGTATTCCCCTTACTGTCGATTAATTTTACAGTGCTATCTGCACTACTCATCGACTCAAAAACACCAGATTATCCTTGTTAATTACACAACATTGATTGGTTTAAATTGTGTACAATGCTTTTGTATTTTTCCCCTTCGACTCGGAGAAACAAATATGTGTTCAGTTTAGGATGGCCGAAGACACTACACTACCCAGAATCCTCAGCTATCGTTTGGGACTCCACCATGTGCTTTGCTTGACAAACCCCGTGATTTGTCCTCAACCTCTGTGATTGGATGTTGGAGTGGCAGTGCGCGAAGTGTACGCTGAGCGACAAACAGCACTTTGAAATGGAATGAAACCCAACGACGGCACACTATTCAAAACAGGAATCGAACGTCTCCTACCACCCCCCCCCCTTAGGTCACAGGCTCCTCCAACAGTGCAACACAATAAAACAGATACACAGAAAAAATAGTGCAAGTCAATATAAAAAGAAAAATAGTAAAATAGTAAAAAGTGAAATAGTGCAATAAGAGTCTACAAGGGATTGGAATATGATATATTAGACAAATCATTTCTAAGTAGCAGCCAGATTAATGTTATGGATGTTATTTCAAAGTTCAGGTGTTTAATAGTTTTATGGCCTGTGGGATGAAACTGTCCCTGAGTCTGGTGGGTTTAGTCCGGATGTAAGATAAGATAAGATAAGATAAGATGGTACTTTATTGATCCCAATTTGGGAAATTGTTTTTGTTGCAGCAGCATAAAAGACAAGGCATTTTACAATAAAACAAAACCACAAATAAACAAGAATAGAAAAAAAAGAAAATAGAAAATATAGGCTACGTGTTGAAATAAAAAATATACATGTAGATATTATATATGCAAATATACATATTCAAAAATATATGACAATGGAATATGGAATATCAAATATTGAACAGATTATATATGTGTACAATGTACAGCGAGGTTGTATTAGAGAAACTATGGAGCAGAGAGTTCTCTTCCAGCCAGAGGTGATTTATTGTACAGAGTTATGGCAGTGGGCAGGAATGTGTTCCTGTATCGGTCCTTGTGACAGCGGAGCTGCAGCAGTCTGTTGGAGAAGGAGCTCCGTTGACTGTCCAGCTGCAGGTGGAGAGGATGGGTGGGTTATCCATCATGGACAACAGCCTGTTCAGTGTCCTCCTCTCCACCACAGCTTCAAAGGGGTCCAGCTTGATGCCGATGACAGACCCAGCTTTCCTGATCACTTTATTGATCCTGCTGGTGTCACCGGCTCTGATGCTGTCCCCCCAGCAGACCGCAGCAAAGAAGAGAGCACTGGCCACAACAGACTAGAAGATCTCCAGCATCTTGCTGCACACGTGGAAGGATCTCAGCTTCCTCAGAAAATAGAATCTGCTCATCCCCTTCTTGTACACAGCGTCAGTATGAGGGCTTTCTTTAAGGTTAACCTGGTATTTTTACTCCACTACATTTATTTTAGTTACTTTACAGATTCTGATTAATGATGTGAAATAAACAACCCTTAAAGCAGACTTTAGTTACACCTGAGTAAAATTCAGGGAAGGTGATTGTCAAGTGCCAACAATCAGGAGAGATATTTGATTGGAGGACTGGCTTATCTGAAGCCAGTTGAGTAGCACTTGAACTGTTTTTGCTCTATGAAGCCTGATGTACTTTATGATTCTGTTTTCTTCAAGCTTGTATTTTGTTGGTCGAACGCACTTATTGTAAGTCGCTTTGGATAAAAGCGTCAGCTAAATGCAATGTAATGTAATGTAATGATTGTTGGTGCTTGAGAAGACTAAATATTTATCTGCAGATCCCTATAAAGTATATACATTACTCGTTATTCTCTACAAATTAATTAGTTAATTAAAAACTGTATATAATTGCTATTTTGGACATCCCTTTTCAAGATTTCAATATTACTCTAAACGTGTAATAACGTGCTTTAACCAGTAGGTGGTTTGGGTTAAAAAGCTGTCAAGTTTACAGTGTTAACAAAATAAAATATACTGCTGTTTCTGGTTTAGTTTACGACGGATATATTTAGTTATTGTTTTGATATTTGTAACACAAAAGCGATGAAAAAACCCCACAGCAACACAGACAAGATGGTTTTAACATGAGTAGTTAATAAAAAACAATAATATCAAAACTAATTATTACTACTAACTTTATTGTGAAATTAAAACAGCACGGTAAAAGAATAGTTTCCGGTCTATTTTGAGGCCATATCTCTGTAGATAAAGAAAGAACTACGACAGATGTGTACTATTTACAATGCATTCATGTGATGACTTTCAAAGAGTAAAGCAAGCACTGCTGAATAAAGTATGATTTATCTTTTACGAAACGTTTTTTTTCATATGGAATGCAGTTGGAGGTCAACCAATCACAGAGCTTGAGGCAACGCGGAACAATAGCTGAGGATTCTGGGTAGTGTAGTGTGTTCGGCCATCCTAAACTGAACAAATCTTTGTTTCTCCGAATCGAAGGGGAAAATTACAAAAGCATTGCACACAACTTAAACCAATCAATGTTGTGGAATCAACAAGGATAATCTGGTGTTTTTGAGTTGATGAGTAGTGCAGATATCACTGTAAAATCAATCGACAGTAAGGGGAATACTTACTTCCGGGGTAAAATCCTCCGTTATCCAATGGGAATGGATGCTCACATTGCTCTCCGTAATACAATAAAGGGGACATGATCAAATTGGAATATAATGTTCTTTTAAAAACGTTAACTAAAGGGAACAATCTATTGGACACAGCTGAAGCTCTGGCCTTCCTTAAAAACTAACTAATTTAATAAAAATCCCAGTTGTATTACACACAATGCACTGTTTTTTTAGAACAAAAAATCGTAACTAATGCAACATAATACATTCTGACGAAAAATAAAAATTATTATGAATACAAATAAAATAAAAGAAGCCTCCCGTGAGTTCCTACAAGCTATAAAATAGATTTTAAAAACGTTTTATAGAATAAAAGCTCACTGCGGGACGTTGTAGAAATGCGTGTGTGCACCACGACAAAGGAGCCTCATTCACTTTACATTGGGCTTGTTTGCGTGGTGCCGACACGCAAATGTAACAAAGTTCGTGAGTCCACCACGCATTGTGGTGTTAAGAAGTCGTGGTGGAGTCACGCATTCTGGTGAGATCAGGTTGGTATGAATGTGTGTAGCTATCATTGTAAATACTCTTGTCATCTCCTTTATAATGTTTGTCCTAGTTTCACACTAAGAGTCTACGGACTTACAGTAATTAAATGTGTTGGCAGACAGCCATTACTTAAGAGATAGAGTTAAGATGTGTCTCTTTTTTCCTGTGACCGCAGGTTACAGAAAACAGAGATATACATTTGAGAGATACAGCCAAAACACAAGTTGTGTGTGAGTGTTATGAGAAGAGGACGATGCCTGTGTTTAGACAGGGGCATCCTGTACTGGTATGACAAGAAGGAAAAGGACTCCAGATTACAGCATCTCAGAGAATCAGAGAGAAGCCAGATGTCCAATAATATTCGTTAAGTTGTTCACGACTCTTCACTGTTTACATTGTTTCATAATTAATGGAAAAACCGACACTCCAGTCAGCTTGTGTTTCAGTGATGTTGTGCGTAAACTCTGTTAACATAAGTAGAACACTTTTCAAACATTTAAGTAGATATTAATCAGTAGCACAGTAATAGTTACACATCTCCGGCTAATATCCCAACACATACAAATATGGCTTATATAAGTCCAAAAACCAAACTGACTGATTATAACATTTGGATAATGTACAAACACAGCCACACTGAAGTACTATCTAAAGAACTTACATTTTGCCTATCCTACTTCACTATATTTCAGAGGTTTGTATTGTACGTGTCACTGGGTATGACTATATGACGTTCATTCCATCTTACTTTGCAGAAGAAAATTGAGATGTATATTATATGAGTAAAATAGTAATAAATCAAATAATAATAATAATAATACATTTGATTTATATAGCACACTTTAAAGACAACGTCATCTCCACGTTGCTTCACAAAGCTATAAGGAAAAATAAGTAAAAAGATATCTGAAGGAGCATATTGGATAAAATATGGCAATATAAAAAATAAAAGGTTAAGAGCATAAAAGGTTTAAAAATAAATAAATAAAGTAAAGGACAGTCAGTAAAATGCGGTGTGGAACAGGTGGGTCTAGAGGCATTTCCTAAAAACTGAGAGTGATGCCGAGGTCCGTTCTCTGGAAGCTGATTCCACAGACGTGGACCCAGGGAGGAGAAAGCACGGTTTCCCATGGTGACCAGTTTTGTCCGCGGAACAGCCAGGAGATTGGAGCTGTCTGACCTGAGTGTGCGTGAGGTATGGGAATGTTTTCTGGTTAGCAGTTCCTGTAGGTAGGTGGGGCCAGTGTGGTTGATGGCGTTGAAGACCATTATGAGGACTTTGTAGTTGATCCGGTGTGTTACAGAGCCAGTGGAGTGAGTGAAGGATGGGGGTGATGTGCTCTGATTTGCGTGTTTTTGTGAGTATCCGGGCTGCACAGTTTTGTACATATCTCTGAGTGGTTTTTGCTGGAATGCCTGCAAGCAGAGAATTGCAGTAATCAATGCGGGAGGTGATGAAGGCATGGACCAGTTTTTCTGCATCCGGTTTGGTGCTAGCAATAGACAAAATAGTTGAAATTACAACAAATAGGACTAGCAACAACATAAGAGATAATAGACGATTGATAATGAAGTAGTAAATCAGTAATACCAAAAACACAAACAAATATTTACAATATGAAAATGACATGGGTCCCTCAGGCTGCATTAGTACTTTTACCAGTGTTACTCAAACTCACTTTTTCTTTTGTTGTTGTAGTATTTACTGTGTTATAATGTTACAGTATTGCACTTCATTATGGGGGACCACAAAGGAAAAATTATAAAAAGAAAGGTCAAAATCAAAAGGGAAACAATTCAATATATTTATATATATGCAACTGTTTTTTTTTACTTGTCACAGAAGCAGTGAAACAAATGTTTTGTCTCTATTAAACAGAATGTTGCTAATGTTTGATGAGGAAGGATGCATTTACCAGGTTTTTTAGGCCTCAATGATACACATAATGCCCTTTGTTAAGAAACACTGAATGTAAACTTTGTTTGTTGACAAGAAAACTCCACAGGTCCTCTTTAGGTTTATGATATAAATGCTTCTTCCACTGCTGTCCACCAGCGAGAAACATCAGAAACTGGTTGAAATGTAGGTTCATAAACGCAACACATAAAGTTAAAGATAAAGTTTGTGAAGATGGTGGGAGGAAGTCAGGTCATTAATTTCGATGGTTTGGATAAATGAATCGTTTTTTACAAAATGTCATGTTGACATTTTAAGTGGAACTTTCAATAAGACGAATAAAATGCTTTGGTGCGTGGTGGATAGTTTACAATTTTCTTGATCTTTGTGTAATGCTACAGTAACTTTTACACTGATATTATTTAAATGTATTATTTGGACTTCAGGTCATGTGTTGAGTTCTGTACTTTAAGTGGTTTTTTGATTAAAAATGTGTTTTATTGAATGTAACATCATCACTAATTTCTACCTGGTGCATGTTTTAATTGTGAGCATGCTAGCTAAGCTATGCTATCTAAGTTTAGCTTGTTAGCATGCTACCATTAAATAATCAGCATTAAAGACACAGTACAGTTACGGCTGCTGGGAATTTCATTGAATTTGCTGTCTGACAGATATTGAGATATTTCACCTGACTGACATGGCCATCTATACAGCCACTAGCATGGCCACAAATCAATACTTCCAACATATTTCACCTAATGACCCTAAAGGGATACTTACCGTATAAATGATATGGCAAATCACTAACGACAGACATAGAAAGATATATTTTCATATCGCCCGCGGTCCAAACCTCCTAATGTCAGATGCTGTACTCATTTGTGCAACTGCTGACATTAATCATCTTAGGCCTTTTTTTCCCAGTTCCTGAGTGCAGCTTTTTACTTAATGTAGCCGTGTGAAAATGAAGACATTTTTCATTTAAGCACTCCAGGCTCTAGGCTAGCAATCCATGTTACCGGTTAGAGGCACAAGTGAGTGAAAGAGACACTACATCAAAGATGAGGCTGAGAATAAAAAGCCCATCCTGCGGTGGCCTTAATCCTTCAACACCTGCGATTTGAAGCACAGTGCTTTGATGTTTTTGGTTCAGCTCAGAGAGAAAGAGACTTGATAGGGGGGGCAGAGAGTGAGATGTGAGATAATAGACCCATGCTCATTTAATGCTGAACTAAAAAGGGAAAGGGAGTTAAAGTGAGCAATAGCATATCAACTTGTACATAACTCTTCAATTATTCAACTCCAGTAAGGTTTACTGCTCAATCTTACTGACAGAGTACTGTAGGAGAATGCAGGCTGGTTTTCTAGTTGTGTCTGGAAGCAGAAAATATATTGAATAAAAAGCCAGCAGCAATTCATTTAAGACACTAGCCGTTAGTGAGCTTGTCACAGAGTGCTGGACTTTTTTTGTATACACATTTCTCCTTGATCCAGACTTACTGTAACAGACTATAAACACAAATATCTCCACAGTCCTTACATAGTTGGAAATCAATTAAGAAACACTGTTTTTGTGCAACTGTTTCTGTGTAATGTTTAATCATACTGCTCATTATGTATGCTTTCTGGTCAACGTGTTTCATTAAAGACTATATACATGGGGATGAGTAGGCTTGAATTCCCCTGTGAATATAGCCCTCGCTTCACCAAAACAGTCCAATTAGAGCATATGTAGCACAGCTCCCTCACTACATCACTCCATCTGAAACATAGCCACAGTGTGGGATGCAGAAAATACCAAAGATGTCCAAGTCAAACCAAAACCATGCCAAACTGAGTCTACGGGAAGACCCTCTACAAATCAGAGCTACAGTGGAGTCTGATTTGTGAGAAATATCTTAATGGTAACAAAGCTACATAATGGGAATGTCGTTTTTATACAGCAACATATGAGATTAAATGATTAGGCGGTTAACAGTAAATCAATAAATAAAAGAAATAGTCGACTAATCAGTTAATTCAATTTGTAGGCAAACATTTCAAAAGTTAATAGGATCCATACTTTATTATTTATTTACTCTGTCCTCTGGGATACTAAATTGAATTCCTGTGGGTTATCTATTGTTGTTAGGACAAAACTAGAAATAAAAAGATGTGATTAATAATAATAATAATAATAATTATCCAAGGGCACACAGTGGCATTTTTATAACATTTAACAATGGTCAATCAGTTAATCCATCAAATGGTCAAATAAACTGTTAGTTGCAGCCCTAAAACATACAACCACCAACAGCAATAATACCAGAACAATGGCAATACAATAATGTAGACTAGCACACAATGGAGCGGTCTGATGAGGGACAGAGGGGAGCCCGACGCAGCGCTGCCACCGCAGGCCTTTCACTCTGTCCAGCACATGGGAAGCTCAGAGAACCAAAGCAGCACAACAGAAAACAAAAGGCAGGAAGAGGACTCATCCTGTCATTTTTACATAATTCAGATTATCTGAATTATTCCTGGACATCAGAGACACACAAACACCCAACAGGCTAGAGTCAGGAAAAGAGTTGAGCATGAATGCCCTATCTTAATAAATCCCCATCAACATTTAATAAGGACTGAAGTGGAAGCAACTTATATATTTATTTTTTTCTTCAAAATTTGATGATTTTATTTTTTATTGACTATTGACTGATTATATATAGTGAACAAAATGTCAGAAAAACTGTCTAATGTGACATCCAACAATCCAAATCTATTTCATTCATACTCATATTATTAGATAAATACGCCATTCGTCAAATCATTTCTGATTCAGTGCACCACTTAATTACTGCCATACATAAACTAATATGTATTTCCTTTTCAAGCAAAAATACTTCATAATGTACCTTTATTTACTTTTATCTTTTGGGGCGACTGTGGCTCAGGGCGGGAAAGTGGTCATCTACCAATTGCAGGGTCAGTGGCCAACATGTCAAAGTGTCCTTGAGCAAGATACTAAACCCCAAATTGCTCCAACCCACAGTGTTGCGTACATTGCTTAGGAATTGAGCTAAATGAAATATAAATAATACTGTAGAAGAGATTCTAATATTTTTGTAATTGGAAGGTTTTCAACGCACAGTAAAATCAATAAAGCAATATAAGCCATGTTTTTTGTTAAAGGAAAATAGAAGCATGCCCAATAGCAAATTCATGTTCTGTCTTATTATTATAAAAACTAAAAAACGATTGATGCTTCATTTTGTCTCCCGTCTTTCTGTTAATGTTAAATCCCCAATGCATGCACACCACAGATCAGCCCCTCTCTCGGGTGCTTTGTTCAGAGCGGAGCATGTTGGGGGTTGGGTGTAAAACACAGGGTGTGGCTTCACTGTTGTCATGGCAACAGAGTGAACCCCCCCCTCAACCAGCAGTCAGAATATGGTGTGGAGGAACTCAGTCTACATCCAATGACAGTGTATGTGCAGGCAGGCTGACCAAAATATTACAAACATGTATGCAATCCTCTCCTCTGCCTTTGTGCTTGCACGTCACACTTATCCAAGCAAATCCTAACACCTGTAACAGCCCTGACATCCTGTACCATTTCCTTTAGTGCCAGAGAGATAGGCTCTGTGGTTTCTCCGAGTTCAAACAAGCAGAGCCCATCAGTTATAGCAGCAATCCTGCTCTACAGCAACATCTTCCTTAATAGGCTGCTGCTGTTATAAAACACAAGGTTACATGACATTATTGGGATTCGTAAAGACGAGTCAACGGGTTCTTCATGTGTATGTGTCTCCGTGGACGCAATGAGCGCCTGACCTGCAGACAACCTCAACTAGGATGTTAGGAAACATATAGAACATAAAGCAGGAGGCTAGTAATACTACTAGAAAGTAGTCAAATTCACTAAATGTGAATACATTAAAAGCTGGGTCAAATCCCGACCCTTGTGCGATGCTATTAACTGCCCCATTATTCAGTCACCAGTTCAATACTAGTCAACATCGCTTCACTTTCCAAAGGTATTTGCATTTATAAGATATGGCAAAACACTTCCTTTAGACTCCAAGTTATTCAATGGCATCTGCACTAATGAAAAAAAAAAAAAACTAATGTCGAAAGAGCTAGATCAATACAGGGTTCACTTTAAATAAATGGAGTGTTATAAGAAATCAAATGGACCATGACTTGATGGTCAGCTGTATAAGTTGCAAAACATTACCATCTGGTGGTGAAATGTAGCACTGCAATACACTGTTACTGGGTGAAAAGGGAAAATCCTTAATAATTCAATAAATGTAACACAACAGATGCCTTCACACCTGACAATACATGGTTTAATTAGTTAAAAAATGAGATTTATTTGCTGTAGCCTTTACAGTCACCAGATCTCAACCCAATAGAATGAAAGATGTCTCCATACAATTGATACAAAAAAAACCACACATATATTAGAAAACGGGTGGTCTCACAAAAGAGATTCAATTAATATTTCAGAAATGGCTAACCGAACAGGATGTGAAGCGATGGCCTTTGTAAGATCATCAATGTATCATCAGGAGAAGCACTCAATATAATGTGCAGCCAGAAGGAGGAATAATAGGTTATTGAAGAAACACACTCCTCAATGTCAGTCTTGGTACTTTATTGACAAAGATGACGACACCCTGAAACAGAGCAATGCCGCAGGATAAGCTGACAAAGTATTACATACATGCATTTCATGACCAATACACATATATTCAATTACATATATTAAAGACACACTAAACAGTAGTGGAAACAGTCTTACATGAGTGAGTGGATGAACGTCTCAACTCGAGGCGGAGTGAATGAACAACATGTGAACTAAAATGGCCGCTAGGCACTACCGGGTCAAAGCACGGCATATCCGGGCAGCGACAGCATTGACGCTGCCCTCTTGTGGCCGGCGATAAACTCTTCATCCCCCCCAGACCGGAAAGCTATGGGACGGAATAGGTTAACGGTCTAAATCCAGCTGCCGGACTCGGGCTCGTAACGTGCAGGCGGCCTGGCCGAGTAGGCTGGGGCAGCATCGGCAGCGACACCGGTGCGCCCAGGAAGGCACCCGTAGGAACGGTGAGGTCAGAGGACGCCTCACCAGCAGGTGCCGGTGGGGATGCGCCCATAGCCGAGTCGCGGGGTCCAACAGCCGGCCGCTGAGCGATCCCCTGGGGCGTCGCCCAGCCCGGGAGGATAGGTGGGGGCTGATGGTCCAGAGCAGCGGGCGGCGGCAAGGGCGCAGCCGGCTGCTCACGGGCGCAGGGTGGGGCCGGCGTATAGGCACGGAGGAAGCGCCGGTTGCGCAGTGTCAAACGCCCCGAACCGTCAACCCTGATCCGATACTGGTCGTGGCCCGGCGACTCCACCACGATCCCTGACCTGTCCCATTTATGGGGGCTCGGGCCTTGCTGGTTCTGGAGGAATACCCTTTCGCCGAGTGCCAATGGGCGGAGCGGTCTTGAGTGAGTCCCCAGAGACTCGGTGGTACGGGACATACGGGTCCGAAGGGCGTCCTTCTTCGCCGCCCATGCCTCGCGCCATAGCAGGCGGATGTGCGGGTTCGAGAACTTCTCGAGGCGGTTCACGAAGGAGAGCGAGCCACGAAGGGGGCGGCCGAAGATGATCTGCGCTGGTGAGAGGTTGCAGTCGGGTCAGGCGTGTTTCGCAGCTGCAGCATAGCACGCAGGAAGCGGTCCTGATCAAGGCCGCCCGACGGGCCGGTGTTGGACATCAGGAGACGCTTAGCGGTCTTAACCGCAACTTCTGCCCTCCCATTCGACTGCGGGAAGCTAACGGACGACACACGGTGTTTGACGTGCCATAAGCAGAGGAAGTCCTCAGTGTGGCTCGCCTTGAATTCCGGACCACCGTCGCTCGAGAGCTCCTCCGGTACGCCGAAAGTGGCGAAGAATGAACGGAGGTGTTGGACCAGGCCAGCTGAGCCCGCCAGGGCAGTACCCGCCGTAGAGCTTAGGACCTCTACCCAGCCCGAGAGACGGTCCCCGACAACTAGGTAGTGGCGGCCCCCATAGTTGAAGAAGTCAGCAAACACCGCCTCGAATGGCGTGGACGGGGGTGAGGAGGGCAGGGGGGGTGTAGCCGCCTGTGACGGAGCATTGCGGTTGCAGTCTGCACATCCGTCCCTGGTGGCCTGAATGTCCCCGGACATCCCGGGCCAGTAAACTATGGCTCGGGCATGCTGCCCCATCGCTGAGGTTCCCTGGTGGGCGGCATGTAGATGCTGAAGGACTCTCCCACGAAGGGATGGGGGGACCACGACGCGGTCCCGATAGAGCAGGACGCCGTCCTGTGCGTAGATGGACTCACAGACCGATGACAGACTCGCCAGGGCAGGGTCATTTACGTCAATCCCACCCTCCTGCTCGATGAGTTGGAGGAGGTGGCCGAGGCATCCGTCAGCTGCTGTCTCCCGTGCGAGGAGGGGCCAAGAGACGGCTCCGAGCTCCCGTGCGTCGTCGCGGATGGAGGCCATGAGTGCTGACTCCACGGCGTCAGGTCCGCTCGGCAGCCCCAATGAGAGGCCGTTCGCTAAGCCCGAGGGGGAAGGATGCTTCGACGTGGCATCAGCGGCATAGTTGCTCTTGCCAGGCAGATGCACAATGTCAAAGCGCCATGGGAGGGTGCGCTGCTTGAGTCTAAACAGACGCGAGTTTGTGATCTCATCCAGCGTACGGTCGCCAAAGATCTTCACCAACGGCTTATGGTCGGTGACCACGACGAGGTTGTCGGACCCCTGCGTGAAGTACCGCGTCTGTTCCAGACCCCAGGCCACAGCTAGGGCCTCTCCCTCGACGGCCGCATAGCGCTGCTCCGCAGGGGACAGGAAACGCGAGCCCGCGAGGGTGATCCTCCAGCCACCTGGACAGCAGTCCGGTATGCCCGAGGCACAGTGACAATGTTGCTGGAGCAGGAAGTAGCCAATGCCATGCATGGACCAGTCAGGGCGGAGGCAGGTACGCTTCTGCATGTCGTAGATCTCCACGCCCTCACGGATGGCCTCCATTATGGCTTGCTTGGACGCTTGGAAGGCCTCCTCCAGAACGGGGGACCATAGGAACACACAGCGTGGGCTGAGGAACGGCTTAAATGGAGCCATCGTGTCACGCAACTGGGCGTAGTTGGCCACCTGGTTGACAAGGCCGAACCAACTCCTGATGTCCGTCGTGGAGCTAGGGGTGGGGAAGTCCCGGATGGCGTCCAAGTATTTCGGGAGCGGTTCGATGGTAGATTCCGACACCCTGAAGCCAGCAAAATCGACGCACCTCTCCGCGAACTGAAACTTGTCTGAGATCAACACGATTCCTGACCGGCCGACACGCGTCAGGAAGTCGATGGTCCTCCACCAGTGTTGCTCCAGGTCGGTGTCATAGTGGATGATGTCATCCACGCAACGTTCCTTGCGTTCATAGTCCGAGAGGACGGCATCAAACCGACGGTTGTAGCCATCCCCTGATGACAGGAAACCCTGTGGTGCCCTGGTGTAGCGCCAACGGCCAAAGGGTGTGATGAAGGTAGTGAGGTGGCGATCCGACTCACGCAGGGGGACACTGTGGTAGCCGTTCCAGGCGTCCGTGACGGTCTTCCAGGTGCCCTTCGGGACGCGGCGTGCAAGGTGGAACGGGGACTCAGTGGCGAAGGTCTCACGTTGGCAGAACTTGTTAAGGGGGGAGAGGTCCACGGTCCTGTGTGGGGAGCCGTCGTGCTTCCGAGTGACTACCATACGATGGCACCACGTCACAGGCTCGCCGTATGGCACACGTTCAATGACCCCAAGGGCTTCGTCCCGCAGTAGGTCATCGTGGACCCTCCGCTGCCAGTGTAGAGGCACTGTAGCCGCGGTGTGACATGCCCTAGGCGTAGCTGCGGGGTCCACGTGCATCTCGATAGGTGGCCCCTCCATGCATGGTAGTGCTCGATGGGGGCAAGTATTGAACGTTGACGAGGCATATCTCCCGAGTAGCCAATCTTTCATCCTGTTATTGTTCTCTGGCTTACAAAGGAACGGCAGTGCTACGGGGCGCGCCGGGGGGACCGTGCGCTGAGGACATGTGCACTGGGCATCCCGGGGGTCACCTGGCCCCACACAGCCGCCGTTGGCTGACCTCGTCGCATTGACGGACAAGGGCTGGTCTGGCGTGTCAGCCGTTTCAGGGCTATGCCTTTCCTTGTGCCCCCCTGCAACGTCGTCCGATGGGAAGTTCGCGGGCAAGAGGCCGAGGTTGAGCAACGACTCGTAGGAGAGGGACATGGCCCGGACCGAGCTGCTCACATATACCATGGAACGGCAGGATGTGACACGCCCCCCACTGCAGGTTGTCGAGAGCCTAGCGAAGAACGCCCCCTCGATGGATATAGGGGAGCGGTTGGCGGCTGACAGGCTGAGGCTGACGGGTCGCAGGTCATCCCGCGAGAAACCGCAGGCCAGGAACTCCTCCAGCGACCAAAGGTCTGATTGCGCGCCAGTGTCCGCTCCGTCGGATATCCGAGCTCCGTCGGCCGAGCCCCGGTTGCCGGTGCCATCCCTCAGCCCGACTGACATGTCCATCGAGATGGTGATTAATGCTCGGGGGTGGTCTCTCAGCCTGGCCCGTCTCTATTCACCCTTGGAGAAGATGTGGTGCTCGAGTCTGATAGGTGCTTGTCTGTTGACACATCAGGGCGGGCCCCAGCTTGCACCGATGAGACCTGGGAGACCGGCTCCGACCCCATGGCGGCCTGTTGACTGTCGGACGACGGCTGTTGACGCCTCTGTCGTCGGCGGGCCCTATAGCAGCCGATGCACACCTGGTGAGGCTTAGGATTCCACCCGCGAGGCCCCTCCGTGAAAACGTTAAAGACGCTCTTACATTCCGGGCACGAGGCACGTTTAGCCCCGTCCGCAGGGCTCGGGGCGGGGCTCGTCTGTGGAGTCGTCTTCAGGCGCCGGAATGACGACATGGCTGATAGGGAGGACGACGGGAGAGCGTTACGGGCCATCTCTCTGTTCTCGACGAGTGCAATTACGTCATTAACTGGCTTAACCAGGACGTCAGGTGTCCCCAGCGTCTCGCGGCGTATGTCCGAGTCATAAATGCCATTGAGCAGAACATCACGGATGATGTGGTCGGTATAGTCCACGTCCTTACCACACTCGCATACCGCATTATATGCACATGTCTCTGCTTTACCCCGCACTCTGGCAGCGAATGCACGGAATGTCTCATCGCGTTCCTGGCGGAGCTGAAGTAGCTCGGTGCGTAGGACGCATGTAGCGACTGGGATGATAGCTAGGGAACGCATGACGGTGATTAGGTCTGGCAAGGGTCCGGAAGCGGCGTCGGGAGCGGCTTTCAACAGGCTGTCTCCAAGTACAGGTCCAGCGCACTGAAACAGCTGGAAGGGGGCCTGGGCATCCCCTATGCCTGAGCTGGCGCGGAATACGTCCCATCGGCGGATGAACACGTTCCATTCCTCTATCGACACGCCCACATCAACTTTGGGCCGATCGAGTCTCGGGCCGTGAGGGGCTGGGGCGGCCATGACAGGCGCTGCGTGCTGGTGGCTAAATCCATGAATCGTCAATATAGCAATGACGAGTGCTTCAGACAAGTCTTGGGATTCGAACTCGCAGCCGGGGACAGGGCATCCAACAATGACCATGGTGTCGTCATGAAGAAACACACTCCTCAATGTCAGTCTTGGTACTTTATTGACAAAGATGACGACACCCTGAAACAGAGCAATGCCGCAGGATAAGCTGACAAAGTATTACATACATGCATGTCATGACCAATACACATATATTCAATTACATATATTAAAGACACACTAAACAGTAGTGGAAACAGTCTTACATGAGTGAGTGGATGAACGTCTCAACTCGAGGCGGAGTGAATGAACAACATGTGAACTAAAATGGCCGCTAGGCACTACCGGGTCAAAGCACGGCATATCCGGGCAGCGACAGCATTGACGCTGCCCTCTTGTGGCCGGCGATAAACTCTTCAGTTATAGTTGCTAAAAGGCCTTACCTTCTCATCTTTGGCTTTTTGTGGCTTTACAATCATCAGATGAATAAGGAATACGGACACACATTTAACAGCCTCTAAAGTTATAATTATTTAGATGTATGTCAGCTATATTATGTTTCATCATAGTCTCATGTAAAAGAGGACATGGCTTATACGTCTCCTTGCAGCTGTGAAACTTCCTTGAATGCTTCTTCAGAAGATGACACATCGTACATCAGATAACAAATACCTTGGCTTGTGGACACAATTGATTCAGAAAGGCTACTCACAATCCTCTGCTTCCTGCTGTCCCAGAGGGGGGAATAAGTACTCAGATATGTTAAAGTAGAAATACCAGTGTGCAGGAAAACGGTTACAAGTAAAAGTCCTACATTCAAAATGTTACTCAAGTAAAATAACTAGCATATAGCGAAAGTATTAGCAGCATCAACACATAGGCTACTTAAATGACCAAAAGTATAACTTGTAGTGCCGATGAAAGGGAGTCGGAGGCGATGTATTAAGAATGGACTTCCACACTTTATTATCCATTAATCTCTAAGAGGTTAGTACATGAACTGCTCTGCATGAGAAGCTAGCAGGAATGACATCAAACCCCGGTACACTCACTAAGGGGTCCGGGTTGCAACACAATAATATCAATGGTGAATTATGTATAATAACGTGTCACCACACAAGCCCCCCCAGAATTCACCCATAAACAAAATCAGCGTGGCGGGGTGGCACGACAGGTCAACCCCCACGACTCCTGAGCATGGGAGTCAGGAAAACGACTTATGCATGCGCGGCCTACGGAAGAGGCGAGACCGGAACAACAGGTCTCAAGTCAGTGTTAGGGATTAAGGCCGGGGGGCGCCCCTGTCGCGGAGGTCGTGCCAGCACCACCGGCTGGCCCAAATCCAAATGGGCCGCCTTCACCCGGTCCACAGAAACTCGCTCGGCCTTACCACCCAGGTCGACCACAAGGTTTTTGTCCCCGTGCTCCAAAACACGGAAAGGTCCGTCGTAAGGAGGCCGCAGGGGACCCCTGTGCGCATCATGCAGTATGAAAATGTGCTCGGCCGAGCGGAGATCCGCGGGGACTCGGGACACTTGAGTACCATATTGGGCAGTGGGAATTGGAGCAAAAGCCTTGGCGGTGTCCTGCAGGCAAACCCGCTGTGCTGACGCCGCTGCACAAATGTCTTGGATGGAAACACCCTTGAACAAAGCCAGAAATGTCTGCCGTCACAAAATTCCAGTTGAACCGCTGTCCTCCAATACAGAAACACATAGGCCTCACGCCGGATGTAGCCAGATCACGAGTCGAATGAGCACGCAGACCCGAAGGTGCCTGCAAACCCTGACTCGTATAGGCCAAAGCAATTGCCTCCACAATCCAGTGGGAGAGCCGTTGCTTAGTAACGGGCTTGCCCTTCTGAGGGTTAGCCCAGGACACAAAGAGTTGGTCATTATGACGAAACTCTTTTGATCTGTCCATATAGGTGCGTAAAGAACGGACTGGACACAGCAAATCCGGCTGCTGTTCCCCGGAGGAACACAGCGGCGGAGGAAATGCCTCAATGTCAATTGGGGTACATGAACCAACCACCTTAGGTATAAAGGCAGGGTTGGGCTTCAACAACACTCTCGTTTGCCCTGGGGCGAACTGAGTGCATGAAGGATGTACAGAGAGCGCATGAATGTCACTGACTCGCTTGGCGGATGCCAGGGCCAGTAACAGCACTGTCTTGAGTGACAAGTGCTTCATGTCAGCTTCTTCAAGGGGTTCAAATGGGGTTAGAGTGAGCCCATCTAAAACCACTGCCAAGTCCAGGGGCGGACTGGGACTACAAATCAGCCCGGGACTCTCGGCCGGCCCACTTCGGTACCGCCGGCCCGCCCCGGTACCGCAAGTAAATACCGCAAGTAAATACCGCTAGTAAATACCGCTAGTAAATACCGCTGGTAAATTGTCGGGGGGACTGGGGGGGGTAGACAATTTACTAGCGGTAGACATTAAGGGTAAATAATGTCTACCTCCGGGCCGGTGGACTTGTATTATCACTGGCCCCACCATTGTAACCACTGGCCCGGAGCATTCGTCCAAATAATGAAGAAAATTAACACATTTGTTGCAATAGTAATGTATGCACTAACTACATTACTACTTGTACTACAACATTTTAATCATCAGTTCTTCCTCATTTTCCTCAATTGTTCATATTTGGTTTATTAAAATAATGATATTGTGGTCATTGTTAAAAAATGTCTGCTATTATTATTATTATTTGTATAATGCACTTTCTGCCTTCCTGTCATTAGGAGTTAGACATGTAATGGCTATATGTAATTGATTTGATTAGAACCTTCATTATCCTAAACTGCTGGGAAATTTGGCCAATATTGTCTACTCTTCACTTACTTGTAAGCATAGGTCGGCATTGATGTACAGAGCCGACAGAAGACCTTGTTTATATTGGCATCATATTGAGAGGTGCAGCCAGTGACACGTCAACCAGGAAGTAGCTGCTGGTTCCCTCGACAAGGGTGTTGGAAAATAGCTGGAAATAAGGTCTGTGGAAAACAAACCCGTTTGATAAATGCACGTTTTGTTCAGCCGGATAATCTCCACATGTCTACCCTACTTTTATAATTTTCGAATCATAAATCTAATCGATAGATTATAAAAGGGTTTTAGGACGCGTCACTGCAGCCAACTCCATCGATCAAGCTGGCTGAAACTTTCTCTCCCTCTTCTTCCCATACTCCCTGTCACTCTCCTTTAACTCCTCCGGTGACTTTCTTTTATTTGAAGATTGTTTTTTGCCCGGCGCTTGGCCGGTTACCGCTGGTATTAAAAACATTTGGCGAATGGTTAGGTGGCGCGATAGTCTGTAGTGAAGGAGCGCGCTCCCGCTCACCGGAGCCTGCTCCCGCTGCGCTCCGGAGCAAACAGCTGTTTTCTTTTCACCCAACAACAACGACATCCGACTCACGGAATGCTATGTTGTAGCGTTGATAAACGAAACAATTTAACTAAATTGCTAGTCAAAATACCAATACCACAGGACAATTTTTATATTTTTAGTGGCCCGAGCGGGCAAGTGGAAAGTACGTTATGCTGGCCCGGGGTGTCTAAATAGTGCTTCCGGGCCAGCGGGCCATTTAATGTCGAGCCCTGCCGGTTACCGGCCGGCCCACATCGTCCGACCGGCCCACTTCAGTACCGGCCCATCGGGATTCGTCCCGAACGTCCCGATGGCCAGTCCGCCCCTGGCCAAGTCCCATAAGGGCACCAGTGACCTGGAAACAGCGAGGAGCCTGCAAGCCCCTTTCATAAAACGGCAGACCAAAGGATGTTGGCTAGCCGTCTTTCCCTCAAAGCCCACATGGCATGCAGCAATAGCAGCCAGGTACACTTTGATCGTAGAGAAAGCTCTGTGTTTATCAATCAAGTCCTGTAGAAATGATAAAATCACCCCGACAGGACATTGAAAAGAGATGTGTCCTTTTTGAAGGCACCACTCCTCAAACACCCTCCACTTACAGTCGTAAAGAGACCTGGTGGAGGAAGCTCTCGCACTCTGAATAGTGTTTATCACCTTCTGAGGGAGTCCCACATGTATTCAGATTGTACCACTCACGGGCCAGGCCCATAGTGCCAAGCGCTCTGGGTGTGGGTGAAAGATCGCCCCCCCCCCCGCCTGAGACAGTATGTCCCTGCGTAGTGGGAGCTGCCATGGCTGCCCGCACAGCAGCTGATATATCTCCGCCAGCCAGTACATTGCGGGCCAGTGCGGAGCTATCAGGATACGTGTGTGGCGTTGTTCCCTCACTCTGGCCAGAGTTGGGGGTATCAGAGCCAGGGGTGGGAACGCGTACAGAAGGCCCGGAGCCCAAACGTGCGCGAGCGCGTCCACGCCTAACGGTGCGTTTAAATCGCACATTGAAAAGAACAGCTGACATTGAGCATTTTCTTTTGATGCGAACAGATCTACCGCGGCTCTGCCATAACGCACCCACAGCTGACTCACAATCTTTGGATGTAGAGTCCAGTATGCATATATGTGGTGCATTTTTCAGGTCGACTGATGTAAACCAGTCGTTTTGTAGCACGAGACGCAGCAGAGATGTGTGAGTGAGCATTCTGAACTTATATCTTTTTAGATATTTGTTCAGAACCCTCAAATCTAGTATTGGCCGAATCCCGTTCCCTCCCCGTTTGGGAATGAGGAAATACTTGGAATAAAAGCCGCTCTGACTCTGCTCGGCGGGTACTATAGATATATCCCTCTTTTCTAGAAGTGAGAGGAACTCTCTCTCTAGAATATGGGCTGACTCTCCTCGGGTTTGTGAATACAGAATGCCCGAGAAGCGAGGGGGGGTGACAGCGAATTGGAGTCTGTAGGCCCGTGTTACTGTCTTGAAAACCCAAGCAGATGTTGTGAGCATTTCCCACTGTATGCTCCTTCGAGCCAGCGGAGATGTCACGTCTCTTACCCTCTGAGTCTCTATTTGTTGTGTTATGGGGCCCTCTAGTGTCTGAACACGGTGGTACCCCATTTCGACAATCCCCACCGACACTGCGCATGCGCGTGACGGTGGTGCCTTCACAACCCCAGCCGGCACTGCGCATGCGCGTGACGGTGGTGCCTTCACAGACCCGTCTATTATCCGCCTTTTGAGAGAGGCCGTAGCTGCTCTCAGAAGGGGAACAGTTGACTGACTGTTTATTGTTTTTATTGTTTTTCTTTTCATTTTTTTGAGCTGCGCCCTTGGCCTGAAGCCTGGATGCGTCAGTGGAAAATGGTTTATGTGAGAAACAACAACAATATTGTGACATGTGTTTTTGCGGACTTGAGGATGGCGTTGAGGCATCTCTCGAGGCAGCAGGAACACATCTAGAGCTGGGGAACCGTGGACTTCCAGCTCTGTCACAGAGGGGAGAAGGGGGGGCTGTCAGGCCGCCCGCTTCTTCTTCCTCGACTGCTGGCCGAAATTCTGGGTTGGCTGCGCCTGGGCTGCAGCCGGAACCGGAGATTTTCTAGGGCAACTCGCCCTCGTCTCCTGCCTGGGCTGGGGACTCGGGGTGGGCTGCGACCTCTGCTGTTTTGGTACTTTGAACCGAGCAGGGTTCGAGGCAGCTTGGGCGAAGGACTGCCGCTGTGAAGGCAGCGGCTGGACCCTTCGAAGGAGACAGAGGTGGAGGGACTCGTCCTCCTTCTTTTTCGACTCGCATCTCCTCTGCATGGTGGCGAGAGCGGAGACGAAAATCCCCTCGGGAACGATGGGCATGTCTAGCACATCCTCCTTTTCCCGGTCTGGGAGGTTGGTGAGGTTGAGCCATCTAGCTCTTTCCTGCACCACCACGATCCCCATTGCCTTGCCCGTGGCCTGGACGGCGCAGCGTTGAACACGAAGACAAATGTCTGTGATCACGGCCATCTCGTCCAGAACGGCCGGTCCAGGATTGCTTGACAGATCCTCGCAGAGCTCTGCTTGGTATGCGGTGAGCAGCGAGGAAACGTTCAAAGCCCTGGCGGACAACGCTGCGGCTCTGTAGGACCGTTCAGTCATGGTCGACTGGAATCGGTCCGCCTTCGCTGGCAGCGTGGGGTTCCTTGCTTGGTGACGGGACCAGCCTCGGTAGGAGGTGGGCTGCCACCAGCGGTTCCATAGGTGGTATGCGGAGCAGGCCGAGCCTCGCCATACCGTCACAGTCTAGGGAGGAGGCACCCTGGATTGGGGCCTTGTTGCTAAAGGGCCGGTCTCTCCACGAGACTGACAGCTCATCCAACATCTCCGGGAAGACCGGAAGGAGTTGCCTCTTTGTCCTCGTTGCTTGGGGGAAATGTTTCCCCTCGTAACAGGACCTGGAGGTCTCCTTGGCCATTTCGGGCCACGGGATGTCTAGTCTGGACGTGGCACGCTGACACACGGCCTGCAGGTCCATGCTCAGATAGGGCGAAGCTGGTGTGCTATCGCCCGGGAGAGCAGCCATCGCTCCTGGCTTTGCAGCCTGAGCCGATGACACGAAGATATCGTCTTCTTGCTCATCCGAATCAGACAGGAGGAACTCAGAGGCACCCTCTTCGTCCTCCATATAATCCAATTCCAGGATATCCTCCGCGGGCGAAACCATGGTGAGGTCCAGCCGGGAGCCCCAGCTTGGTAAAGCGTGGGGCTCCGTTCTCGCGTCTCTTGCCGCCACCGGGTCCCAGCCTGACACGGCGCGGGACTTCGGTTCCGCAGCTGCCGTTGTTGATGAGCCCCAGACCGACACAGTGCGGGGCTCAATCTCTGCGGCGGACGCCCCCGCGTCTTGATTGCCAGCCGGCAAATCAGTGGACATGAGGGGGTCCTGTCCCAACAAGCTAGCTTGGCGTGCTAACCGTCGGCGGCGGCTCTTTACGGTGAAGCGGGCACAATGCCCGCACGAGCCGGGGTTGTCAATAGCCTCCTGGGCGTGTTCCAGCCCGAGGCAGGACGAGCAGACCTGGTGTGATTCTGTGCCTGATATTTTCAACCTGCAGCCGCAGAGCCGAGCCTCCGAGTCCCTGACTCCTCTGGTGTGAGGGAGAGAGGCGTCCATCTTGTTCTCCGCGTGGCGTGGAGAGGACCCGCTCGTAACAGGTATCCGGAGAAAAAAGGACGGTGTAGATTTTTTCTCAAAGAATATTAACTGGTGTGTTAATATTCTTTAATCTTTTCCTCCTCTGTGAGAGAAAAATAAAAACGTCCTCGCTACCGTGGTGTCGGTAGTGAGGGAAAGCAAGCTAGCAACAGGTGTGTTGTTAGCTTGAAAAAATCAAAACCGTACCTTAATTTCCGAGGAAAGAAATGGCGAGGTCGATTGTAATACTAACTGGTGTGTTAGCATTAACAGTCTCCTTGCGAAGCAGAAGAGTAGCCGGCGAGCGCCCGTCGACCGAAAGTTAGCTTTGGGTTCAGTCTGTGGACTGTTAAGCTAGCCCGGCTACCATCGAGATGTGCTCTGAAGCGAGAAGAGGTGTTTGAATGACGCATAGGGGGTGGATTCCCTGACGCTGACGTCAAGATCACCAGCCAATCAGGATTGGCGTAATGAGATTGATGCTTCTGTTTGCTCCGCGATGAGGCGCATCCCATAGTGAGACATCTAACGGAGTGTTATGAATGAGAACTCTGACAGCTTTACAAAAACATCGCGATCAGCCATGTTCATTGAGTCTTCGGAAACTTTTTCGAAAACGTCAGGGTCACCAGTTGTGTTGGAGGAGGGGCTCTATAAGGAAATGGCAGATTTTCTCCGGTTGTGTATTTTCAAATTCGAGCGATCTCGAGCCGGTTTCTCAAACTTACCTACCCCACCTTTAAGTACAGTACTTAAGTACATATACATAGTTAATTTACACCACTGACTGACATCACCTCAAACGTTAACTAGCTAGCTAGCTAACTAACTAACTAACTAACTAACTAACTAACAGCTAACTAAATAGCTAACTTAACAGCTAACGTTTACTAGCCATTGTTATCTGTGTTGGTTATTCTCGCGTCCAGGAGAGAAGCTTAAAAAGGAGACTAAATGGAGTCTCTGAGAAGGTTCAAAATTGGTACTTTAATTAATAAAAAGCATGGTAATGTTACAAACAGGATATTGTCCGACAGAAAAGCAGCTGTGTCTCTGGCTCTGGCTCGCGGAGAAAGAGCCGAGGCCGAACCCCTCAGGTCGTAGATGGGTCTGGCTGCAGACCGCAGCAAGGAGGCGGATCGTATAGGGGCGGATCGTATAGGGGCGTTTCCTAACTTTTTTTATCCAATAGAATAATGACACTCAGCAGAAATACATACTGTAGGTGGCAGTAATGCAATTTAAGGGATTCCAGCTGCTTTTATAAATCCTCTGAGAAGAATTCATTCGTTCTAGTGATGGGAATTCCGGCTCTTCTTGGTGAGCCGGTGTAGGTACCAGATGTGTTCGGGGTACCAGATATGTTCGGGTGTATTTCCGTCGCACCCGTCATATCCGTCTACTCACCTCCCTCTGCTCCCAGCGCTCTGCTGCCACACACCGGCCGTCTGCGGAACTGCAGCCGGAGGAACTCGGGACAGCTTGTTATGTGTGTGTACTTGTGCACATAAATAATGTTTCTAATTATTTACAATTAAAAAATATATATATTCTGCGTTACTTCAGCCAACACTTTTATAAGGCCACTAGATTAGATAATTACGAAATGTGTAGATAGAATACATATCTTTCAGGTTGTTATTTTGTCATTGTTTAATGTTTTATTTACCTTTTTATATAGTACTTTTTATATAGTATCTGAACTTTGGAGAGGAGTTGGGAGACACACGACACATCAAATCACATCTACAGATCAAGACGAAGCGACTGGAAGTACTCCTAGCGTGAACATGTTTGTGAAAACGTGTGCAAAGTCTCCGAAAATCCTAATAATAAGCTCATATTTGAATTCCCCATAAAAAACACATCATTCAGTAAAAACAAGGCCCCACTGATCATCTGCTCCCTGATCTCTCTGCGAATTGAAAGTACTTATTGCCGGAGATCGCATGCTGTGGTTTTATTAAATGTGCCAAGTGCTAGGACTGTCTTAGGGAAGAAAGCTTTCAGATGTGCAGCTCCACTAACTTGGAACAGTCTGCAAAAAGAATGGAAAATTACGAAGCTAGTACCACTACATGTTTTTAAAGCTTGGTTGGATGCTACACAATCAGATGCTGTTGGCACCTGTACATGTGGTTAAATATGTTGTTCTGTTGTACTTCCATTCGCTTCGTCTTGATCTGTAGATGTGATTTGATGTGTCGTGTGTCTCCCAACTCCTCTCCAAAGTTCAGATACTATATAAAAAGTACTATATAAAAAGGTAAATAAAACATTAAACAATGACAAAATAACAACCTGAAAGATATGTATTCTATCTACACATTTCGTAATTATCTAATCTCGTGGCCTTATAAAAGTGTTGGCTAAAGTAACGCAGAATATATATATTTTTTAATTGTAAATAATTAGAAACATTATTTATGTGCACAAGTACACACACATAACAAGCTGTACCGAGTTCCTCCGGCTGCAGTTCCGCAGACGGCCGGTGTGTGGCAGCAGAGCGCTGGGAGCAGAGGGAGGTGAGTCGACGGATATGATGGATGACGGGAGCGACGGAAATACACCCGAACACATCTGGTACCCCGAACACATCTGGTACTGACACCGGATCATTTGGCTCGGCTCACCAAGAAGAGCCGGCTCCCAAAGGGCTCTTCAGTTTACCACATATTATACCTTTTAATCAAATCAAATGTAGCCCTGTTTTGACTAATGATTTATATGTGTACACATATCACTTAAATTATTCAATACATCCTTTGTACTGAAGTATTCAAAAGTAAAAATTACATGTTTAATATAAATTATTTGCTTGCTTGTTTTATTATTAATTGTTTTCATTGCATTTACAGACCCGTGTAACTCTCTGATACCACCCAATGAATGCATTGACTTGCTTGTAGAACCACGCTACACAAAACAGATAGCAACACCTATAAAAACTAGGGGTCGACCGATTATCGGCCAGGCCGATTATCGGGGCCGATATTCATCATTTGACCGATTATCGGTATCGGCCTTTATTTTAATAAAATTGCCGATAACACTTTGGCTCTGATGCGGCCGTTTCTCTGTCTGCAGTCACCACTCTCTGTACACGAGCAATGTCCCGCCCACAGCGCTATCTGATAGGCTATTACTGAAGTGTCAATCAACACTGAAGATTTTCCGGGCGGGAGCCAGCCAGAGAGGCGGGACCTTCTCAGATTACAGGCAGGTGCGAAGAACGCAGACACAGACTGAAGCAAGCAGCAGCGCTGAGCGGCAGAGCCATACGAGGTTCAATAAACATCCCAATCCCCTATGCTGAAGTTGCAAAAACAGCACGATCTATTGATCCAGTTCTATCAGCTTCCCAGTTACACAGGGACGCGGGAAGTCAGTCAGAGTTGGGGTGCGTGCAGCATCTCGCAGCGGAGTAACTGTGGTGCGGAGGGGGGGCTGCGAGTGGAGCCTCGCAGCTTTTCAGGTTGATATGTGAAGCTCATCAGCTAGCCAACATGTATTTAGCAAATGTTTAGCAACATATTAGAAGTGAGGCTACTAGACTAACGTTAGGTCTACTGCAATAGCCTCACTTTTAATAGTTTGCAAAACATTAGCTAGCACTAGTGTTTTTCAGTTGCTAGCAGCTTATTGGGATGTTATGCTAGACATACAGGCATTGTTTTGATATAATAAATTAAGCATTATTGTTAGTTAAGCATGTCAGCCTGCAGCCCCACTTCTTGTCTCTCTAACTCATAGCAGATGACTGCACTAAAGAAAAGGGCACAGAGAGGAAACCAGTTGTAAGATGTTTAAAAGTTCATTAAGCATAATATAGGCTATGCTTAAATGCATTTCAAAGAAGTTGTGTTGAGTTGTGTTGGAGTTTGTGTTATTCTACATTTTGACACCAAGATTTTCTGATTTTACTGCAAATGTATATCGGTTCCAAATATCGGTTATCGGTCTCCTTGATTACTAATAATCGGTATCGGTATCGGCCTTGAAAAAGCCATATCGGTCGATCCCTAATAAAAACTATTTAAAAAAAGGGGCTACTGTATCAACCTATATAAAGTATATAAATATAGTTTTTCTCCCTGCAGGAGAGGGGAGCGTGCTTTGAGATCAGCTGCTAGGCTGCAGCGGGGAGAAGAGGGGGATAAGAGATCTCCGTCCTCCGTGTTTTATTCTTATAGAAGTAAGAAGAGAAGTAACGGGGCAGAAACCCTCCTTTTTACGCAGTGGTCCAGACATAGACATCAAACGGCGACACATATTCAGTTGCCAGTTACTTTTGGCATTAGGGCAGGGATATCTAGATACTTTCCAAGGTTTGACATAATGAATTGTGCTACTTTTAAAGCAAGCAACGATGTTTTCAAATCTGTAATAAAAAAGCTCCTCAAAAACACTATAGAAGCAGTTCCTGCCATTGTTACGTTAGTTCAAACAGTAACAACGGACTACTTTTCTTAGCGGATGCATGTCAATTTAAATCAATACATAAAACTATTTTTTAAATCAATAAAATCTTTTTCTAAATCCATAAAAGCATTTCAATTATTATTGGGAGTCATGTCGTTACTTTGTTGAGAATGTGGCCATGTGTAATAAGCGGGATAATGTCCACATTGCATAATGTGCCTTCATGCCGATCTAGATCCCTCCGCAAAAACAAAACAAAAAACGTCTCCCGTCGTTCACTATAGGATCCGCCCCTATACGATCCGCCTCCTTGCTGCGGTCTGCAGCCAGACTCTAGGCTTGTTTGAGACAAGCAAGACCTGCGCAGTTGCGATCAACGTCTTGCTAGTGCGTTGCATGATGGTTAGTCATTTTGTCCGACTTGCTCTGGAGGCTCGCCCACATGAGACTTTGAAATCTCGTGGGACAAAGACGCCCGCAGCCTTGAGAGCGAGGCGAGGCGGCGCACTTGCTCTCCACGAGCTGCGGAAGCGAAATGCTTGATGGGAAACGGCTCGCTGGTATCTCGAGCTGAGCGCTCATTGGTGGTTTTTACCACGTGCTGCTGATGAAACTCTCCAATTGGCTGGCAAAAGTGTGTTGTTGTTTTGTGTCAGTTTTACGTCGCCACATCCATTCCCATTTTTCATCATTGTTCCACAATGTTTTTCATCATGAAATTAATATCTATATATTTTATACTATACTGCTTACCGTTTTCATACTTTATATATCTTAGCATATTCATACCCCACTGTTCATACTGCTCACATGCTGATATCTAGTGTATTCATACCCCACTGTTTATTCATCATTCAATTCATTCTATATGTTGTTCTGTAGATTGTGTACATTACTTTCCACTTCCCTGCTTGTTGCACCTGGTTAGAAGCTAAACTGCATTTCGTTGTCTCAGTACCTGTAATATGTGCAATACAATAAAGTTTCTCTTTAAGTTAAACCAAATCATTAAAATAAAAATCTATTGTAATGTAATGATTTGGTTTAACCTTATTTATTGAATACATCATAAAGCTTAAAGTGGCAGCTAAAGAATTAACACAGCAGCAGGTCTGTTCAATTCATGCTCATGAAGCTTCATGTGTGCGGATCTGAAGGGACTGATCATTTGTAGCCTGTCCACCTATCAGTTTTGCAAACATTAAGAGGGAGGAGCATTTCTATTGCATCCACTTCATCTGCAACGAAAAACACCAACGCAATTTCCGCCATTGCAAACCCAACCAGTCAAGCCGACTCCGAGTCCGAGCTGTCCGACTTAAGACGAGCTTTTTGACACCTCCCCCGGCTGCGATCGGCTACTCTCGTCTACTTTCGAGGCGAGCCGCAATGTGTCTCAAACAAGCCTATTTTGTCCGACTTGCTCTGGAGGCTCGCCCACATGAGACTTTGAAATCTCGCGGGACAAAGACGCCCGCAGCCTTTTTTTGTTTTCTTTTTTTTTACATTTTATCAAGCCACAACTTTATTTCCATCTTGGGTATAAATTGTATAAACGAGCTCAAACAGCAACCTTTCTTTAACCCTTTTGTGCCAGGATCCCATTACATTGTCAACTCCATAATAGCATTGACGATGTCATTGTTGTTGTTTTTCAGAGCGCGTACCGCCTTCGCTCGCGACACGTTGGCTTGTGACATAACGAGTTCGATGTCCTTGACCTCAACTCCGGTCTCATCCACCTCTTCTTCTTCGCTCTCCTCCTGTACTGTTGGCGTCTGTGTGTTTTCCTGGATGTTTGAAACTGCTTCTCCCTGTACCTTGAACTTTTCTGCGGCAGCCAGCTGGGCCTGCTGGGAAAGATCTTCGATCTTAGCTTCACCGAAGACGATGTATGTGTCTGATGCAGGGCTCTTGTAGACGTCTGGTTTGGTGATGACAAACAAGATGTTCTTTGACTTGCGAATAGTAACCCTGGTGATGCCCGTTACCTGCCTGAGACCAAGCTTTGACATTGCCTTTCGTGCTTTCTTTTCACTGCGGCTCTGTTTGGCTTTGCTGACAGGTTCCTCGTCTATTTCAGCTGCTGCTGCAAGCTGAGCCTGCTGTGTCTGTGCAGAGTCCTGTTCCTCCAGATCAGGGACTGAGTCATCGCTGTCAGACTCGGTACCAGATCCGGTCTCCACTTGAGGCTGCTGCATCTCCTGCTCGGTGACTGGGACTGTTTCTGTTGCTTCACCAGGCATGGTTGCGATTCGGGATGCTATATCCAAGATGGCTGTGAGAGAGAACTTCTCCCGCAGCCTTGAGAGCGAGGCGAGGCGAGTTGGCGCAGTTGCTCTCCACGAGCTGCGGAAGCGAAATGCTTGATGGGAAACGGCTCGCTGGTATCTCGAGCTGAGCGCTCATTGGTGGTTTTTACCACGTGCTGCTGATGAAACTCTCCAATTGGCTTGGCAAAAGTTTGTTGTTGTTTTGTGTCAGTTTTACGTCACCCCCTCCATTAACATTTTTCATAATTGTTCCACAATGTTTATCATCATGAGATTAATATCTATATATGTTATACTATACTTGCACTGCTTACCGTTTTCTTACTTTATATATCTTAGCATATTCATACACACTGTTCATACTGCTCACAGGTTGATATCTAGTGTATTCATACCCCACTGTTTATTCATCATCTAATTAATTATATATTTTATTATGTCTATTGTGTACATTACTTTTCACTTTACTGCTTGTTGCACCTGGTTAGAAGCTAAACTGCATTTCGTTGTCTCAGTACCTGTAATATGTGCAATAACAATAAAGTTGAATCTAATCTTGAGCAGGAACAAATGTATTTACTTAGTACCTACATATCTGACATTAACGATTAAACACATGTGTGCATTCTTTATAAATGCAAACCGAGTCAAGCCGACTCCGGAGGTGGCGGTATGCACCTTCAAGTGGTTTGCAATCCGCCAAAAAACCGAGAGAAGAAGAAGACTCCGAGCTGTCCGACTTCAGGCGAGCTTTTTGACACCTCCCCCGGCTGCGATCGGCTACTCTCGTCTACTTTTGAGACGAGCCGCAATGTGTCTCAAACAAGCCTTCTATTGTCAGGTCGAGCTGTTTATATATCCTCTGTTGGCTCCTCCCTGCGGGCCGGCTCTCCACGTTTCTGTCCGTTGTTACGCATATCAGAGGATATAGACATTGTACATTCAATATATATCTAAACACGCCTTTTCTCCTCCTTAACTCTTTCATGACTTTTCATTTAACACATTCTAAACACTGTAATCAATACTCCAAAAAATACAGGAAATACTTCACAGCAGTTTGGTTTCCGGTCGTTCCGAATGTTGTCACATGCTACCCACATCTGTAAACAATAACGTACTTGTAGTAACTCACAGGAGGCTTCTGGTGAGCATAGTGGAGTTTTATTTATGTCTGGTAGCGCCGAGCTGCAACTCCGGTTCATCACATACTTAGCATAACAACATAGCTCCCAGTTCCTCTTTTATGCTTATGGAACGGCAACAACTTCATGGTCACAGTGCCACCTAGTGGACTGGTGAACTAACATGCAATGATATGACCTTACAACATCCCCTTCCCCTCAAGCAGGTTATATACATCTAACAGGAACATTGTAACAAATTATTTTTAAACCTAACTGGTGACTCACAACAGTAGTATCTATTCCCTTCTTAGCCCAGCTGGAAGTCTTTAAGGTAACTGGGTAACTTAGTCACTCTTTTTTACCGTCTCTTCCCTGGACTTGTATTTTCCACAGTTCCATGGACCTTCTCTGCTGCTGCAGCTTCTGTAGCTGCTGGCTCTCTGTTTGACTGTCTCTTCCCTGGACTTGTATTTTCCACAGTTCCATGGACCTTCTCTGCTGCTGCAGCTTCTGTAGATGCTGGCTCTTCCAACTCGTCCCCACTGAGCACCACATTCTCAACGTCCTGCCATGTCTCTCCTTTTTCGGCTGCCTGACTTAGCTGAGTCGAGTCAGTCTGTTGTCTTTCATGGTCTTTTTCTGGTCTTTGGTGGTGAGCATGAATCTGGTCCACATGTCTCCTGACTACTCTCCCATCACCCAGCATCACTGTATATGACACTGGCCCTGTCACTGACTCTATGATTCCTGGAATCCACTTGGGTCCAAAACTGAAGTTTCTCGTCAGCACTGAGTCTCCTGTTTTGAACCAGCGCCCCTTTGCCTTTTTGTCATGATCTGTTATTTGTCTTTCCTGTTTTTCTTTCACCTTCATGCACAGATCTGGATGAATGGAATCCAAACAGCAACGTAGCTTCCTCCCGAGAAGCAGCTCTGCTGGTGACAGACCTGTTGTAGTCTGAGGAGTCACACGATAACTAAATAACACTCTGGCTACCTTGGCTGTCAGTGTGCCTTCTGGACATTTTTTCATCATCCTTTTAAATGTCTGTACCCCTCTCTCTGCTAACCCGTTACTGGAGGCGTGATAGGGTGCCGAGGTCACATGACGGATACCATTTCTTTTCAGGAAATCTTCGAACTCTGTGCTGATAAAACAGGTGCCATTATCAGACACCAACAATTCGGGCAGTCCATGGTTACTGAAACTGGTACGCAGGCACTCAATTGTAGTGGCTGAAGTGGCAGAATTGACTGGAACCACATCCATCCATTTTGAGTGTGCATCGATGAGCACAAAAAACATCTTCCCCATGAATGGCCCAGCATAATCCACATGAATACGACTCCAGGGCTTATCAGGCCAATCCCAGGGGTGTAACGGAGCTGGTGCCGGAACATTTCGGTGCTCTTGACATGTTATACAGGACTTGACAGTATCCTCTACATCCTTGTCGAGCTTTGGCCACCATACATAGCTCCTAGCCAGTGCTTTCATCCTGGACACTCCTGGATGGCATTGATGAAGCTGTCTCAAAACACTTTCTTGGCCTGGCTTTGGCACAATAACTCTTGCGCCCCACAACACACACCCATTTTGGATACTGAGTTCATGTTTCCTCACTGCATAAGGGCCAAACTCAATCTCTTTTAATTCTGATGACCAGCCTCTGTTGACCAATTCCCGCACCCGTGAGAGTACTGGATCCTTGTCTGTCCATACTTTCACTTGGTCAGCAGTCACAAGTGTGATGTCAGAACTCTCCAGCATGAGAACCCTCTCTTCTGGCCTCCCCAGGTCAGGTTTCTCTGGTAGGGGCAGGCGGCTCAGTGCGTCTGCATTGTTGTGGTACTTCCCTTCTTTGTACACTATTGTGTATTCATAGACTCTCAAGCTCACGGCCCAACGTTGGATCCTCGGTGATGCCATTTGGGGTACTGCTCGCATCTCACTGAAAAGTGACAACAGGGGCTTGTGATCCGTCACTATAGTAAACTTCCGTCCATAGATGTACTTGTGGAAGCGTTTTATTCCAAAAATCACGGCCAGTCCTTCCTTGTCAAGTTGTGAGTAGTTTTTCTCTGCAGCATTTAATGTCCGTGATGTAAATCCAATGGGTCTTTCAGTTCCATCTGCCATGCGATGTGAGAGCACAACACCTAATACATATGGTGATGCGTCACATGATAGCACAATGTCCTTCTCTGGGTCATAATGCACCAACACTTCAGCTGACTGCATCATGTCTTTTGACTTTTCAAACACTGTCTGTTGTGCATCTTCCCACTGCCACTTTGTGTCTTTTTTTAGCAGTTTGTGCACTGGAGCAAGGATGGTTGACAGACTGGGCAGGAACTTGTTATAATAGTTTAACAGTCCTAGATATGCTTTGAGCTCTGTCACATTTGAAGGTGTGGGTGCATCCTTGATGGCTTCCACCTTCTCATGCACAGGGTGCAGTCCTGTAGCATCCACCTTATGACCTAGAAACATCACTTCCTCACTCATGAACGAACACTTGGTTCTTTTGAGCCTGAGATCGGCCTCCTGTAGCCGTTTCAACACAAGGACAAGAGTCTGCAGATGCTCTTTGTCGTCTTTCCCTGTCAGCAGGATGTCATCCAAGAATATTGCCACTCTAGGGATGCCCTGTAGCAGTCCCTCCATGGTCCGTTGAAAAATAGCTGGGCTAGATGATACTCCGAAAGGTAACACTTTATACCTGAACAAGCCCTTGTGTGTATTTATGGTCACATATGTTTTTGCTTCTTCATCCAAAGGAATTTGGTGATAGGCATGACTGAGATCTAGCTTTGTGAACTTCTGTCCACCTGACAGGTTGGCAAACAAATCCTCAATTCTGGGAATGGGATACTGCTCCAGTTTTGATACTCGATTTACAGTCAGTTTGTAATCACCGCACAACCTTACTGAGTCATCTGGTTTTAACACCGGTACCACAGGCGCTGCCCACTCGGCATATTTTACCGGTTCAATTATCTCCTGGGCTAAGAGACGGTCCAGTTCGGCCTCAACCCTTCCTCTCATCGCATACGGGACCGGTCTAGCTTTAAAAAACCTGGGGGTTGCTTCCTTGTCCACATATAGTTTAGCTGGGGGCCCTTTAAATTTCCCTAGTTCCTCTTTGAAAACCTCCTCATATTCCCCAAGTACCTCCTCCAATGTCTCTTCCCTGACATGGTGAATCTGGCTTTCCGGTCTCCACTGCAACCCTAGCTTCTTAATCCAGTTCCTGCCAACTAGACTAGGGCCCGTCCCTGGCACAACTACCACCGGTAGGTTTTTTACTGACTGTTTGTGCTGCACTTTTACCATAGCTGCTCCCAAAACATTTACCCTATGTCCTGTGTATGTTCTGAGTCTCACTCTGCAGGGTTGTAAGGCTGGTACCTCTCCCCTCCATAAGGTTTTGTACACTGAGTGGTTCACCACTGTTACCCCACATCCTGAGTCTACTTCAAACTGTGTTTCAGTTTAGTTAATAGTCAGTGTTTCTAGAAATGGCTCCTCTGCCGGTATGTCCATTTCCTCCACTTTGTACACAGTGAACATGACCTCATCTGTGTCTATGTCATCTTTTTCACCCTCCCCCTGGCTGACATAGTTTGCTCCCTGAGTTTTCACATGCTTATATCTCTGATATACTCCACCCCCTTTTGCTTGTGAAGCACTAACTGAGCCTTTTGACCTACACACTTTCTGAATATGGCCTATCTTCCCACACTTGTGTCAGGTTTCTTTAATAAACCTACAGTCCCCAGCTATGTGCTGCTCACTGCCACACCTGTAACAAGCCTTATGCTGGTGCTGCTGCTCACTGGGGCTCTGCCTTGCCGTCATCTTGTGCACTGCCTCAGGTGCTCTCATGTGCGAGGGTGCTGACTCCAGTGACTGCAAGTCTCTCACATTCTTGCTGGCTGTCTCAATAGCCTGGGCCAGCTTCAGTGCCCTGTCGAAGGTCAAATCCGGCTCTGACAACAATCGCCGTTGTATGCGATCCTCCCCAATCCCACAGACCAGCCTGTCACGCAGCATTTCTGTTAACTTTTCTCCATAGTTACAATCTTGTGCTAATTTTCTTAGCACAGCAACATACTCCATGACTGTTTCCCCCAGCTTCTTACTTCTTGAGTTAAATTTGTAGCGCTGTACAATTTCACTGGGTTTGGGGTTGAAATGGTCTTTCAGCAGCTGAACAAGCTCATCAAACGTCTTCTCTCCTAGCCTGGCCGGGCTGATAAGATCCCTCATAAGGCTGTAAGTCTGACTGCCAACTGAACTGAGCAAAATAGCTTTCTGCCGACCTGCATCTTCGATTTCATTAGCTTCAAAGAAATATTGGAGAACCTCACAATATTCCTCCCACGTCTGGGATTGACTATCAAAAGGAGCGGTGTTTCCTACCATTGCCGCTGCCATCTTCTAGCTCACACCACTGTCCGGTGTTTGGTGCCGTTAACGTAGCCACTCCACAGTCTCGCTCATTTGTGTGTATTTCCACCAGGCATCTGCTGTACTTTTATCCTCGTCGCCATTATGTAGTAACTCACAGGAGGCTTCTGGTGAGCATAGTGGAGTTTTATTTATGTCTGGTAGCGCCGAGCTGCAACTCCGGTTCATCACATACTTAGCATAACAACATAGCTCCCAGTTCCTCTTTTATGCTTATGGAACGGCAACAACTTCATGGTCACAGTGCCACCTAGTGGACTGGTGAACTAACATGCAATGATATGACCTTACAACAGTACTCAAATAAACTGTACCTTATCCAACAATAATAATATCTCGACGTCTATAGTTGTAGTGTTGAAATCAGTAGGTTTCGGTGTGCAACATCATATCATATCGCTGCTAAATTCACCTCTATAGTAAATGGTATATTAGCCTCATGCTAGCCGGAGATGAAGGATTTTCAGAATAAAATCTTAACAACTGGTTGTGCACAAGAACTTCTGTTTTTTCAGTATAAAACAGCATTTAAACTGACGGTATGTTTAAGGTGCATTATGCTATCAAAACATTGATTTTAATTTCTAACACCAGCTGCACAGATCACTGAAAGTAGCAAAGCAAATTTGGTATTTTTTTTATTTTGGTGGGTCCATATCTATACGGCGCTGGGTGGGTCGTGGCTGGGACTTCTTGAAACCAAACAATGGCTACAAACATAGCCCTGCCTGCATCTAAAATAAATGTAATGCTCAGATATTAACGCTCGCTTGACTCAGGCCTGTCTGTTGTTGTCGACTGAACCATGGATGTATAGGACTGAACTCACAACAACTTTCGTCTCTCCGAATCTCAACATTTCCCACAGTTTTCGACAGCATTCGAATGCAGCAGCTGAGCCGTTTGAGCGCCAAACGATGTGGTAAATACAATCCAGAAATAAACCCTTTAAATATAGAAATCAGGAAGCGTGGACTGGCACAACCCAATCTCAAATAAATGGTAGACAGGGAGACTATTATATTATTCAATGAAGAGAGTTAATAAAGATAATTAATTTGAATTATATTTTGTTATGTTTAAAGGGGTAGAATAGATAATTCTGGTTCACGCTCCAATACAGTAGGTGGCAGTAATGCACCTTTAACGCTGGTCACCACCCGCCTTCAAAGCGTACAAATAAGAAGAAGAAGAAGAAGAAGAAAAGCGCCAAACGAAGGGTAGCATTAATAGTTTTTGAGAAATAAAGATAAAGAAATCAAGCTAGCTGGAGAATCAATATAAATATCCTGAAGGCTATTATTTTTTCTAAAAAGAGAGGAGGACTGTGGCTATGTTTAAAAACAAGTCTGCCTGGTTTTCAAGCAGTGTGCCACAGGCATGTCACAACTTTTGGAGTAAGTAACCCATTATCAGGTCAAGCTAGCATGCTAGTTAAGTGTATGACATGCTTTATTATAACTATTAGCTGGTTTGGTAGCTTAGATCACAAAATAAGTTATTGACGTGAGCTAACAGGGTGGATTTAACAAACATCAACAACATTTAACAAAGACATGATATAGTATGTATGGTATAGTAAGGCTACCTTTTACTGAATAATAGATATACTGCAAAAATCTAGTTTACAGATTAGTAATGTTAAATGTGTTCATGTTTGTTCTATATTGACATTCAAATAACACATTTTCTTTTTGTAAAATATATATTGGTTTGAGGTTGTGTGATTTGCCTACTTATGCTTCCCCTACTCCAGATAACACCACCTTTTGCAGAAAGGGGAATTACTACAAGAGAATATACATACACACACTAATGAACACAATAAAAACAACAACAACAACAACATGTGTCTTTCAGGGCTGGAGGGTGGGAGCATTGCTGGTTGCAGAACAGCAGATTACCTTTTCAGTGAGGATGCTACATGTGCAGATACTATGAGGTGAGCATGATGAAAAACTGTCTGCACATTAATTATCCAACAAATAAATTGTGAGTTAGTTTTTTACAAGACCCCTATCAGATATAATTTTAGCCTTTTCTTTCAGGATATTTGAGAGCAAAGACTATCTTTGGAACAAGGTGGTGGTTTTTCACAGCTTGTTTCTGTCTGCCTGTGAGAGGCGCCAGAGTGTGAAGTCTGTGTGCATCGGTCATTATGTGCTGCCTCCAGCCTCAGTACAGGACGGTGAGAACGACTGCCCTACAATATATGAGGAGGAATCTGAGTGATTATTCAAGAAACTATATGGGAACTCAGACTGCATACACATTACACAATGGTGTATGCTTAACCCTTACACAACCTTTTATTGGTTATTGCTTCAGCTAACCATTGGGAACCACTTTTGTAACATTCATACATTGTTCCTCTTATTATAATTTTAGAGGTGAGACAGGTGGTCGGTAGATTGATTTGGGAGTTTGAAGATGAGCAGTCAGTGGCACAGGTAGGTAAACCAGTCTAAATCATTTACAAAGAGACCGATCATGTAAATCATTTTAGTTCGGCTTCCTTCTGTTTCACAGGGTTTTGGTAGCCAGACAGAAGATGAGTGCAATGAATTCAGCAAAAGCAAGTATGTTCAGTTTCCACTATTTAAAATTGGATTTTCATACATTTTAAACTTTCAGTTAATTCATTAATTCACTATTTCTATTTGGAAGCTCTGGACCATCTGATACGGGGTCAGAAAGTGAAGCTCCTCAAAGTGTTCATTGTCCAGTAACTGGCATGCGCTCAGGTGAAACATTGATTATCATTAAGTGAATGTCCTTTTTGTAAAATATTTGCACTTGTTTTTCAAAAGTTTACAATAGAAGATTTGCCTGTAACGAAGACCTGGTGAAATAAATATGTACATAGTGAGGCAATCTTCAATATCTGTTAAAAAAAAGTGTCCTGTGTTGTTGAATGTTTTAATATCACTTAATGTTCTGTTGATTTATTCACAACAGGTTACATCAGTATGGACAACCTCCAGAAATATTCAGGCGATCTGTGTGATTTCCATCCTGGATCTCTCCAATGCTCCCACTGTAAAGGCCACTGCTGCCCGCTGCACACATAAGCAGAAATGCATGAGAAAAGCATGTTAAAGGAAATAGAGTAGCTAATGTCCTGTCAAATGAGCATTGTGTAAGCAATAAGGATGAATACACTGGCCTAAAAATAAATCAGTGTCACATGTATTATTCTCATCTCATTGTGAATTTTTTCAACACTATTCTATTTGTCTGCCTATTGTTTAATGTGTCAACCATACTCACTATTTTTATATAAATGGTACAAATGGAAGCATTTGCAAAGCCCTGTTCAGTGTCTGGTATGACATCAGATATAATATAGACTTGCCCTCAAAGGTGCCATACGATTTAAACTTGTTTGTTAAACTAGCATGCTTAAACTTAGTCTGTAGTAATACCTTATTAAATATTACTTTCCTAACTGTAAGGAATGCAGCACCGTTTTGTTACCAGGGATCTTATTGACCAGCTTTTAGATCAACAGTGAGCATTGTAATGGTAAAACGTAAACTTCTTGCTTTCATTTAAAACATAGTTAAATAGGGGTATTCAGGTCAAAGCTTGTATTCATATCACAGGTTTCCCTTATTCAACGATTTGTTTAAGAACAACTTGGTGTTGGTATTTCATTATTATCACTTCGGGTAGAAATGTGAATACACTTTGTTCTTCTACAATGCAACATTTAATAAAAATAGGAATACTAAAGTTGCCATTATCGATACCATAAAGTCATCGTCAAAGACATGCCATGGCAGCAATCTTTAGTTGGACATGTTTGTGAGACTGAGTGTTGTACGGTAGTGATCAGTGAAAGGGTTTTTGAACTAAGTCACAGTAAACCGATAGTAAACGCTCAACAGTCACTTGTAACACTCTTAACGTAATTTAGAACAAGTTTCAAAGTAACAACGAGCAGCAGTAATAGGAATATTAATGTAATGAGTGCTGTTTCATTGTTTGCGGTCACCCCTTCAAAGTGGACTCTTCCGCGGGTCTTGACCAATTACATGCTTTGTTTTGGTCCCAGCCCCTCTTTCAGGAAGGTGGAGCCTGCTGCAGGTTTCTTTTGCACTTTGACACTTCGCCCAATACCCAAAAGGGGAATCTCTGTTTGGACTCTGTTATTGTGTAGCTTCTTCTTCACCCTGTAAGGTCTGCTCAGTGCTGCGTCTGTCATGGCGGGGGGAAATCTGTCGGTCGTGCTGCACGCCAAGGGAGACCTCCGGCTGGTAGGAAACCACATCCAACCTGTACCATATGCAGCAGACGATTAGTATGAATTCAGATGAGTGCAAACTCTCTTTTTTTGTTTGTTTTTTGCCGATTTCTCACAGGAAAATCGCCCTATCCCGGAGCCAGGGCCTAATGGTATGATACATCATACAATTAAATATAATATATAGTATGTATGTGTGAATGTTACTTAGGGTTTTATGATTGAAATAATTTAAATAATAGTCAATGCACAAATATCTTTCTCAATTGCAAATCTGCTGCATGTTAAAAACATGCATAACAAATGCCAACTTTTTACATTTGTTGCAAAGGAATATAGTTCAAACTGTGGAGAAACTAGGCATTGCTTTGACAGTTTTAAAATGTATTGTTGTCTTGCAAGTAAATAATTCATAGCTGTCAAAAAACTCGCAACATGTTTATTTTTACTTTTGTCATTAGTTTGCTAAAAATTCAACTGAATAGCCATTTGATTTGTACTTCATTCATTAATTGTATCTGCTGAACAAATTCAGATGTAGGAAGGAGAGAGGGAATTCAGAGGTCTGGAATCAGGCTGGTCCGTAGTGTCTTTTAGTTACAAGGTAACAAAACATGCACACCCTCTTATGAGTAAGTGTCGTGTTCTGCACCCAGAGGTTTTGCTGCAGATGCACTCTGTAGGAATCTGTGGATCAGATGTCCACTACTGGCAGAACGGCCGAATCGGGGACTTTGTCCTCACCAAACCGATGGTTTTGGGACACGAGGCAGCAGGGCGTGTGATGAAGGTCGGATCAGAAGTCAAGCATCTTAAAGTAGGTAAGTGGGCAAGCAATGTAAGAATCCGCCATTCTGTTAAAAAGTAAACACTCTTATTTTAAACTACATTTATAATTCAAAAGGATTAAGTTACTTTGTCAAATCTGGTTAGTACCTACAGTACTTTAACAGCAATAAACATACACAGTCATGGCACTGTAACTTCATACAGTGTACATCAGGAAGTCTTACTTAATCCTTAAATGTGTATGGTATCGAAATACATTTCTCACTTGGCCACAGTGTAATAGAGTTACCTGGACACATTTCATTTTGTATTTTGTAGGTGACAGAGTAGCCATTGAGCCAGGCGTGCCCCGCGAGATGGACGAGTTATTTAAAAACGGAAGATATAACTTGTCTCCTACCATCTTCTTCTGTGCCACACCTCCTGATGATGGCAATCTGTGCCAATACTACAAGCACAGTGCCAACTTCTGCTACAAGTAAGAGCTTGTTTTAAGGATTGCATGGCTTTACCCAAGAGATTGCCCAACAACTGCCTGATATTGACTGCCAACTGACTCTATTGCCTAACCTTTGCATAAAACTTGTTTTCCCCCCTCTTTATCTTGAAATACCCAGGTTGCCTGAGAACGTGACATTTGAGGAGGGAGCTCTAATAGAACCTCTGTCTGTGGGGATCCATGCCTGTCGCAGAGCCGGTGTAACCCTGGGCACCACTGTGCTCATCTGTGGTGCAGGTAACAATGAGCCAAGACCTTAAACTCAGACAATAAAACATGTCACCACTATTAGTAGGACAATTACATCAGCAAGATGCTGCAGCTAAATTTGAGGAAGTGCCCCACATACAAAGAGATAATTGTACGGTGTTTGTGTTGCAAGCAAGACATCTAAACACACATCAGTGGGTGCAGTCACAAATACATAACCGACTCGACAGAGCTTGAGTAAGAGAAAACTACTGAACCCTTACACAACTTGTAGAGGCCTAATATTTAACAAATCCCTTATGTTGCAAAAACAAGCTAATTCTCATTTAAGCCACTCATGTTAAGCATTACATGAAGCTGACAGTCCTTTGAGGCTAATGTTACACAGTACTTGTGACAGCTGCAAACTCATTTTAACATTGACTCTTTTTACTTTAAAAAATGTTATGCTTGAAATCAATATTTAAAACAGTCTCTAAAATAGGCATCTTTCTCTCTTCCCACAGGGCCTATTGGGTTGGTCTGCCTGCTAGTGGCCAAGGCGATGGGGGCCTCGCAGGTCGTCATCACAGGTAACACAAACCATTTCTATAGACAGTTAACATCTACTGTATCTTAACGGAAGTGACACAACATCATCTCCTGTTCGGTCTTCTCTTTTTGCCTGTAATGCTCCTCTGCTGCTCAGATCTGGCCCCCGAGCGTCTGACCATGGCCAAAGAGTTGGGAGCAGACTTCCAGCTGACGGTGAAGAGAGGAGACGCTCCCCAGCAGCTCGCCGAGAGCGTCGAGGAGAAGCTCGGCGCTCAGCCGCACGTTACTATTGAATGCTCTGGAGTGGAGAGCAGCATTCAAACTGCCATCTATGTATGTGACTGCTCAGTTGTATTAGGAATAATGAAGAAAGTCTGGGGAAACTATAGACATGCAACGTTTACTTCTCCACTATAACTTATAGCTACTAGTTGGCGATGGTATAGCTTTACAACCCAACAGTTTATTAAATGGTTGCAATTATCTCCACCTCATCATACTACAACATAGAAATGCTACCTACATCCTAATACATCAGTAATAGTATTCTAGTAGATAATATATAACACTCACAGTTACTTCTTACTTCTAGTTTGTTGCTTCTATTACATTTTGCCGGTAATACTTGCATACATTTTGATCCCAATGTACCTCTATGAAGCATAATGCTAATGAGCTTCAGTATAGTCATTTTATATTTACTTTTCCCGGTCAGGCCACGCGACCAGGTGGAGTGGTGACGCTGGTGGGTCTCGGCGCTGAGATGGCCAATATTCCTCTGATCCATGCTGCTGTGAGAGAAGTGGACATCAGAGGAGTTTTCCGCTACTGCAACACGTAAGAAAATAACCACTCATTTGCCCTTCGATAAGCAGACATTTAAGCAACACTTTAGGCAGTTTCACCTGAGAGCATTAATGAGATCATTCATGCCTTGGTTGAAGCTCAAAGTAATAATTAGGTATCACAGACTGGATTGAACTCTTGAATAAAATGCTTGTCTCCCTGTGTTGCAGCTGGCCGATGGCAGTAGCCATGTTGGCGTCAGGTAAAGTGAATGTGAAGCCCCTGGTGACCCACCGCTTCCCTCTGGAGCAGGCGTTGCAGGCCTTCGAGACCACGCGTCAGGGTCTCGGGATAAAGGTCATGTTAAAGTGTGACCAGAACGACCAGAAGCCCTGACCCACTGCAGGGAAACAGACCTGAGCCGAGAGCCACTCAGCGTGACAAGCAGACACAAACACAGGCTGGACGTTGACCCTAGAATAGATAACAGAGAGTTCAAAGAGACAAACTGCATTAAGTGGTACGAGACATTATTGAATGAGAATTTTTAAATGGTTTATGGTTGTTTATCATTTGTTCCATTATACATTTTTTACAATTGTACATATGGCTACTGTAGTGAAAGAAAATCAATAAATCATACAATTTAAATACAATCTTAGATGGCTTTTTGTGTTTTTTCCGATCCTGCACTACCTAATTTCAGACATCAGGGGGTACTAGAGGCTCAGAGTGAAAACGCATATCAGTGTTTTCGTCCCAATCCGATGACATAACATTCTACTTCTTTGTTTTTATATACATGTCCTCTACTTTCCAGCATGAGCACAACATATTCAAGACATGCCTACAGTTATGGAACTGGGACAGAGATGTGTGCCACAACTCCACAAGCCATAGTTCAAGCATAGAATATTTACAGCATACTAAATATTGTGCTTTACTTTTTTTGTAGTTAGTAAAAAATAAACCAATGTACATTACAGGGAAATACCCAATGAATATAATACAATGCTAGGTCTTGACTAGAGAAAGAAAATGTATTAATTCAAGCTCCTCCATTCACACGTTTAATGTTTATTTACTTTTACTAACATTGGTATGTACTTTTTTAAGACACATCTAGTAACTCTTATTACGATAATAAGAGTGAATTTTGAATTTGACTGAAAGGTAAATGATTAAGAGAAAAAAATAAATGAACTGTTAATTTTAAAATAGTAGTATTAACTTTCATGGGATTGATTTAAAGCAGGGGTGGGGAAACTCCGGCCCCCGGGCCGTATACGGCCCGTGAGGCCATTTGATGCGGCCCTCGAGGTAATTTATAAACACACGCAAAAAATTAAAGAAATCTAGACCGCAAAATAAGTAAACAAGAGAGTACCTGTTTTTCCTGGCCGAGGTCAGGGTCCATGAACACAACACAAGCCTAACGTGTCATCACGTGGTATATGTCTCGTCTGACAGTGGTGCAGTTCTGCCGGAGAGCACCAGAACGTCGCTCCAGCACTTCCAAAAATGTCAGTACCCATAAGGAGCCGTACACATGCCGCAGCTTTTGCGTGGCTGTGTCTTTAGTTGTAAGCCCAGTGCCGATCTGTTCATCTGTCATACTGATCATTACAGTCAATAACTTGACTGTTATTAGCACCTGGTTAGCTAGCTATAGGCGCATTCACACTGCGGTACTTTTCCCACAAAGGTTCATGCGAATTTAGGGTGTGTTCACACCTAATAGTCTGCTCTCTGGTGCTCACCAGACCACAGTTTGTTACATTGTTTCATTTTTCAGAAGGTTCGGTTTGTGTTCACATGGGCAAAACTCAAACGGACTATAAACTTTAAACACAAGTCATGTGCTCGGAAATGCTGTTCAACCATTGGTCAGACATTAAGGGGGTACAAACGCAAATCCCGGCAATTTCTAGCGGAGCCTCCGCCATGGAGCATCGGCACTTTCGGCAGGTTATTCTCATGCTGCTGTTAGTCTGGAGATCAACAGACATATGATTATATAATCAGACAACGTCCGTTAAAAAACATTATTACATGGCTTTGTTGACTGTATACAGTTTGGCTGAAACTAACTGACAAGACAAGAGCGACAAGAAAACAGCGGTGCAGTAACGGGCAGAAACCCTCCTTTTTACGCAGCGGTCCAGACATAGACATCAGACGGCGAGATTCAGTTGCCAGTTACTTTGGCATTCGGGCAGGGATATCTAGATACTTCCCAAGGTTTGACATAATGAATTGTGCTACTTAGCGGATGCATGTAAATGTAAATACATACAACTATTTTTTAAATCAATAAAATCATTTTCATGTGGCCATGTAATAAGCGGGATAATGTGCAGCAGCGCGGTCATTATGAGGAAAAGAACACCTTCAGGCCGATCTAGATCCCTCCGCTTCGCGTCGGGCTCCTCAGCCTGTCGGTGTTCTTTTCATACTTATCCATGAGAGACGTTCTGCAGTCTGCAGAGGAGGGAGTTTCACCGACGACAGGTGTTCTTACTTTTATGTAGCTGACGGAGAATTTTTACTTTACACGTCACTGTTCAACACTTCATTCTGCTTTACTCTTTAACTAAACAACCGCGGATGTCTTGAAAGACTCTTTCGCTAAAGATTTTTGAAGATATCTGCGTTCTTGTGACACGTAAATACTGTGCTTCCTATGTTTTGGTGCGGACTGCGTTCACACCAGCGATGAACCGCTCCAGAGTTCGCAAGCAAGCGCTCCGAGACCACCTATTTTAGCGGACCAGAGTCCGGTTGTTTAGTTCACTCCAGAGGTCTCGGACTGCGTTCACACCGACCCAAATGAACCGCACCAAGCGGCTAAACGCACCAGGGTTCGATTCAACCGGACTATATAAGGCAGGTGTGAACGCACCCTTAGTTCATGCGAACTCAGATCGCGTTCACACCGGAAAAAGTCCCTGGGGGTGGATTAGGCAAATGAAGCCGCTGACGTCACTTCTTCTTCTTCTTCTTCTGCTGCTTTGGTTTTACTGGCAGGCCGCAAACCACTTCACGGCGTATACTGCCGCCCAAAGTCCCCGGAGTTGGGGACTGGCTTCAGTAGAAGCTGCTGGGAGTCCCAGCAGCTTCTACTGAAGCCTTCTGAGTAAATCGCCAGAACGCCGACACCTCCTCATCTCCACCGCTCCCATGTTTTATTTTGTGTTGCCATAAGTTAGTCTCTCTGCGTTTCTGAGCTGGGCTAATGCTAATAATGCTAATGCAAGGATAATAAAATGGCGGCTTCACAAAACTTTTTGGGAGTTTTACGGGGCGTGGTTTGCAATCCGCTCAGCCAATCAGAAATATAGCTCTTTTCTCACAAAAGAGCCGCTCGAAAGTCCCTGCTCTCTAGCAGGGACTGTTTCGAGTGGGTAAAAAGGTTCGCATGAACTAATTTTAGTACCGGCTCTTTTTGGTGTGAACGCGATAAAAGAGTTCTCATGAACTAAGTTCGCATGAACCTTTGTGGGAAAAGTACCGCAGTGTGAATGCGCCTTATGCTAACGAATATAAGAAGCTTTTTCTACAACCAGTGAGGTAAAGGCACATCTTTATATGATCATTATAGTTATACAAAAACAAGAGAATAAAGGAAAAACTGGTATAAAATACTATAAGAATACAGTTTAAAAGGGGAGTGATTTGTAAAATATCCATAAAGAAAAAAAAAATCTGCTTACAGTTCTAATGTTGCTCTCACACCAGATTGATGCTTTTAACTTCAACATTTAAAAATATATATTCCCGGGGGAGCATACCCCCTAGAGGAGGTTAGGTCCCCCCCACACACACACTTAAATTATGTTCACATGGATAGGAAACTAAATACATTTGCACACATCTTGTGTCCATATCTTTCTGTTTTGGTGGTCACGCCACAACCGTGCACGTGGTTTATGTTTATTAAGGATCCCCATTAGCTTTTGCTGTTGACAAAAGCTACTCTTCCTGGGGTCCGACACTTAAAACAATAATACAACATCATTCAAGACATCATTCCTGACATAATTAACAACATCACCAATATCATCAACAATTTCCAACATCATCAACAATCTCATCCACTTTCAATATCAATCTCAGTCTCAGCCAAGGATGGTACATGGTAAGAGTCATAGTAAGATGTCTGGATTAAGAGGTTGCTTTTTCTTTGCACAGCATGAAAGAAAGGCGAAATAAATGGGCTGTGATTTTAGTATTTTTAAGCAGAGGTCAATAATTTGTACGGCCCTCGGAGGATGTTGTAAAAATTGAAATGGCCCTTGAGAGGAAAAAGGTTCCCCACCCCTGATTTAAAGTAAGAAACAATAGGTAAAAACGTTGATATACCATAAGATACTTTTCCTCACCGATTGTTTTCTTTTCCTGGCAGCAATGGGCTTCTCCAGAAAACAATCTAGTCATGAACGTACAAGGATAAAGAAATCACTGCACCCCCACTCAGCATATTCTGTTTCTGAACCAGAGTTCAGTTTGAGCCAGTCCAACAAAACCAGTCAGGTTTAACTCAGATTTTATTATCTTGCCACAATGACATGAAACTACTTTACGAGGCATGCACACAGATAATGTTCATATGGTTAAAATGTACTACAACGCATGGTAAACCTTTACCCGGCGGTAAGGCTCGTTTCCGTCACAGTGTGTGATTCACAGTTCTCTTTCTCTCTCCCTCTCAGAGCTGAAAGCCAACAGGTGGGGAGAGGTTTGCCGTGACTAATCCTGTGTGTGTTTTTTGTTTTTTAAATGAGCACAATACTAGACAAGTTTCTCTTTATGTACACACATTCTAATACTGCTTATGGCAATGGGACAGCTCACACAACACAGTTACATTCACAATCCACTCAGTATGCATGAGTGTCAGTCAGGAACACTAAAGATGAACGAACGGTAGCACACAAAATAAACTTCATTTTTCATACATGTGACTTTGATATCAAAAGCATACTTGATGCATGTTAATAGTTTTACTTGGTTGCTTGTTATTTAAATGTGTGTGAGTGTTTGTACATGAGATCTAGAAAAGTCTTCAGAGGTTGAACTCGTGTATTGCCGTTAAAATGAAGAAAATCAAAAGGATATGGCATTTCTCCCATGAACCCCTGCTGCGAGCATTGGTTTGATTCACATGTACATTATAGCAACGTAGCATATTTAAACAGTTCAAAACACATTCCCCTGTTCACTGGCGACTTTTTTGATATCTGGCATTTCATTTTGTTTTTGCCAACATCTCGGTCAATTTTTACTCAACAGCCAGATTCAATTAATATTTACAATCCTCCGACACCTTCCCTCGCAATATTAGCAAAATATGTATTTACATGATAAATAAATAAACAGAGAAGAAAATGAAACTATACAAGAAGTATAGTAGAAGTATCATATTGCATTACATGAATATAAAAAAATAAATTGTGACGCATTCGCTCGATAAGTCCGCCCGCACGATCTCACTGAAGTGACACGGAAAAGCAAAGACAGGATAGATAACACACACACACACACACACACACACACACACACACACACACACACACACACACACACACACACACACACACACACACACACACACACACACACACACACACACACACACACACACACACACACACACACACACACACACACACACACACACACACACACACACACACACACACACACACACACACCACACACTTTCTTCAGCTGGTCAGATGGAAAAAGCATGTCAATAAAATGGGCGTTTCATGTTAAGCACAGACAGGAGGAGATTGATGAAGTGCTGTAATCATCAGCTCAAAGAAAGAAATTATAAGAGATTAATTGTCAGGGAGAAGCCTCCTCCCCCGCTCACTGGTCAGCTTGGTTTGTCCCGTAACCTTATTGGACAGTCCCTGGACATCGTCTATATGTACATAGGTGTCTCCTGTCCTGTGAGGAGTCTGAACATGGCCGCCGGCATGGTCTTCATGTGAATCTGGCAAAAAAAACAACAACAAAAATCTCAATGAAAGGACCAAATATTTAGAACTTGTCTTCATGTTTAATGCTGTAGAATATTGTCTGTATTATTTTCTGGTTCCATGATAAAAGGGTTTGAGCTTTAACCATAAAACTCATTGTTGCCGTGTACAAAATCCTGCGCTAGCCAATCTAAAGTCCATTTACTGCATTGTTTGTATGTTCAAACACGTAGAAGTTCTGAGGTGATTAACTTATTCCTGTTAAATACTACTTGATACTTCTACTCCTCTACATTTCAGAGGTAAATAATGTACGGTTTGTACAATTATTAGTCTGCAATTATTTGATACTTACAGTTGTTAGTTTCCCTTTTTATAAAGAAAGACAAACAGCACTTATACAGTACTACAAATGTACCCAGTAGGATACAAATAATCGAAAATTGGCTAAACATTGAAAACTGCTGCATTAAAATGCTCTTACATGTTAGTGATACAAACACTAGAGAGCCCACTCAGGTATTTATACTGTAACTTGTACCTGCTCCAGATGGAAGTTTTAAAAGTAAAACCAAAAGCTAGAAACTGCAACACTGATACAGTACGTCCTCTTTGCTTGGGACTCTTCTTTCATTTGATTTAAATCCAGGTTAAGTTTAAATAGCAGACTTATATTATCCCCAAATGTAGAATAAAAAGCGTAAGTGTAAAATCAATGGCCATGAACAAGATATATTGAGTAAAGTGAGAAAAAAGATTTAAAGAGGTGCATTTAGACTGCAGCTGGGTGAGAGGAATGACTTCGGTGAAGGTTTTAATTCTGCCATCTTATGCACTCCACTGAGTCCCCTCTACAGTGAGTAGTGAGAGTAGTAAATCATCTCAAACAAAGCTTCAGACCATTGTGCTCCACAGAAATGAACTTGATAAATCTAACCTTCCGCAACAACAGAAAAAACATGATCTGTACTTGTGTAATATTTTAGTTCTGACATGTTTGGCTCAGAACACTTTGAAATATCTTCTCAAACTGGATCATAGAATTTCACATAATGCTACTGAACTGTATCTTTTGTTAGATTATCCCTGCCTGGTAATGCCAAGGTGATTCAAATGTAACTCCCCAATTTCAATTAGAAATGTGTGGTCGCCAAGCTTCACCTTAGATAACCAATTAGGGGAATTTTCCTCACTATATTAAAGTTCAACTATTATGCAAAATGCACTTTTTGATGTCTTTTATACATAAATATTAGGGCTGTCAGTCGATTAAAATATTTAATTGCGATTAATCGTATGATGTCCATAGTTAATCGCGATTAATCGCAAATTAATTGCACATTTTGTATCGGTTCTAAATGTACCTTAGAGGAAAATGTTTCAAGTTTGTAATACTCTTATCAACATATGAGTGGACAAATATGCTTTATGCAAATGTTTGTTTATTATCATTGGAACAACACAACAACCTCTGAACAATGACAAATATTCTCAACACAACAACCTGGAACCTCTCTCTCTCTCTCTTACACTCTCTCCCAACCCTGTGTACTTCTTTGCACTGAGCCAGTTGCTCAAACAGACAAGCCTGTTTACAGTTGTCGGCGAAATGCCGCTCCTCTGTCTTCAACTTCAGTCAAAGCATGAGACTGAAGTTCCCACTGTGGGTCAAAATAATGCGCTGTGATGTGCAGTCGACACGTTGGATGCGATCCGAATTATCTAACGCAGCCCCTCGTCCTCCACAATGTTAAGCTGTAGCCACCCATTTAGCTATCGCTTTTGTTGTCCAGGCGTCTCCCCGGCAAACTTTCAAGCGTGGTCTGCCGCAGCTATGTGCTTGTCTTGCTGTTTAAAACACCTTTTCTTGTATCCATATCTCTCGCTAGAATCTCCCACCATCCAACTAACAACAACAACAACAACGTCGACAAGCCTTTGGGCTCTGAAACTACGGGGCGGGCCGAGGACAAATACACATGCGTTAATTGCACGTTAAAATAATTAGTGGCGTTAAAAAAAATGTGCATTAACTCGTTAACTCGACAGCCCTAATAAATATGTGTCCCCGGTGTGTAAGGAGCCTCAGAAAGTGTCCGGAAACACAACCCTCTCTCTTTTCCTCCTTACCCAAATCTCTAAAAACAGGGGTACAACGGAGCTGATCCAGATTTGCTGCGGACTTGACGTCAAATCGAAAATATGGGCTGGCTTTACATTGAACTCCTGGCAACGTCCCGCCCATGTCCCGCTCACGTCCCGCTCACGTCCCAACCTATCGTCCCCATAAACAGTCCGCAGCTGTGTGTCTGTGTATTCCCAGGGTGGACCACACAACTCTCTCAACAGTTTTATGTACAGTGTTATTTACTTCATGCCGATAGTGGTAGTGAAATAAAAACACGTGTTTTTCTACATATATGCAAATCTGTACATCCCAATGTTAGTGTCCTCTGCTTTCTAATGTGTGTGTGTTTATGTTCATCAGTTTCACCTCGCCGACAGAGTTGGAGAGGGCCTGGACGATCTTCTCGTGTGCAGTGGCCACCACACTCTGCCCGTTAATCTCTATGATCCTGTGACCCACACGGACCCCCCCTCGCTCAGCAATGCCGCCGCGCATCAGACTGCAGATCTGACAAACACACAAAAGGTCGTCAAGTTATTAGCATTTTGGGAGAAAATACTGAGTAATATGCAAAAACAAGGCCACTGGAAAGGTGACATGTCTGCAGGGATACTTTGAAGACACCTGAAACAAAAACTATAATGGCCAAGAGATAAACTTCACATTACATACACATTATTCACTGAAGATAATTGGAGTTATGTTTTTAATCAAGGATTGTATTTTGTGAACAATGCTGTTCGAGGCAGAACAGCAGTTTATTACTGCAAATTCCAAACACAAAGACACATTTGAAGATTCATCTAAACCAGGGATGGGCAACTTGGATGGTGGTGGGGGCCACATAATGTATGTACTGGCCACCAGGGGGCCGCAGATTCACTTGGAACACACACACACACACACACACACACACACACACACACACACACACACACACACACACACACACACACACACACACACACACACACACACACACACACACACACACACACACACACACACACACACACACACACACACACACACACACACACACACACACACACACACACACAAATTCCATGTATTGTATGTAATTATTAACAAATATACTAAGTCTGATATCTTCATTGACATTTTACAATCTTTCAGGGAACATCCTCTAATAAGCTCACTAAACAAATATCAGTTCACAGAAATGTTATTAAAGTGGCATGTATGTATTGAACAGGTTATTTAACAGTGGAATAAAACTATTTTAAACTATTGGAAAGCATACACAGAGGGCCTCATCATATAACTTTGCGTGGGGCCACAAGTTGGCCCCTCGTGTCAACCCGCACTCTGCTGTTCCTCAGCGCCGCTCCCCCTCCCTCCCGCTGAAATTATGAATGAAAAGAGTATAGTAATCATAGATAACACGGCAGGGTCCGTGACAGTTTGTTTTCATCTGATTTCAAATAAACAAAGTCTTGGTTTTTGGAATATTAAACTTGTTTCGCCAAATTCAGATGATAAATACAACTTTTAAGCTTGTAAAGGCATAATTACAAGCGGTAACTTAACGTCACAGCAGGCATAACAACAGCCGGTGTTTCTTGTGAGGGTTTCCCCGGGAAACAAACACAATACACACAAACGCGTCACAGATTATTTCGCGGTATTTGGCTGCCGAACGAAATCATGTACGCAGCTCGGAACTAGCTGTCTAACTAGGAGTCTAGTGGACGGTATCAGTACTATAAGTAAAAAAAATATATATATCGTTTAATTTTTTTATTAATTACGTTGTTTATAAATTAATCTGAGGGCCGCAAAAAAGGCCGCCATTTACCCATCCCTGATCTAAACTAATGAATCCAATCTTTATTCATGAAAATACAAAGTAAGTTTAAATAAAGTTTTGAAAAACAACACTTTGGATGACGACTTTGGATAAACGATTTGTTTATTACAAATCTCAAACCCAGACGTCAGCTTGAAACTCACAATGCCGTTCTGCACGCTGAAGCCCAGCTGATACTTCAGATCCGGTCTCTTGATGAGGACGGTGGTAACAGGAGGGCAGCTGACGATATTCATCTTCACCTGCACCTGGTTCTTCAAGCCCTTTTAGAGAGAAACACGTATACATTGGTTTCACAGATATTAATTGGAACAATTTTAGATGATCATGATGGCCTCGGTGTGTACCTTGATGATTCCCTGACAGGTGGCGAGGGGCAGCCCCACCAGGCTGGTGTTGTTGATGGACATAATCTGGTCTCCGATGCTCAGTTTTCCAGAGCGCGCCGCTGGCCCCCCGTTCATCATGTTGGCCAGAATGACGGTGGGCAGGATGGAGCCCCAGCCGGACTCCACTATCACCACGCCCAGGATCTCCCCTTTGCTCTTCTCCAGCTGCAGCTGTGAGAGGAGAACGTCTGTTGCTCATTTTCATGTTCAGTCATAGACAAACTGACTACTTCTAGCTACAGTACCATGAAACCAAGCAGACATCTGTGGTCTAACAGCAGCCTGGATTTCAGAGGGTGGGGCTGGGAAATATCATGATATATATGAGTCTATTAAAAATGATCAACCATGTCATACTGTATATATCGAAATACCTATCCCTTTCATATCTCTGGCTGCCTTAGACTATATAAATCAATAAGCTGCAATAAGTGATGTTTATGCATTTTAAATCTATATCAAATATTAAATCACATATTATTTTCATTATTTTCATTTCATTTTCCCAGATCTTTTCAAATGTCAAAAATCAGTCTAGTTACTACTGTAACGGTTTTTACTGAGGCCCTGAACAGATGTTTGTATAGAGTAGTAATAGTAGTAGTAATAGTAGGGTAAGTAGTATTTCTAGATTCGTATTTAGTCTTTGAACTATATGTTGTCAAGCACTAAGATGTAAAAAGTACAACATTATTATTATTATTCTTATGTAATGCTACATGTATATCAGCTATATACCCTCAGCATCTTTATGAATACTTCTGAATCAGCACCACAAACCTCCCCTAAGTGAACACACAGAGGGGCAGTGACACTTCTACAGCACAACCAAGCTGTATTTAGGTTGCCAATACTGTATTATTTATGTTCCATATTACACAAAAAGACACAAACTGATCTTATTATTACACCAGAATCTGAGTTACTCTGCACATCTAAACACTGCCCTGATATAGAAAAGAGCTCAGACTCTTCAGAGCAGCAGATGCTACCAGCCTGCACATGAAGCCATAGGAAACTAATTTGTCCTGCACACAGTCGGTGAGAAAGCGAGAGTGCTAGAGGAAAGCCGTTTCCCCATCTTTAAAAATGGGGCCCTCGCCGCCTCTGTGCTCAGACGGCAGAAAGTGTTTCACGGTTTTTAATTCTCCAAAAGCTTTCAGTAATGCTTTCAGGGCAGTGCCAAGTGTTAGCTAAAGAGGAAATGCTAAAGAAAAAAAACAGCTATCGTTGACATGCAGCGAGTAGATTTCACTGTACCATCTGCCTCTTAATCTGTCTCATTAGTGAACAGCTCCTGTACATTTGTGTGTTTCTGTAACGGCCCTGCAGCACGCATGTAAAATCACTGTTTTATGTTCTTGTTTTTTCTCCTGCAAAACACAAACATTTGTAGAAATAGGGCCATGTGTGCGCACTGCAGGCTGTATAAATACCAACCTCTTTGCAGTTTTCAGAGTTGGAGAAGTGGATGAGGTCGTCGTTGTACATCTCCTGGGTGTTGATGATGTCGCTGTACTCCTTCTGACTCAGGTCCTCGGGGTTGATGCCGTTTGCTCTCAGGAACTCCTGGTAAGCGACGCTGAATGCCTGGCCGATGGACTGGGCGATGAGCTGGGCCTTTACACACAAAAAGCAGAAATCATGTTGTTGTGTTAGGTCCACCGACGCTTATCTTGACTGAGTTGAATATAAATAACAATACAGTGGTTTCGCACAATAGTGCTATTGAGGGTGCCAAGGAGGCCATGTTAAGGCTTCATAAAAATTGATTTTCCCTGTCATAAGCTATTTGTCCTCATTGACGACTTCTACAGGTGCACCATAGAGAGTATCCTGACTGGCTGCATCACGGCCTGGTACGGCAGCTGCACCGCCCTCAATCGTAAGGCTTTACAGAGGGTGGTGAAAACTGCACAGAACATCACCAGGACGGAGCTGCCATCCATGGAGGACCTTTACTCCCAGCGGCTCAGGAAGAAATCCCTCAGGATTATAAAAAACCCCCATCACCCCAGCCACAAACTGTTCTGTCTGCTGCCGTCTGGCAGGCGCTACCGCAGCATCCGGACTAAAACCACCAGACTCAGGGACAGTTTCATCCCACAGGCCATAAGAATGTTAACACCTGAACTGTGAAACAACATCTTTAATATTCATCTGGCTGCTACTTAAAAATTATTTATCTATTTTTACCTAATATATAATATTCCAATAACTTGCTTACAGACTCTTATTGCACTATTTCACTTTTTTAAACAATTTTTCTTTTGTATTTACTATTTACTTGCACTATATGTTTCTGTTTATCTGTTTTATTGTGTTGCACTGTTGGAGAAGCCTGTGACCTAAGATGTTCACACTGTAGCTATGTTCATATGACTAAATAAAGAACCTTGAACCTTGAACAGGAAAGGAAAAATGTTCCTGCTCTGGCTTCCATGAGAATATTCCTGAAGATAATCGGCAGAAAAATAAATCCATACAAAGTTTATTTTCGTCCTTTACAACACTGTTGGAAAGATTTCAGCTTATAAATTATCAGCTATAGTATTCTGCACAAATCCATCACTTTAGACAAGCCATTCCCAACCAGGGGCTCTCTGACACGCATGAGGTACATCTGGATTTGGCCATCATTGGGTGAGAAAAGCGATTTTTCCACATGGGCTGTGGTTGTATTGAAGGGGGAAATAAGCAGAAAAATAGTATTAAGATTTAGTTTGAGTTTTTTCTTTGGTATAGCTGTGAAATAACCTGTAAACTACAAAATACGTCAGTCGGAATAACCTGGGTGACGTGTAACAACAGAAATATATCGCTAAAAGGATAAATGATTGAATTGTGCTGTTTAAGCCACCCACTCGTAAGTAAGCAAACCTGAGAGAGGGAGATCCAAACATCAACACTCCCAGGATCAGCATGCATCCAGTTTAAAATCTCGGTGTCATCTCAGGTGGTAATGATGAAGGGTTTTAAGCATATCTGTTTGGGCTGTTAGTACACAAATCTAGTACACAAATATATGGAACTGCAGATTTAAAGCACCCTCCATCAAGACACACATACATTTAATACTAAGGAAGGAAAAACTTGTAATTAGCAAATCGTATAAAGCAGACTGAGAATCCGAAGCTTGGTCTCGGCTTTGAGAGACAAGATAGATCTAGAGAATATTGAGGGTGCGGTATTTTGCAGACCCTATTCTCGCTGAATTCCTCTTTAATTTAATTCTGTACTTGAATATAAATCTCTTGCTGTTGTTGCAGACATTCATGAACCCAAACTTTCCAAATCAATACACTGAGAACTAGTTTTGCAGGGCAATAAAAAAGTCAAAAATAGCCAAACGCTGCATACAGTAAGCAGAGCAACAACGGAAACAGTTTCTAAGTTGATGGATGAGCGGCTGAACGGCTCCATTATAACTCCAGCTGGCCTTTAAAAGCTGGCAGCAAAAGTTAGCTGAAGAGAGGACAGACTGGAGAGCAGCCTTTAGAGCGACTGGCACACGCTCTGGACTGCTGGCTCCACATTGTTCATGATGCCAAGTCTTGCTTAATCTGCTTCAACAAGACAAGCAGCAGCTCTGTGAGTTATAAATGGCTAGCCAATTTACATCATTTCCTGTCAGAGAGATCCTCTGAACGCTTGTTAAAGGTCCCAAAGCTACACTTCTGAGAATTTCTAAATATGACGAAAACAATTTCCAATTATACGGAGGATTGATGAAAAACAGGAACAAATACCACAATGTCTTTGAGCCAAATTGCGTGAAAAGCGCTCATATTTGGAAGCTAAAATTGAATCTGACAATCAAATAACAATAACAAAGCAAAAATAAGCGTCAACAAGAGTCCTCTTACATAATAACAGAAAAACACAACAGTGCGACCTCTGTGTGACCTATCACCTGCTCACAGTCAAAGGAATTTTAAGTTTTTCATTGTTTCTCATAAGCAGCCGGTTTGTTATATTAAAAACTCACTAAGTACTTACATCCTCAGACTCAAAGACATGGCAAATCATCTTGTACTGCTTTTTCGCCTCTGGGGCTCCGGGTGTAGTTTCGATGCAGTCCTGGGAGGCTGTGCGTGGCATGCGGCGTCTCGCCATCAGGACCACGATGTTCCCAATATCAGCAATGTAGGATATAGTTCGGAGCGCATTGTCCATCATCGTTTCCTGTAGAGACATCAACCAAAATGTAAAAGAAACATATTTAGCTCTACAGTTAAGTAAAATGTTCAACTTGTATAGCAATATGACAGCAACGACAGTATTTATATATGCTTTCATTTAGTAATATACGAAGATTGAGCTGTTTAATCAAATAATTTGGATTATGTGGACCTCACATCTGAAACAAAATACATACACAGTCATTTCATAATTCAGTGTCTCCAAACCAACTGAGATGACGGGGTTAAAAATGCTGAAACGAGACCACAGAATTGTGGAGAATCGTCCACTCCACATTAAAGGCCTTTTTCTAAAGCTTTAACCATCCTTTAGTTATGCTGCTATAGGCTTAAACTGCTGGGAGACCAATACGAAGCTCCTCTCTCTCCTCCTCTCTCCTCGTCTTCCTCTCTATCTGTCTGCCTTCATGGGGAATCACAATGTCTTTGTGCTGTGTTGTGTTGCCTTGGATCATGGACTGTTGCTTCGCCTGCTGCTCTGGTTTTGCTTGCTATACACACTGCTACCATTTATATTATTTGTCATATTTTGAAGGAGCTATTATTATTATTAATGTTGTGCATCCACCACACCCCCCTTCCTCTCTCTCAACCTGACCATGGAACTACAAAAAGTAAACTACTTTTGGACCATGACTTACATTGGGTATTGATATAATATACGTAGGTGCCAGAGACCATGCTGGAGCCAATAAAAAGACACAATACTACATCACGATAAGGCCTTTTAAATGGCACATTTACGTCATTACATCTTTCCACAGTGAGCTTGCTGTTAGTGTTTCTCAAAAACTAACTTAGCTTTGAGCAATATTTTGTAACAATTACTGGTAATGATCCTGTTTCAGTTAACAGTTGGCTTCCTTTGATCGGTAATATTTGATGATTAAAACATCAGTGTGCAGCAGACCTGTTTCCTGTCTTTGTCAAAGCTGCCGGATTCTTTAGGGCAGAGAGAGTGAGATGAAAGTAATGTTGATAGAAAAATACACGCCTTATTTTGAATGAATTAAAAACTGTATGATGTGATTATAGCAAAAATAACGACCCGAAGAATTTGATCTTAAGTACATTTCATCGGATAATAATGAACAGGTGTACACAAAACTTGGTTTGGATATCAGTGTTTGTGTTGAAGAAAACAAAATGATATGTTTGTTTAATCAGCCAAATAATTACCGTATGTTATGATGTAGCTGATACGAAGCATTGTTTCTGAACGCAAATATGGAATAGCAGTTTAGATTTACAATTGAAGGAGATTCTGAAGGTTTGCTGAGAAAAACTTGTTTTTGTTAATGTTTTAACATAATGCTAAATGTAATTTCAGTTTAGTTAACTTCCCTTATTAAATGTGTCTGATGGGTTTAATACAGTATCCTAATTAATCCTGTTGTTCCAGCCCACCTTCGCAGTGGTTCATATTATGAATCAATGTCAGAAACGATAGCAAGCTGCACTGAGCCTTTTAAATGAAAAATGAAGGCTTTTATACTCAGAATCTCTCTCTCCCTCTCTCTCTCTCTCTCTCTCTCTCTCTCTCTCTCTCTCTCTCTCTCTCTCTCTCTCTCTCTCTCTCTCTCTCTCTCTCTCTCTCTCTCTCTCTCTCTCTCTCGTGCCAGGATCAGTGGCAACCAGATGGAAAAGGGAGGAAGATATAAACTGCATTGCAGCACGTCAATTTCTGCCAGGCGGCCTCCCACACACACGCACACACGCACACACTTTGAAACTCATCAGCTCAGACTGAAATAGTGCACATGAATCATCTATCATATACACATTTAACTTGTAGTGTGAGCAGAAATCTCTTTCTGAAATCCCACAAACTGTAAAAAAAGTTCCTTTCAGTGCACGATTTGGTTATACAACTCTTAATAAACACATTTGGACTGATCGATATGTTTACAGGGTAAACAACTAAAACTAGTTAGTTTAATTTCTAACATTCTTTGTTAAATAAACATAAAACAAAGATAGAGCTGAAAGCGTCAACACAGCTGAGTAGAGCCATGTCGGGTTAGACTAGTCAGAGGAAATAATAAGCCTGATAATGAAACCCTCTTCTCCAAATCAATAAAATACAACCAATCCATCATCATGTTGAACAACACCTTTTGTAACCATCATTTTGTCCGACAGTGTGAAAAAGTAAACACAAATTGAGTTTATTGTTATTAAAAGTAAGATGTTGTGTTACCACACTAAGTGAAAGAAGGGGAGTGTATGGCTCCGTGGACTTATCATTAGATCTTGAAGGCAAATGAATGATTAATCGCCAAACATTAAATAATTTAGGGCGATCCCAAAACATGTGAATTTAAGCGGCTAGGTTCTGCTTGCGGAAGCTGCAGCTGATTCAGCACGCTGCTGCTCGAGTCCTCACTAACACTAAGAAAGTGGATCACATCACTCCTGTTCTGAAGTCTTTACACTGGCTTCCTGTGTGTCAAAGAATAGATTTCAAAATACTGCTGCTGGTTTATAAAGCACTGAATGGTTTAGGCCCAAAATACATTTCTGACCTCCTGCTAAATTATGAACCATCCAGATCTCTCAGGTCTTCAGGGACTGGTCAGCTTTCTGTCCCCAGAGTCAGAACTAAACATGGAGAAGCAGTGTTCAGTTATTATGCTCCAAATATCTGGAACAAACTCCCAGAAACCTGCAGGTCCGCTGCAACTCTGACTACTTTTAAATCCAGACTGAAGACTTTTCTTTTTGTCGCTGCTTTTAATTGAACTATTCATATTTTAGACTGCACTGTAACTTTTATCCATGTATTTTTTCTTTTAATGTTTCTTTTATTAGCTTTTCTTTTTAATGACTGATTTTAAATGCCATTTTCTTAATGTCTTTCATTTTTTGTAAAGCACTTTGAATTGCCTTGTGTTGAAAAGTGCTATATAAATAAACTTGCCTTGCCTTGCCTTGCCTTGCACCAGTCACACATGGGGGTTTCATTGAATGTGAAGTGGGATAGTTAAACTTCGGTCCAGAGCAGCAGAACAGTATGCCACATACATATCAAAGATGAATATATTCTCAAATCAATCCATGCTCTAAACATAAAACGTATTAAAGCCTCTGCCTAGCCTTTAGGGCAGTTAAGTTTATACATTCTCTCTTTATTAAATAATATATGTCACCTAGCTTTCACTTTCAGGAGGATATAATGTCATTGATTGAGTCTTGGAGTGTGTCCTGGGGTCTTTGAAAGGGATTGAGAACATTTGAAGAGATGAAGCTGCACATTTTGAGAAGCATTTCTACTTCTATCAAAGCTCCCCTTCCTGTAAAGACTTCCAGTGCCACTTCACACCGCTGCTTGTTGTTAAACTAAAAGGCAAGAAAACTTTTTGACAAAGCCTCAGCAAGAGTGGAGAGAAGCTTTGAAGATTAATGGGATTTTTCATCCAGAAAAACATCCAGAAAGTCAAACTATAGTCTGAATGTTTGCATTCTGTCTTGTCTGTAGAACAATTAAAGAAGAGGCCATATTGTAACTTAGACAGCCCTTAAACAAATGACTTGTTGACTACTAGTATGGTCATGACTTGAATATTTATACTATGAGGAAACAATGAAAACAGGGATGGTAGATTGTGCTGCAGTCATTCAGCTGACACAGTACGTGATCTCCATGCACAGATGTTTGTGGGGCTTGTTTTCGGCTTTGCTGTGTCTATTTATATCCTCAAACAATGAGAATTGTGACATTATGGGATTAAACAAACAAATAAATAAATAGCAATAATTGAATTGGGTTTCAAAAGAAGCCATTTGTGTCTCTGTTAAGCTGCATTCATGACAGAACTCCCTCCCAATGCGTTGTATAACTACACATGAGAGGATAGTGGCTGAGTGACTGTCATGGTAAACAGCTTATACTCCCACAGGTGAGAATAGAAATTGAACAAAAACATGGTGTGTTTGTTTGCTGGAACTCACCTGTGAGTCTGCGTTGAGGACTTTGATCCTCTGGGTGGAGATGAATAGATCGACCTCCGTGAGGGTTTGAGCATCTCCGTCTGAACCCTGCAGCGAGATAAAGGACAAAAAACAAAAGAGTTGGTCAAATTGTCTTCTTGGACTCTTGATTGTTCAAGATCTTTGAGGAAAACTTGGCGGTTTTATGGTTATTTACAACTGCCTGAATGGTCTGTGTTTAATGTTAAGATATTAAAAATGCATGCATGTTTAATTCAGTGTTCAGCTAGGGGAATGCTTGTTAGATGGACTGGTTGTTGTCTAAAGGTGAGGTGGAAAAGGCAGAAACAGAAAGCGTTTGGCAGTGGTGTTTGTTTACATCAACTGTCCTGGCACGAGGACAGCGAGTTGGCACGGAAACAACAGACAGCTTAACATTAAACCCTAACCAGCTGGCTGCTTTACCAGCTACAGCACATAACAAGCCTGCACACACTTCCCTCTAATCACTGTGTGTAGTGCAGACTAATAACATTACATCTGATTGTGCTTAATTAAAATTGCCTGGTGGAAAAATATTGATTCAAAACATATAGATGTAATTAATATTTCACGGGAGGAGAGTTTGGATTGCAACACTTATTAGTACGTTCATTCTTATCCTACCGAGTGTCTGAAGCAGCATGGAAACCAATTAAAGATTAAAAGATACACATTGCTTTTGGTGCAACTTCTTCCAATCTATCATTTTGTGCATTTATAATTGCAGCTATACTCCCAATTCTTAATCCAACTTGTTTTGTATATTTAATGCATAACGGTTTACAGAATGGTTTACTACAAATGACAATCATGCTTTTCTATGAACGACATCAGCCTTTTCGATTCCCTGATGTGTATCTCTCAAATGTCTGATAACAGCATCACTATTCTGTCAAGCCATACAAAAAGGAAAGAATAAAATGGATTATAAAACCAAACAACAAAACTGAATCAGATATGTACAGCATCCAACTACCAGCCCCTTCTTAACTGATATTACGTTGTATGTCCTTGAATCTAACACAAAGGGTTATTGTATAACCATTTAGTATGTTGTGCCTGTTTTAGTCAGCAACACATAAACTAGAGTATTTCAATTTGCTGTTTTATCTTTGTATTTGTTAGTAAACTGGTTGTTTGACATGTTCTACTCTATCAAGCCCTCCACTATAAACCACCAAATCACCCAAGGCTTCGGATATTTCAGTTTAAGAGTATAGAATAACCTTAGTTTAACTTTTACATTTCATTAACAACACTTGTATTAATTGAATCACTTGAGAATTGTAGAGTCTTAAACATACATTTATGATTTCATGAAAATATTGCGCAGGTTATTACATTGTTATGGCACTGTATTAGGAGAAACCCCATGATACAATACATCCTAAAGCTTCTCTCTTAGTCTTCTGCTGACATGATTTCTGTTACCGTGGTCACAGGGGTGGCATATAGATCGGTGTCAATGGGCTGTTATCTAATTTGTCTCAGCAGTTCTCAGTGTTTTGACTTACAGCCAACCCTGAGGCTTATAAAAGAATCTCACAGACAAAGTGCATAACAACAAAACATGTTTGTCTTATCCAAAACCTGAAAAATACTGGTTCAACTAAAATGTGACAAAGACACAGATGGGGACGATTCACAGAAACAAACAGGCACAAATGAAATGAAAAAAAAGGTGAAGGTGGAGGGGAAAGTGGCCTAAGGGTCTTCCTTTTACTCTCTTATTACACACCGCCTTTTTCTTGACTTTTGCAGCCTTCTGTACCCTCTGGCAGGCAGGCAGGCAGACGGTGGGACAGGACAAGGTCAGCGCATACAGGAGCACAAAAAACAGGAGGAAGAGGAGGAGGAAATAAAGAAGGTAAATAAAAGAAAGGTAAGACAGTTAAGCCTCAAACCAAACAGCAGGTGTGCTATTGCTGCTCTCAGAAACAGACAGAGGAAGTGTGTGTGTGTGTGTGTGTGTGTGTGTGTGTGTGTGTGTGTGTGTTTCTGGAGATAGCGTTCACACAGCCGTGTTGGTTATCTGATACAAATGAAAACAGCAATTATGGAGGATAATAATTGCTGTTTCTCTCCAAAACACATCAAATCAAAAGCATGCAGATATTAATTGACACTGTTCCTGCAATGTAGGCATATAAACATCTATTTGAAGAGTCTAATGGTTATTTTTATATGTTTTTCTTATTAGTGTTAACATTACAAGTGTCAGTTTTGTGGTCAGAACATTTCCCCAAAGAAAGACATCGCCAAAAGCACTACAGCTTACGAAGACAATTATGTCGATAGTTAAGGTTCTGTGTATAAACACTGTTCTTACCACATCTTATGTTCATGTCACAGTCTAAACACTATTACTGGGAAAGACATGCTGGAAAACAATCAACACTCAGAGGCAGGGGACCGGATAAAGCCCAGAGCGAGGATTTAAACTGCGTGCTTGGGGCTTGTTCTCTTTGCTGCATTAAAAAGAAACTGACAAGGTCGAGTCACTATGTTTGGAATAACAGCTCGGAGGAAGTGTGACACGGCTAATGTGTCTGATTAGTTCATCAGCAATTCTGGACTCCACATGAGCTCAAATTTAACCTGGTAATCGTTTAGGGTACTCTTTGCATTTTGTAATCTTCAAGAAGAATCAACTCTCTTTCTGCCCCTCTCTCCTTCCGCAATCAACCAGAGGAAATGATCTTGACCCTCATTACATTTCAGATTGTGAGACTTTAAGTTTGCCTGAGCCACCTTGCAGAGCTTTAACCGCTAAGACAGTATTAGTGAAAAGGAATAAATAAGAGCAGTCTTTTTTGGAGTTTTCGCTTAGCGAAGTTTCCTTCTCCGTGATCTTCTCTCACGCAAGTCAGACATCTGAGGCTTTCAGTAGCATCTACTGCTCTGCTGAGGAGGAGCTGAGCAGGGGGGGATCGACGGCAGGAAACAGTGAGTGGGGGGTGAAGCAGCATAAATATTACATGAGATGGAGATAACATCGTGCCAAAAAGATCTGCATAAATAACCTTTACAGTCTTCCTTGCTGCTCTTCACCTGGCAAACTTTGTTTTGCTCCCTACAGCACTACATGGTCTAACTGTGTGCTTGTTTGGGTTAATCCAGAGCAAATATACAAATATAAAACATACAAATATGGCTGCATGTTATTGCATGTGTAGGTTTGCAGTTGGCTGTGTCCATGTCAATGTCAGAACATGAAACGTTGTTTGCTGTGCAGCTTTTTATTCGTCAACGAGAAACAAATGGAGGAGATAATGGATGACTTCTTGTTCAATGGACCTGTTCCAAGCAGGGGAAAGCACTAAAAGGTGATAGCACACTGTTGCCATGGTTTCCTCCTGACAAGACGTTTTGCAGGGAAGGCATTTATGCATGACAGAGAGTGAGTGAGTGAGTGAGAGAGAGAAGAACCAAACATAGATTGGATGGATGTGAAATGATGCCGCTAGACATCCTTATTGTGGTGAAAAGGGCTTTTAGATTGAAACCAGCCAACGGGCCAAAAGACTTTCAGATTCTACGCCATCACTTTCCTGTCACTCTTCTTTTTTCCAAGAAGGCGTTATGTTTACAATGTCCGTCAAGATTATGGCTACATTTAAAAATCCAACACATTTTATAAATGGACTGAAAAGTGCCTCGAAGAGGGTCGACCAAAAGTTGTCAGGCTACTGTATATTCTTTTCTGAAGACATGTAACGTTTGAAAAACATCTGTATATTCCTCAAATAAAGGAATTGAAAAAACAAGTATTATTTTGGTGTCTTCAATTGTGACAACCCTGTATTATTTGGTGTTTGTTGTAATCAGCAGTGATGGGACCCACCTGTGGCACTTGATTCCAGGATATAAGAGGGCTGCAGAACAGGCTCTCGCTCTCTCTCAGGTGCCCTGCTCGGTGCAGCAGGACACCGCTCCTCTGTTCTGTTTTATTGTTGGTTGTAACCACTGTGTTGGATAAAATAAATGATTGTTTTGGGCAACTCCGGTGTGGAACTGTTGTCCTTATGTTACAAGCAGAGCCAGCTTGTAACATCAATAAATACTGGTATTGCATTGGCTTAGATGTATCGTATTATTAGAGCTTTTAAAATGTACTATTATTTGCATATATATTATAATACAAATACCTGCAGGCATCAGTATCCATGTATAGTTTCTATGTATATATGTATATATGTACGTATAGTCACCATGAGATATTCATTAAGACTCATCGGCGCGCCTGCACAACGACCACTAACCTTTACTTCTTAGTAAAGGTGGAACAAATTACATTAAATTGAACCACGTGAAATTAAAGGGTAAGGCTGAGTGGGGAAAGTATTGAAGGAATTGTCTTAATCATCCGAGTCTGTCTTTTAATTAAGGCCCCAAAGTAGGTGTTTATTAACCTAGAGTTACCAATCATAAGGTACCCACTAACTGTGTCTAAAATAAAGACAATTAGAACAATTTTAGTGACCAAACCAATCTCTTCAGTGGCACCCATTAGAGTTAAATATAACAGGCAGTCATTTACTTTTTCATGCCATCTTGGTGTTTGCTACTATCCTTCACCAGGAGCTGGATCAGGAAACCACATCTTATATTTCAAACAAACAGTACAGCAAGTTTCTGTCTCTCTACTTTAAATTCCTGACTTATCCTCACTGGACAAACACACAGCATGTAACATTCTAAAAGAAGACTGCTACACGGGAGGTTATTTAATATTTAGGAAAACAGCCAAGCTTGTGTTCACATGAGAGGAAGATGAAAGAAACTGATGTCTGTGTAGCAAGTCTGCAACAAAAAAACGTCAGGGCCGCATTATGTCATCACGAAACAATGTTGTTTGATCACACTAACTTCGAAATGTTACACACAAAATGCTGGATGTTTATGATTTTGAGTAGCAACAACTTTAAACTCAGACACAAGCACTCTGGGTAACAGTGATGAACAAAGCAATCAAGCTAATGAAAAATAATAGCTGAGGTCCTCTGTGCTGCACAGCTACCTACATTTCTCTCAAAGTGCAATCATCATCATCATCATCATCATCATCATCATCATCATCATCATCATCATCATCATCATCATCATCATCATCATCATCATCATCATCATCATCATCATCATCATCATCATCATCATCATCACCACAACATTAGTGAACAGCGTGGAGCAAATGTTAACATGCGAATATCAGGTTCACATGCCAGGAGTCCCATTAGCCAACCAGATGTGTCAAACTACGAGTCCTGTGACCCAATCCAGCTGCTCCCAAAGACCACTCATGCCTTATATATGTGACTATATTTCTTTGCTCTAGACGCAAACAACCACTATGGTCAGTTTACATTTTAGTGGCAGCAATCTGGCCAAGATGTAAAACTAAATAAATCATGAATTAAGTACAATTGATGTATGAAATAACAGGGTATGCTCAATTTCTTAGACCTATTTTCCCTTATAGATATGTACAGAAATGAATTCATACACTGTATGATGAATGCGATCAAACATATTTATGTTAAGCTGCTCCCTGCAGGGCTTCTGTACATTTTGACATTTGGAGTGCTTTCAACGCAGCCTGAACAACAACACGACTGTAACATTATACTGGCACCTCTGGGGAGAACAGAAAGAACCGCCTTCATCAAAAACTAGGATGCCATTTTCTCACACCAGGATCAAACAGCACACAGCTCTCCTGCTGTTTGTTGATATTTTAGTTTGGTGTAATTAATGCATGAAGAGGAAAAAACACAAACAGCACGAAATGTAGCAAACTAAGTTGTGTTTTTCTTACTCGAATTCTTGTTCTTCCTCGGTCTGTTTGCTACCTTGGCTGATGAAAAATTAACAAACTAGTTATTTTACTAATTAAGCTGCAAATACGTTGGAGCACTATCTGTGTTTGTCCAATAAATAAAACGTAACCTACAATATTTCCTTAACTTGTGGACAGTACTACTATGACTTCTTGGTCATTGCAATGTTTGCAACTCCTCATGAGAACATTTCATGACTGAAAAAAATTGCCTATTAATTATGTTTTGTTGTTTACCCTAAGAGATATATATCTATACTTCTTCTAAATATCTGTGTGTGTGTGTGTGTGTGTGTGTGTGTGTGTGTGTGTGTGTGGTCTAGCATTACTATACTTGTGGGGACCTAAATCTGTTTACATAGTCACGTGTGGGGACTGGCTTCCCTTATGGGGACAAATTGGAGGTCCCCATAAGGGGAATCATTAATTTTAGGGTGAAGACTTGGTTAGGGTTAGGGTAAGGGTAAGGGTTAGGGTTAGACATGTGTTGGTTATGGTTAAGGTTAGGATAAGTCTCCAGGAAATGCATGTAAGTCAATGTAATGTCCCCTGAAGTGATGTATACATGGTATGTGTGTGTGTGTGTGTGTGTGTGTGTGTGTGTGTGTGTGTGTGTGTGTGTGTGTGTGGGTTTGTTCGTATGTGTGGGTCTAAATACCTTGACCCTGCTGACAGCTTCCTGGGCCTGCATCATGCGAATGTTCTTGGAGGGGTTCCTCTCAGACAGCAGCTGGGTGGAGCCCAAGTAGTTAGCAGCAAAGATAATTCCATCAATCAGGTCCTCTGGTTCACAGGGTCCTGGGACTGAGCCATGGAGAAGCAGAGAGGGCTGTGATTAGCACGGAGACACGGGACGGAAAGAGTCAGCGTGCAGCAGAGAGCGTATTGCAATCACTGCAGTCAATGTGCTGTGTGGAGAAATAGAGCCAAACGCTGTTGCTCTGGACATGGAGATATAGTGATAGCAGGCTGTATGGGATTCAGCAGTGAGAGGGCCACTGGCTGGGGGCTGATGGAGGTGCTGTGCTGGTGGGAGGCTGGGCTGAGATTAATCTGCGTCTGTGATATGTAGATGTGGGCTCGCAGACACCCACCCAGGGACACAATGTGCTGTCATGATCTGAAGCAGCAGACAGGCAGCTAAGCCCCTTATACATTATTAGGCCTAGCATCTGTCCAGAGGCAGGGAAAGAGCACTGAAAGAGTTATAGCAGGCCTATGAAATGATAGACTGAAGGCTAAGTAATACTTGGACTGGCTCCATGCAATTATAATATTTTGATTTCATCAACAAACAGGTGTGCAGACAGATTAACTTACCATCGACAAAGCTGGGGAACGCTGTAACCTTCTTTGTTGGCTGCAAGACAAAAACACGATATTACAGACACATGTTTGTGAACAGGGTTGCAGTTCAAGTAAGTATTTCTCTCCATCTTTACTTTACATTTATTTATGTTTGTGAATGTTGCTATAGGGTACACTTGGCTAACATCGGTTGTTTTTCTTAATGTACTTTACTGCACTCAAACAGCATGTCAGTTTATGGAATAAAGCAGCATTTACTTAATATTCCCCAGCACAAATATTTAACATGATTCACAGAGAAGCCTACTGATTTATTTTCAAAGAAGAATTAGAAAACATAGATGAGAAGAGAATCTTTAAGATAAAGAAGCCCAAACCATTTTGGTAATTTTATTAGAAAGGACAACTTATTGCTTTTTATTTCTGTGATTTCAAGTGTTGCTGGACCTTTCACTAACATGCAGGACCTATTGTGATAAAACATGATGCCTCATGCTATTTTAGAAAATGCCATATCAACACATCCTGTGTGAACAGTGTGAGTGACTCGCCCCCAAAATGTGACTTGACATGTTGTGAAAGCAGTTTAGGAAGACACCCTGCCTCACAGTCACACAGAAGAATGCGTTGACAGCTACTGCTGAAGCTGGGTAAATGTGATTGCTCAAGGGCACAAGAAAGGGGTGTGGTGAGAGTGCAAAGCGTTAATAATCCACTCCACAGATCAACCTGAAAGTGAACTGCAGCAGTAAGGGAGATGACCAAAAGGAGAGAGGAGGAAGCTATATACTAAAGATGGCCACAGAGAGACAGCTGTGTAAAGTGAAGTGATTAATGAAATTCAAACGTCCAAATGGATGCACTTGAACTCTAACCTGCGACTACACATTCAGAAAGTTTACTCCACTGTGGGGGGAGTCTGTACAGGAAGCATCCACTGGACCCATCTCAGTGAAATATGGCTCTCATAAAACAGCAAGCAGACTCGCTGCTCAATTACAAGAAGGCCATCACGCCTTAACCAGAGAACATCAGCTGAGGTTGTAATTACACTATCACTCATTTACTCAGACAGGCTCACACACATGTTCAAACACACACCCATAAACAACAATATCCTCTGTGTGAAGTGTTAAAGACTGAGGTCTGATGAGGGGAAGAACGTCTCACCTCTGGAACATTGTTGTTCTCCAGGGGAACATTGAGGTCGGAGCGCTGCTGTTTCCTGGGCTGCTCCGCACCATTGCTCACCTGGCAGGTCAACACAGAGAGAACAGACGTGAGGGGAGGAGAATTAGAAAAGCAATTTTCTATAGTTTAGGTCAAACATGTGGAAAACATGTCCTTTTGTCTGTGTTGCTGGTTGGAATGGGAGGCATAGATTTAGGCTGACAAATTCATGTGAATTCTACACCTTTAACAGTCTCCTATTATGCTATTTTTAGGCATATATTATTGGTCTCAGATATATAAAAACATGTCTATGATCTGTTTTGCTCAAAATACAAAACAGATCATGCATTACAGACATCCCTCATATCCCTCTATTTCAGCCCTGTTAGAGAACTGCAGGTTCGGGGTCCTTAGCTTGAAAGAGGAGGGGGAGTGTTTTCTCAGTATTCTACCGGAGATACAGCTAAATGCTCCCGTGATTAAATGCCATATCATGTTCCAAACCACATCAAAGATTATTTCTGAAACAGTATGGAGCTCAAATGCTTTTTCTCTTGCGGGTTTAGGTGAGTTCCTTTTTATTTCCTGCTTTTTTACACATACTCTCTCCAGTACAGGTTAGCTCTGAGTGTTAGCGATGCTAATGTAAATAAAGACCATATTACGTCCAAAACACGTCAGGCATTGTTTCTGATAGCAACTTTCTGATAGTGTCGTAGGTCCACATTTCCGATATGACGTAATCTGGATCAGCTCTGTTGTACCCCCGTTTTTAGAGATTTGGGTACGTAGGAAAAGAGAGAGGGTTTTATTTTCTGACACACCGGGGACACATATTGATGTATAAAATATATCAAAAAGTGCATTTAGCATGATAGGTCCTCTTTAAAGCCCTCTGGAGTAATAATAACAAATAAAGAGTGTGACATACAAATGATACAAACTAGTGTTTTGTTGGAGTATAAAAGCAGTCTCAGTTGAAACTGTCTTTAACTTGTCCTCCAGCCAGCTTGCTTTTGTCTCATCTCTCTTCACATAAATGCACAGAGGCTACAGTACATCCAGCTTATAATCACACAGAGTGAGGACTACATATATTCCTCTGGATATCCATCTTGCAGTCCACAACTGCTCATTAACATTCAATCTTATTACTAGCTGAAATGAAATCCTCCTGCTGCTTGTAGTGGCAGTTAGAAAGTGAAACCTCGCCCATGCTGTTGTGAATCTGTAACACAATTAATTACCCCGTGCGTGACATAAGTTGCTTCCTATGCGACGAGAGCTAAACGTAAAGTACTTATCAGTATTCATCATGCCGCCATACTCAGTTGTGCAAACAACCATTAAATTAATGAGACTCATGTTGTGGCTTGCTGGGATGGAAAACTAAACCCTGATGCTCTACAAAACTACATTCATGTACATACTGCAATCAAACATGCCTGCATCTGTAATAGAACATCTTTAAGAGGACATGTGTACAACCTTTTCACCAATAAACACACCAATTATACTCCTTTATCATAATTAGCATTCTAGACCCCCACTCAGAGGACTAGCTGCTGCAGTCAATGTGTACACGTAGGACAGATTTAGCAGGATTATTTTCATGATTGAGAGTGTGATATTGCACTCCTGCGAATTACTTATGAAATCAGCTTCAAGTTAAATTAAAATAATAAAATAATGTGAGTTTTCCTTTTTGCTAGACATAATTAACCACGGGTGCACAGGCTTTGCTGTCAGTAACAGAGAAGTGAGTGCTGTAATACTACATTATCTCAGTCTTTTAACATTGATGGATAAAAGTAAACCTATTCAAGGAAAAGTGTATTGGTATGATTAAGCAAAAACTGCTCAAAATTGGTACAAACAAATTAAGGGAAGCCCTAGAAATATGCTGAATTCCTATCCTATATGGTCGTAAAGCTTTTTTTATTCAAATGCAAATAAAAACAATATTCGAAGCAAGCAGGATATTATAGGAACCGCTGAGTCTGGGCTGCTAAAGCACTTGTCCCTTGTCAAATGAGTGATTTTACCAACATACAATTTCTCAACATGTAGCACAATTTAAAAGAAAAAAGCAATACTGAAGCTTTCCTAATGCATCACACCACCAGATTAGTGTGTAGATGACCTCCCTGTGTTTTTTAACTCTTCTTAGTCATAATCGTTTGAATCCACACTGTGCAGCAAAGCTTTCATTGAATTCACTGTTGTCCTGGTTCAGTCAAAGGTCTCGTTGAAGTGCTGTAAAGAGAACCTTTCATTTGATAACAGAGGACGAGCCGACCAAATAATCTCAGTGAGTCTGGGAATCTGCACTGTGCCGAGCGTTCTTCCAATGTAATCTGATTACACTGTCTGACCCAGTTCTGTGTTACAAATGAGCCACATAGTGAGTGTAACATGTGCACAATGTGGAGCAGGTGTGGATCAGCAAGCTGCTCACAGGAGACTTTCCTGTTCTCCTTTTAGCATCTGACTTTCAGAGGTGGGGGGAGCTCTGCGTGTGTGAGTGTGTAGATGTGACTACAGAGTGGGTGTTCATTCAGGCCTGTGAGAAGGAGAGAGATGAGGAGGGGGACATCTCAAGGTAACTTGGGGGAGGGGAGAGGCTCCAGCTATTATCTGGAAGGCGATGAGCAACATGTCGTGGCTCAAGTAACTCATCTTCAGTTCGTCACCGCAAAGATCTTTCCATATTCAATGGCAGGGGTCTCTGCCACATAGCATCGTAATATCCTGAATATACAGTATGGTATTTAGCATATTGGTATGTTCTAGGGCTGGGCGGTTGGCTGAGTACATGAACAGTTGTTTTTTTGTTTTGGTATTTAATGGTCTGCATCAAGCAAGTTACTAAGTAGATTTATGTGCTGTCCTCATTCCAATTTTGAGGAAAATTGTGTACTATTACTCCACTACATTTATTTAATACCTTTAGTTACTTTGCAGATTTGGATTAATGACGTAAAATATAATCAACACCTAAACAACACTTTAGTTACACCTGGAGTAAAATTCACAAGCTACCAGTTTACAAAGTAACTAAAAGTAGCTGCACCTTTACCAGCTTTGATAACACAAATCTGCATCAATATATATAATCAAAACATATAATATATATAATTCTGAAATGGACCTCCATAAACAGTACTTTTACTTTTGGTACTTCAAGTATATTCTGATGACAATACTTTGCTACTTTTACTTAAGTAACATTTTTAATGCAGGACTTTTACTTGTAACAGAGTATTCCTACACTCCGGTACTTTTACTTTGACCTAAGTACAAGATCTGAGTACTTTTCCCACCTCTGCGTCCAAATAAATCAGAGCAGCTTAGCCACTGCTCAGCAGTTAGACATGGCACATAGCCATCACAGCATAAAATAGCATAAAACAGAGCATCTTACTCTAAGAAAGTTATTTATTTTGGAAAATCCAGAGTAAGTGATTGTTCAATCAAATCAAATCAAGTTTTATTTATATAGCACATTTATAAACCATTTTTGGTCGAGCCAAAGTGCTGTACATAAAATAAAAATAGCCTACAGTAGAGACACTTTACAGCAAATACATCAGCACAGATTGTTCAGAATATCAGTATGAGAAAAACGGCACCCTCTGTCCTTAGACCCTCACATCGTACAAGGAAAAATTTCCAGAGAAAACCCACAGTTTAAGGGGGGGAAATGGGAGAAACCTCAGGGAGAGCAACAGGGGAGGGATCCCTCTCCCAGGACGGACAGACATGCAATAGATGCCGTGTGTAAATCGAAGAGATAATACATTTTACAGCATATAGACCGAATGTTAGGGTCTGTAATAAGAAGATGAATCCACGAGGATCACAGCATAAAATAGCATAAAACAGAGCATCTTACTCTAAGAAAGTTATTTATTTTGGCAAATCCAGAGTAAGTGATTGTTGTAACAGCTTACATACTAACTAGGGATGCCAGCGATTATTCGATTATTCAAATATTATTCGATTATTCGAATATTCGCTACAGTCTCCATAATCGAATATTATTTTTAAAAATCGATTTTATTTATATATATATATTTATTTTTTTAATTATGTTTTTTTTTTTTTTTTCTGGCTTAGTTTCAACCACAATATATATATAAATATATATATGCTAATAATAGTAATAGTATTAATAATTGTAAATGGTCATTGGTCACACCACCAGTTTGTTTTACTGTAAACTTGGAGGAAGCCTGCGTGCAGAGCAGACTGCTGCTGCAGCACGCTACACACCGACCCCGCCCCCACCCCCACCCCCCCTCTCCCTCACACGTGCGACTAAAGATGAACAAAGCGGCAGGTAAAAAGAGTTCCTCCTTGTGGAACTACTTCGAACACACAAGTCCAAAGGAAGTTAAATGCAAGCTCTGCGAAAAGACGTTGGTCTATCACAGCTCAACCTCAACAATGCGTTCGCATTTGAGTGCGGGGCGGGGGGGGGGGGGGGGGGGATGGGTCGGTCGAATAATCGATTGTTATTCGCCAGGGCTGCCGAATAATTGATTTTGATCATGGTCAGTTTCTGGCAACCCTAATACTAACCACGATGGGGTTGTGGTGTGGGTGACACACACGCTCCAAAATATTGGCATTGTTTGTTAAGCTGACAGTGAATGGATGGAAATGAAAACATATCGCCCCATCCCGTTGTGTTTCCTCTGATCATCTGTGGGTGCTACTCTCCAAGTGAAGTTCTATAGCCTAATTGGGTTGGAAAGTATGTTCATGTTTTGGAAAGGCAAACCAACAGGGACAGATTATGGAAAAAAACAGGTCTCCCAGCTAACCAATCATAAACAGCTCACCTGCTCTTGTTGCCATCGCTGCCTGTCCTCAGAGGAACGTGCGTGTGCCTTGACGCCCCTCTGGAGGTCGGGGGTGTTGTGGTGCATGGAGGGCAGGTTCAGGGACTTGGGTCTGCTGTCATGGCGATGGGGAGCTGGTGGGTAGGGGGCAGCGTCAGGCTTGGGGTGAGGGTAGTCGCTCGGGGCAGGGTCCTGCGCCAGCTCCTCCGGGCTCTGGTCCGTGCCGCTGCTCAGACTCCCCATGCTCATACTTATCTTGATCTCAGCTACTATTTGGTCAATGTCCTCCTCCGCCTCCTCCCCCGTCTCCCCCTCCACCACCAGCACCTTACGGCCACGGTACGGAGAGACTCGCACCGAGTTCCCATTGTCCTCTGGGGCATAGTAGTCTCCAGTGTAGGCCCTGCCATGTCTCTCCTCTTCGTCACCATCCTCATCTTCTTCCTCATTAGGGCAGTACTCCTCACTCTCTGCCTGCTCCTCTTCCTCTCTGTCCTTCAGGGTGTCTGTAAGGGGGGGCTGGTGGTGGTGATGGTTGTTATGGTGATGGTCCAAAATGGGTTCTGGTCTTCCATTGTAGATCTGCTCGTCTGGATCCTGCTCCACCACGTCGCAGCGAACCTCCCCCTCTCCCTCCACCCACTCCTCCCCCAGGTGCCTCTCTCGCCCCGCCCAGGCCTCCTGCCTGACCTGGCCTTCCTCTATCCACTCCTCCCTCACCTCCTCGTCTTCCTCTCTCCACTCCTCCCTGGGATCTTCATCTCCCTCTCTCCATTCCTCCCTCGGCTCCTCATCTCCTTCTCTCCATTCCTCCCTGGGCTCCTCATCTCCTTCTCTCCATTCCTCCCTCGGCTCCTCATCTCCTTCTCTCCACTCTTCCCTCGGCACTTCCTCTCCCTCCACATCTCCCGCTCTCCACTCCTCCCTCGGCACTTCGTCTCCCTCCTCATCTCCCTCTATCCACTCCTCCTTCGGCACTTCATCTCCCTCCACATCTCCCGCTCTCCACTCCTCCCTCGGCACTTCGTCTCCCTCCTCATCTCCCTCTATCCACTCCTCCTTCGGCACTTCATCTCCCTCCACATCTCCCGCTCTCCATTCCTCCCTCGGCACTTCGTCTCCCTCCTCATCTCCCTCTATCCACTCCTGCTTCGGCACTTCATCTCCCTCCACATCTCCCGCTCTCCACTCCTCCCTCGGCACTTCGTCTCCCTCCTCATCTCCCTCTATCCACTCCTCCTTCGGCACTTCATCTCCCTCCACATCTCCCGCTCTCCACTCCTCCCTCGGCACTTCATCTCCCTCTATCCACTCCTCCCTCGGCTCTTCATCTCCCTCTATCCACTCCTCCCTCGGCTCTTCATCTCCCTCTATCCACTCCTCCCTCAGCTCTTCATCTCCCTCTGTCCACTCCTGCCTCACCCCTTCTTCCTCTTCTCTCCACTCTTCCCTCACTGCCCCCTCTACCTCCTCATCTTCCACCCATTCTTCCTCTCTCACTTCTGCTGGCCCCTCCACCTCTACCTCCTCGACCCACCCTTCCACAGCCTCCGGACGCTCTTCAGTGGGGTCTCCCCCTTCCGGCATGGGGGTGACACCGTCCCCCTGGCTCTGGCTGGGGTTACACTCCCCCTGGTTGCTGCAATTCATACCCTCCATGTAACTGTCGTCCTCCGGGCAGTAGCGGATGTAGTAAGTCACACCTTCATCTTCCTCTGCCATCCCTGGAGAGATTCATGATGACATAGAGATGTGGGGCGTCTTTATTCAAATCCCAACAAGTGCTGAGCTACTAAACATTTACAGGTACTTATCATGGGAATAGGAACTCAAAATCACTTCACTCATTTAGTTTGTCACTGCCAAGGGATCTTACTCATGTTTTAATTCTGAGAGACAAGGTTTCCAAGTTATTTTCCAAGTGGAAATTCAGTCATGGTACAAAATAAAACCTGTGGGGATATTTTTCCACATTGCACCCTTGCTTGAATTCACAAAAATGACTCATTCGGATGATGATGCAGCTTCTGACTGTTATATTTTCAGCTTCGGTTATTTCTTTTATTTGTGTAGTTCTTGCTCAACAGAGGAAAAAAGGATAAAATAAGCTTTCAGGGCTGCAGAAAGAGACAGTGAAGGTTCAGAATCAATAACGGAATAATGGATACTCACCATCATTGTAGTCTTCATCTGAGGTGTTGTTAATGTAGTCAGAGCTGGAGTCATCATCCAGGCTGTCAGCTCCACCGTGGAAGTCCGCCCGCACATGAACATCTGGTTCACGTTCATGTTCTGGCGTAGAGGGTGTTGCTGGCCGCTTGTTCTCCAGTTCTGCATCTGCTGGGTTGCTGTACAGCTTCACTTCCACCTCTGCGTTCTCCTCCACTTCTGGCTGGGTGCGACCCACGTCTGGCGATTTGGGAGGAGAGTATTGTGCCTTACAGGAACGGGGGAGAGGTTTCTGATCACGAGGCTCTTTGGGGTAGCGGACCGGGCGTTGGCGAGGAGGAATAGCTTTCAGATCACATGACTCTGTAGGACGAGGAGTGGGGCAAGAGGCAGGTCCTGGGGCAGCCATGCCGTTCACTACGCTGGTCCCCGGCCTCTTCCTATGAGCCATGAGTGGCCGCTTACTGGCCATGCATTGTTATTGGTTTGACCCTAGGAGAAAGATGAAGACACATGAGCAGTGTTAGATCAACTTCAAATGCAACTGTTAACCACTCCCATGTGAGTGCATACACAAGAGAAGAACAAACTATAATAGATCTGAATATATTTAAATGTACAGCGCTGAAGTTGGTATGCTTTGGAGCTGTTGTGCGTTTCAGCAGAACAAAAAATGGCAAATCTGCTCACACAATAGATTTCCTTTATCAAACACATAACATGGAGCTTTATTCATCTTTTTCTACCCTTTGCATACAGCTGCAAAATTGTTTCATTGCCTGACAAACCAATCTGTTCCTGTAATTGAGCATGGCATTCTCTAGTTTACATACAGAAGAATACATGTTTGCCTATTTAGCTCAACTTTGGCTTCAAATACAACAATTAAGGGGCTCATTGATCACTCAGGCTCAGCTTTAGAACAATAGACACAGAGACCGTGTTGGTCAAATATAACTAATGGGACTCTTCCGGGGAAACAATCAATAGTTTAATCAAAGTCATCTCCACATGCTGCACACATGACCTCGTATCATTGGGCTTGCAGATGGCAATCATGACTGATTGAAGATTGATTTGGTAGCTTGTTGGTAGCAACATGCTACGACATTAACATACATCATCAACGTTATGGAGCTACACCTCTACCTGTGTTAATGTGCTGAATGATGAAACCTTTGGACACAAACAGTGTATAGCTAATTCTCATAACAATGACATTCTTAATTTTCAGTTGATTTTATGAAAATATAGATAGAAACATTTTAATTCTGAAGATTTTAGACATTTAGAGTTTAACAGCTACATAATTCAGTTAAGATACTCAAGAAAGTATATTCTAGCATTGGCTATATTAACATTCAGAGAAACCCAAGAACAGGTCGAAAAAAAGTATAAGGCCTACTTTCCCAAATATAAGAACAGATGTAATAACACATTTACCCAAAAACATCAAAAGGTATGCTTTTGTTTGTGAATAGATCCCTTTATATACATAAGAAACACACACATATGCACGCCAAGCATCAACACACAAACATATTGAAAGCACAAAGTTAAGAGCACTTTACTATTTGTTGTACTGTATTTAAACAACCAACAACGTTCTGTAAAGTGTGCCCTCTGTGCCCTGTATCATCCATTTTGGAGCCAACCCCACTCTGTTTTGCCATCATGTTGCCATGAACAACTGCCCTCAAGAGAGATGGTCTTGCTGCTTTCCCCCTTTTTCCTTCACCATAATTATATTTTCCATCACCAGAGATTACACTGGTTAGTTAGCTCTGCACAACCTGACACAAACAAATCAGCTCTAAAACACAAAGACGGAAATACAGAAAGAAGCACACACAGACGCACATGGGTACACAGTGGGTTGTTCCACAGGTAGCCAGGTTAGGGGACTGAGATTACATGTGTACACAAGCCCACGTACTGGGCTGACTGGCTCTTGTTGCTGTATGGCAAACATCATTTTTTTATCAAATAAAAGCACTACAAAAGAGGCTTCTTCACAGTGATTGTAAATGCACACACTGTTCTTTACACCTGATGAAATATAGCAACATGTACATCATTGGAAATAGAAAAAGGCAAAAACGTTTCCACTTAATGAAATAAAAATGAAGGCTTGTTAATAGCGAGAAAACCATGCACTGACTGAGTTTCCTACCTGATGTCCTGAGCAGGGTCGTGGGATACAATAGCACTCAAACAACGGCCCTATCCTCCCCTCCCTCAAATGTTTCCCTTTGCTCCTCCCTTCCCCCACCAGCTGCTCCACATCATGCACCTCCCTGGCTCCCCCCCCCACCCCCTTCTTCCTCCACATTATATCCCAGCATCCTCTTGTGGAGACTCAGCCCCACCTAGTTCAATCCCCCAGAGCTGAGGGTAAGGATTGGTAACTATGGGTAACTGCATCCCTTGGGGACTGATACCCTTTGACCTCTTCTTTGTTGCCCTCCTATTCATACGCCTTCTTTTTTTTTGGTGCAGTGTTGTCCGACTCTTCAAGTATTTCTATCATATCATGTTTTTTAATGTTTATATTTTTCGAGAGTGCCATTACATCTGAATTTGGAAAGCATATAAGACTCAAGCCAGGTGGCTTTTCCTAAATCTGCTTTGTCTGGCATGCATTTCCGAATTGACATTGTTTATTCAATGAGCATTTGTATGTCATGAGACACAGGTGGGATCTTTCCAGCCTGTTTGGTATTACTGTGACATATTTAGAATACAAGAGAGCACAGTACAACTAAATACACAGAATATGTGTCTACATGTAATAGTTTGTATCTGCACTCATTACATACATTTTATCAATAGCGGCATGAAAATGGTTAGTCAGTTTGTTTGTTTGTTTGTTTGTTTGTTTGTATATATCTACAATGTCAATTGTAGTACAGACTAGTTATTATATCTTATGCAGGTGCAAAATGTATGTAAATATATTCAGTCAGCTGGTGTGCGCAATTTTAAATTATGTCGAGCAAGGTCAGGTGACATGAAGCAACGCAGTTGTCGTTTTTCTATTGCTTATTAAAATTGGCCTTGACCATGCCCTTCATATCATTTTTCAAATCATTGCCCAAACTAAAGTCTTATTTACATGTTATGATTTTTGTTTCTCTGCCTTGTTAGCAGAGATGTGCTCCAGCCCCATGGGAGCCTGAATATAAATGAGTGGCTAAAAAAAATGAATCAATGATTGGTGTAAAAAGAAATCCAAATCCAGCTGGCTCCAACATACTTTACATCCCACCTGCACGCAAACACAAACAAAATGTTTTTGTGTCCCTCAAAAAAGCGCTGAAATGTAGGCAATAACAAGAGCATACCAGCCTGTCTGCAGTATCCAAATTGTCTGGTATGAGCTACAGCTGTGTACCACTTGTGAAGGGCTGTCGCTATGGACATAGCTATTCATGTTTTCCCTCAGACTCTTGTTTGAGGTAAAGAAGGGCTAAGGAGAGGACAGACGACCAGAGAGGCAATCAGAAAGCAGCAGATGGCTCAGTCAGAGCGAGGGCCGCGGGAATACTAATGTCTGGCTGCCTTGAATTCTGAGATCTGACCTCTGCTCACACCAATGAATGAGACAGGCAGGTTTCTACAGGGAAGAGACGAGACAGGACAGATGAGTGTGAACCATAAAGAGTCATTGAATGTAATATGACAGAAACAGTATTTCTTATTCTATTAGCCTGTAATGAGCCAGCCTCTTAGATTGTGGGAAAGACAAGATCACTATCAATGAGCTATTAAACTCAGAGACCTACCTGAACTTAGACAGAGATTCAATTTAATGTTAGTTAAACCCTTGCAGTGTATATATTGTGTGCTTATCTTCTGCAGTAGTTCAATTTCTCACTTTTTACATGTTTTATGCATGCATAGCTGGATATTAACCACAAGGCTCATTATATTACTATCAACAGATTGTGAATGTGAGCTCTAACAGGTGAAATTGGAAGAGTGGGGGGAGGCAGTGGCTTGTTGGGCAGGTGGATTACGTTCTCTCTTGTACCAAATGCATTTCAATGCTGATGCAACCTACAAGCAAATGGCAACTGCACATTATGCAGCACTTTTCACAGTGGAAAACACTTTTAAGTATTGTAAGCATTAGCTGGACCACTGCCTTTCTAAAGTAGGTTTTTTATAGACTATTGATCTTGATAATTAGGAAATTATATGCATGAATGCAAAATAAGTTTTAATATAAAACTTCAATCGTCTCTCTGATCATGTGTAATTTTTTCTAACTTTTCAGAAGTCTAGCCAGATAATATCCACTTGACATATACTGTACATAAAGAAAGACAGGTACCACTTTACAATAGTGTTAATTTTATCAGCTTTTTTTTTTAATTTAGTTTTAGTCTTAGTCCTGTGTTACATTTCCTTTTTAGTTTTAGTCATATTTAGTCACCTTCATCCTGTTTTTATTTTTGTCAAGTTTTAGTCGACTAAAAGTCTGAGCATTTTAGTCTTATTTTAGTCAAAGAAAACTAATTATTTTAGTCTACTTTTTGTCAATGAAAACTGTTGAGTCTTTTTTAGTCATCAGATTATATAGAACATTTCAGTCAAACTAGTCTAGCCAAAACCAATAATTTGTCATTTTAGTATAAATAAATAAGATTATATATTGTCCTTATTTGATGAAAAACTCAGGTTGAATGATTTAGAAGCTTTGCCTGGTCAGGTTTGTGGTGTTTTAACTGTGTTATGGCCACATTGCTTCCCTTCTGATAAAACAATGCATTCGCTTTTTATCTCCGCCTCATTGTAGCGAAAATGGGCCCAAATATCACATAGTTTCTTTCTCCCAAGCAGTGGTGGCTTTAGACTTTTCCGTTGTCAGTAATTTTGACGGACAGGATTGTAACATTTCCGTCATAATCCATTATTACCCGTCGAGTGCACAATGTATCACTCACTCGCGCTGACGGGGGGGTATTCGGTTAACGCGACCACTGCTCCCAAGCCCTGTTGTTGCCATTTTATTTTCTGTTAAATAAGGTTAGTTAGACCATGAGTTAGTCCCGAGTCTTCCTGACAGTTCACAGAGTGCCGCTGCCCGGTGTAATTCAAATGTGCCGCCGCACGCAGCACAGACATACAGCTGCTGCCCTGACGCAGCACCGGAAATGGAACTGCTGGGAGAAAAACTATAGGTTACTTACGTAACCCCAGTACTCAGAGTAACATGAAGTGAGATGTCTCACTATGGGATGTGCCTCATCGCGGAGCAAACAGAAGCATCAATCTCATTACGCCAATCCCGATTGGCTGGTGATCTTGACGTCAACGTCAGGGGAAATCACCCCCTATAAGTAGCTTGCGCCACGACGCATGCGTCATTCAAAATAAGCACCTCTTCTCGCTTCACCATAGCAAGGAGGGCCGTCTGGTGAGACATCTCACTTCATGTTACTCTGAGTGCTGGGGTTACGTAAGTAACCTATAGTTCTCATTCATAACACTCCGTTCGATGTCTCACTATGGGATATTGTAGCTCCCGTATTGCCAGGCGAGCTTATCTCGAAGACCACCGACCAACCGGAATTTAACAGGTGGAGTCCCGACTCAACAAGGTGCCCAGCACTGCTCGGGCCACGCATGGAGCGGATACGCCCAGCCTGTAAAAGCGGACAAAAGTGAGCGGCGAAGACCCGCTTGCCGCTGCACAGATGTCTTGGATGGGAGACATCCTGGACAGAGCCCAGGATGCAGCCAGACCCTGATTTGAAAGAGCTCGCGGACCCGAAGGTGCCTGCAAACTCTGACTCGTAAGGGTCTCAAAGCAATAGCCTCCACACGACAGTGGGAGAGCCGTTGCTTAGTAATCGGCTTGCCCCCCTTTAAGGGTTAGCCCAGGACACCAGGAGTTGGTCATTATGACAAACACCCCTGATCTGTCCATACAGGTGCGTAAGCACAAACTGGACACAGCAAATCCCGCTGCTGTTCCCCGTAGGGACCCAGCGGCTGAGGAAATGTCTCAATATCCATTGGGTACATGTACAGACAGTGTCTGAAAACATTACTGGCTCGCCTGGCGGAAGCCAGGGTCAGTAACAGCACTATGTTAGAGAGACCTGGTGTAGGAATCTCTCGCACTCTGAATAGTGTTAACACCCTATGAGGGAGTCTCACTATATTCAGGTTGTACCACTCACGGGCCAGGCCCATAAGGCCAAGCGCTCTGGGTGTGGGTGAAAAATCTCACCCCCCACCTGGGACAGTATGCCCCTGTGTAGTGGGAGCTGCCATGGCTGCCCGCACAGCAGCTGATAAATCTCCGCCAGCCAGTACATAGCGGGCCAGTGCGGAGCTATCAGGATAAGTGTGTGGCGTTGTTCCCTCACTCTTGCCAGAGTTTGGGGAATCAGAGCCAAGGGTGGGAACGCGTACAGAAGGCCCGAAGGCCAAACGTGTGCGAGTGCGTCCACGCCTAACGGTGCGTTTAGGTCGCTCATCGAAAAGAACAGCTGACACTGAGCATTTTCTCTTGATGCGAACAGATCCACCGTGGCTCTGCCATAACGCACCCACAGCTGGCTCACAATCCTTGGATGTAGAGTCCAGTCTGCATAAAGTGGTGTACCTCTGGACAGCAGATCTGCCCCGAGGTTCGACACACCCGGTACGTGCGTCGCTCTCAGGGAGAGGAGACGTCTACCGCTCCATAGGATCAGTTTGCGTGCCAGCATGTGTAACTGGAGAGAACGCAAACCCCCTTGGCGGTTTATATACGATATTGTCGTCGTATTGTCTGTCCTCACGAGGACATGGTGTCCTCTGAGAAAAGGCAGGAAGTGCTTTAGGGTGAGGCACACCGCTAAAAGCTCCAGGTAATTTATGTGTGCCCGCTGGAGGTCTCTGCTCCAGAGACCCCTCACCGGGCGGCCTTCATAAATACCTCCCCAACCCTTCGTGAAAGGACAGCACCCATAGGCACGCCCCGTACTAGAAAAGTCGGGTGCAGCCAGTGGCGCAGTGCCGTTACGCATTTCACAGTAACCATTACCCTCCGCGCGCCATGACGCGCGGGGTTTAGTTTTAAGGCGGCTACCCAGCGCTGAAACTCCCTCATGTGTAAGCGTCCTAGTCGTACGACCAGGATGGCTGACGTCATGAGCCCCATCAACCGCAGGCATGTTCTGAAGAGAACATGTTTGCGACGCTGGAATAAAGCGAGACAAGCTCTGAAAGCTTTCACTCTTTCCGCTGACAGGCGAGCTGAAAAGGGCACCGAGTTCAGGTGTAAACCCAGGAAGAGTGCAGTCTGCGCGGGGCACAGCATGCTCTTCTCTGTGTTTATTATGAACCCCAGGTTGAGCAGGTGCTTTATGAGAACATTTGTCTGCGTAATAGCCTCGTGCTCCGACTGTGCGAGAAGCAGCCAGTCGTCCAGGTAGGTCGCCAAGCGAATACCCTGTTGTCTTAACGGGGCTATCGCGGCTTCCGTACATCGTACAAACACTCTTGGACTGAGAGACAGGCCGAAGGGAAGTACTCTGTATTCGTAACAGATCCCCTGAAATGCGAATCTCAGATATTTCCTGTGTGGATAATATACTGGGACGTGGAAATACGCATCTCTCAGGTCGACTGATGTAAACCAATCATCTTGTCGCACGAGACGCAGCAGAGATGTGTGAGTGAGCATTCTGAATTTATATCTTTTTAGATATCTGTTCAGAACCCTCAAATCCAGTATTGGCCGGATTCCGTTCCCTCCTCGTTTGGGGACGAGGAAGTACTTGGAATAAAAACCACTCTGACTCTGCTCGGCAGGTACAACAGATATAGCTCTCTTTTCTAGAAGTGAGAGGATCTCTCTCTCTAGAATATGGGCTGACTCTCCTCGGGCTTGTGAATACAAAATGCCCGAGAAACGAGGGGGGGTGACAGCGAATTGGAGTCTGTAACCCCGTGTTACTGTCTTGAAAACCCAAGCAGATGTTGTGAGCATCTTCCACTGTGTGCTCCTTACAGCCAGCGGAGATGTCACATCTCTTGCCCTCTGAGACTCTGTTTGTTGTGTCATGGGGCCCTCTAGTGTCTGAACACGGTGGTACCCCATTTCAACAGTCCCCACCGTTACTGCGCACGCACGTGGCGGTGGCTTCACAGACCCGTTTATTATCCGCCTTTTGAGAGAGGCCGTAGCTGCTCTCAGAAGGGGATTTATGGTTAACGGACTGTTTATTGTTTTTCTTTTCATTTTTTTGAGCTGCGCCCTTGGCCGAAGCCTGGATGCGTCAGCGAAAAATGGTTTATTCAAACAATAATGATGTGACATGTGTTTTGTGCGGACTTGAGGATGGCGTTGAGGCATCTCTCGAGGCAGCGGGAACACAATTCGAGCCGGAGAAGGAACTTCCAGCTCTGTCACAGAGGGGAGAAGGAGGGGCTGTCATGCCGCTCGCTTCTTCCTCCTTGATTGCTGGCCGAAATTCTGGGTTGGCTGCGCCTGGGCTGCAGCCGGGACCGGAGATTTTCTAGACCAACTCGCCCTCGTCTCCTGCCTGGGCTGGGGACTCGGGGCGGGCTGCGACCTCTGCTGATCTGGTACTCTAGATCCAGCAGGGTTCGGAGCAGCTTGGGCGAAGGGTCGCTGATGCGGAGGCAGCGGCTGGACCCTTCGAGGGAGACAGAGGTGGAGGGCCTCGTCTTCCTTCTTTTTCGACTCGCACCTCCTCTGCATGGAAGCGAGAGCGGAGCCGAAAATTCACTCGGGAACGATGGGCATATCCAGCACATCTTCTTTTTCCCGGTCCGGGAGGTTGGTGAGGTTGAGCCATCTAGCTCTTTCCTGCACCACCATGATCCCCATCACTTTGCCCGTGGCCTGGACGGCGCAGCGTTGGACACGGAGACAAATGTCTGTGACCGCGGCTATCTCGTCCAGAGTGGCCGGTCCAGAATCGCTCGACAGATCCTCACAGAGCTCCGCTTGGTACGCGGTTAGCATCGAGGAAACGTTCAGAGCTCTGGCGGACAATGCTGCAGCTTTGTAGGCCCGTTCCGTCATGGTCGACTGGAATCGGTCTGTTTTTGCTGGCAGTGTGGGGTTCCTGCTCGGTGACGGGCCCATCCTCGGTAGGAGGTGGGCTGCCACCAGCGGTTCCATAGGCGGTATGTGGAGCAGGCCGAGCCTCTCCATACCGTCACAGTCAAGGGAGGAGGCACCCTGGATTGGGGCCTTGTTGCTAAAGGGCCGGTCTCTCCACGAGACCGACACCTCATCCAACATCTCCGGGAAGACCGGGAGGAGTTGCCTCTTTGTCCTCGTTGTTTGGAAAAACAGTTTTCCCTCGTAACGGGACCTGGAGGTCTCCTTGGCCACTTCGGGCCATGGGATGTCTAGTCTGGCCGCAGCACGTTGACACACGGCTTGTAGGTCCATACTGAGACAGGGCGAAGCTGGTATGCTATCTTCCGAGAGAGCAGCCATCGCTCCAGGCTTTGCAGCCTGAGCTGGTGACACGAAGACGTCGTCTTCCTGCTCGTCCGAATCAGACAGGAGGAACTCAGAGGCATCCTCTTCGTCCTCCATGTAATTCAATTCTAGGACATCCTCCACGGGTGAAACCATGGTGAGGTCCAGTCGGGAGCCCCAGCTTGGTATAGCGTGGGGTCCCGTTCCCGCGTCCTTTCCCGCCACCGGGACCCGGCCTGATATGGCGCGGGAAACCGGTTCCGCAGCTGCCGCGGTTGATGAGCCCCAGGCCGTGAAGGCGAGGGACTCAGTCTCTGCGGCGGATGCCCCCGTGTCTTGGTTGCCAGCCGGCCAACCAGTGGACATGAGGGGATCCTGTCCCGACAGGCTAGCTTGTCGTGCTAACCGTCGGCGAAGGCTCTTTATGGTGAGGTGGGCACAATGCCCACACGAGCCGGGGTCGTCGATAGCCTCCTGGGCGTGTTCCAGCCCGAGGCAGGACGAGCAGACCTGGTGTGAGTCTGTGCCTGCTATCTTCAACCCGCAGTCGCAGAACCGAGCCTTTGAGTCCCTGACTCCTCTGGTGTGAGGGAGAGAGGCGTCCATGGAGAGGACCCGCTCTTAACAGGTATGTCGAGAAAAGTGTCCCAAACTGTCCTTTATCCGGAGAAAAAAGGTAGTGTGGGTCCTTTCCTCTCAAAGAATATTACCTGGTGTGGCAATATTCTTTAAATCGGCGAGGTTGACTATAGTACGTCTTCTGTGAGAGAATAGAGTAGCCGGCTAACGCCCGTCGACCGAAGATTAGCTTTGGGTTCAGTCTGTGGACTGTTAAGCTAGCCCGGCTACCGTTCGAGATGTGCTCTGAAGCGAGAAGAGGTGTTTGAATGACGCATGCGTCGTGGTGCAAGCTACTTATAGGGGGTGATTTCCCCTGACGTTGACGTCAAGATCACCAGCCAATCGGTATTGGCGTAATGAGATTGATGCTTCTGTTTGCTCCGCGATGAGGCGCATCCCATAGTGAGACATCGAACGGAGTGTTATGAATGAGAACTGACTATTAGGCCGCAAGGTGAACCTCGAAAAGTCCTCTAGAAAAGAAATCCCGCTCCACAGAAGTGGAACTACACAATCTTTAGTTCATAAAAAAGAACGAGTCATGCTTATCCACCAAAAAAAAGTTCGTCGCTAATATTCCTGCCAATTCTTCTAGGCACGTAATTATTGGCTGAATTAGTCCCTTCAAAGCGTAATAATATCTTGGTCCAAAGTAGTGCCACGGTTCGTCACGTGATCATGCTCCACCAATTGGGTAGCTGCATATTGTCAACAGAAGTGAAAGATGGCCGCCTACATGGTTGCGCTAAACCAGACCAAATGGATTCTAAACAGTGCTGTATGCTTGTTTTATGTCATGTTTTGTCATATGTCTTAATACATCACTAAGTCCGAGGTATTTGCGTTATATACGCGGTATTTGTGAGAGGTTTTACTATCTGGGAACAGAGTTGACCATCGAATCAACATTGACTAGCAGCGTTTATCAGCCAACTCCAGCTACAAACAATTTCCCCACGGGGATTAATAAAGTATATCAAACTCAAATTTATCAAACTATCATTCCTGGACTACCATGCATCGCTAGATTCATTGGCTGAGCTCGTGGATTATTCCATTAGACTGAGGACTTTTTGTCTGTCTGTTGTTACCCTGTACACGTTAAATGCACTCTTAAAATGACTTGATTTCATACATAGCTGCGTCCAAGAAGAAGGTTAACTTGTTACGTTAAGTAATTTAGATCAATAAAAAGCAGTACTTCCAGGCTGAAGACTTTTCTTTTTGTCGCTGCTTTTAATTGAACTATTCATATCTTAGACTGCACTGTAACTTTTATCCATGTATTTTTTCTTTTAATGTTTATTTTATTAGCTTTTCTTTTTAATGACTGATTTGAAATGCCATTTTCTTAATGTCTTTCATTTTTTGTAAAGCACTTTGAATTGTCTTGTGTTGAAAAGTGCTATATAAATAAACTTGCCTTGCCTTGCTTTTACCAATGTCCATTGATTCATTTATTTACTCATTCATCCCTCCACAAATGAAAACAACACTGATGAACCATAAAAACGAGATTTATTACAAATATAAAAAGGTATGACGTAGAAAACAGTACAAAACAGAATAAGGACATGTAATGGAGTATAATTGATTGGTGTCAGGTGATCGTGATCCGCAGCCACGGCTGGGCGGAGCGGCCGATTGGTGCTGTGATTGCCTCAGCTGGTTAAAAGAGTCCTGCTGATTATACTCTGTGTTCTGGTTTGGTTGTGAAGCCACACGGTTTTTTGACCGCTGCATTGCACTGCAGAGAAGAGACTATTTGTTTATTTAAAGGACGAACACTGTTTCAACCTCGTCTGGTAAGATACGATAACTTGGAAATAAATGTACCAAAAACAAACGTATCTCTGAGTGATGTGTGAGCGCGTCGGCCAGGCGCTAAAACCAAAAGAACAGAAAAGAGCTTAAGAAAGGTGGAAAGAAGGCTCTTTTATTCCTATTCCTCACTGTCAGTGTCAGGGCAGTCATCGTTCTCTTCCTCTGTTTCTTTTTTATTTGCACAATTTGAGCAACAACATAAGTCTGTGCAACAGAGTCCTGCAGAGAAGCATGAACACCTGCCTTTCTCACAGGCAGACTCTTTGCAGCTGCAGTGTATCACATGCAACACGCTGTCAGGGGCAGGATTTATTGTCATCCAAGTGATGTGTAAGTTCCCATCCTCTATTTCCCAACCATATCCAGCAGGTGATGGAGCATTAATTTCTCTTTTGAGACAGGACCTCATTATTGCTGCCTGGTAATTTGCCCTTTTGCAGTGCTGATGGAGGGCATCAGGAGTAGGGGGAATGCTTAATTCTGGCAAGGCCGATGATGCCATACAGAAAGCCTTGTACCTAGCATCATTTACATCTTCGGCTGCTGGCTGATCATATAGGTGACATACATACCGGCAAAGAAGTGCAAATGTTGATTGCTCCAAGTCAAAGTTAGTACCTACACTTCTAAAAGCCTTAAGGTAGTCATCTTTCTCACATGCAACAGCAAATGACTTTCTTTTACCTTTGCCATAGAAAGCGCTTGTGGAGTCACACCCAGAGAACGTGTGAATTCCAATCAATGCTGTGCAGCATGTTGGGCATGTAAAAACACCCGTGTGTCACATTCCTCATGATCACACTGCAGGTCTTCAACAACATCAACAGTGGTTGTTAAACTTGTGGTTTTCAGCCACCACGTTCCGAGAGTCTCCCTTCAAGCCGAGCCACCGTTGTAAGCTTGTCCTGTACGTATTCCATCTTGTATTGGCAAAATAATCAACCTGTTTGTGCTTCACAGACGTAATATGCATGTAACAATGTTTGTGCGTTGATAATTTTGACTTTTTGAGACTTTCTGGTGCGTCTGGAGCCTTCTTTCCACCTTTCTTAAGCTCTTTTCTGTTCTTTTGGTTTTAGCGCCTGGCCGACGCGCTCACACATCACTCAGAGATACATTTGTTTTTGGCACATTTATTTCCAATTATCGTATCTTACCAGACGAGGTTGAAACAGTGTTCGTCCTTTAAATAAACAAATAGTCTCTTCTCTGCAGTGCAATGCAGCGGTCAAAACACCGTGTGGCTTCACAACCAAACCAGAACACAGAGTATAATCAGCAGGACTCTTTTAACCAGCTGAGGCAATCACAGCACCAATCGGCCGCTCCGCCCAGCCGTGGCTGCGGATCACGATCCCCTGACACCAATCAATTATACTCCATTACATGTCCTTATTCTGTTTTGTACTGTTTTCTACGTCATACCTTTTTATATTTGTAATAAATCTCGTTTTTATGGTTCATCAGTGTTGTTTTCATTTGTGGAGGGATGAATGAGTAAATAAATGAATCAATGGACATTGGTAAAAGCAAGGCAAGGCAAGTTTATTTATATAGCACTTTTCAACACAAGGCAATTCAAAGTGCTTTACAAAAAATGAAAGACATTAAGAAAATGGCATTTCAAATCAGTCATTAAAAAGAAAAGCTAATAAAATAAACATTAAAAGAAAAAATACATGGATAAAAGTTACAGTGCAGTCTAAGATATGAATAGTTCAATTAAAAGCAGCGACAAAAAGAAAAGTCTTCAGCCTGGAAGTACTGCTTTTTATTGATCTAAATTACTTAACGTAACAAGTTAACCTTCTTCTTGGATGCAGCTATGTATGAAATCAAGTCATTTTAAGAGTGCATTTGACGTGTACAGGGTAACAACAGACAGACAAAAAGTCCTCAGTCTAATGGAATAATCCACGAGCTCAGCCAATGAACCTAGCGATGCGAACATAGTAGTCCAGGAATGATAGTTTGATAAATTTGAGTTTGATATACTTTATTAATTCCCGTGGGGAAATTGTTTGTAGCTGGAGTTGGCTGATAAACGCTGCTAGTCAATGTTGATTCGATGGTCAACTCTGTTCCCAGATAGTAAAACCTCTCACAAATACTGCGTATATAACGCAAATACCTCGGACTTAGTGATGTATTAAGACATATGACAAAACATGACATAAAACAAGCATACAGCACTGTTTAGAATCCATTTGGTCTGGTTTAGCGCAACCATGTAGGCGGCCATCTTTCACTTCTGTTGACAATATGCAGCTACCCAATTGGTGTAGCACGATCACGTGACGAACCGTGGCACTACTTTGGACCAAGATATTATTACGCTTTGAAGGGACTAGTTTAGCCAATAATTACGTGCCTAGAAGAATTGGCAGGAATTTTAGCGACGAACTTTTTTTTGGTGGATAAGCATGACTCGTTCTTTTTTATGAACTGAAGATTATGTAGTTCCACTTCTGTGGAGCGGGTTGAAACGATAACAGGGTTCACCTTATGGCCTATATCAGAAATGTAACGTTATCTCTGATAATATTTCGTCTCCTCATTTTTCGTCCACGAATGTAAAGAGATTTTGGCATAGGCCTAGTTTTTATTTAGTAAACTACATTTTCCTCTCGTCACTTTTCGTCAACGATATTGCATGATGATTTCGCAGTTATTGTTTACTGCCGTCGGTGCCGTCTCGTCATCGTCTCGTTTTCGTCATGGAAAAAAAGGTCGGTGACGAATATTTCGTCATAGTTTTAGTCAACGAAATTAACACTACTTTACAATAAGGGTTTATTAATAGTTTGTAATTAATTAGGTTGTGAACACTTTATAAATCATTAAGCTTTTATAAGACATGAGATAAACAGGGCAACTGTGACCGGTTGCTTGCCAAATAGTGAGCCCACATTTATCTGTACTGCTAAGCCTTATATTGGCTACTTAGCTTACTTCGTCGTCTTCATCAGCCAGCATCCTTGGCATCTGTTGTTCACTGAGTTGATTCCCCCTCTTCCATCTTGATGTTCCTTGGCATCTCTTATGACCATTTATGAAGGAGTTACTAACATTTATAACTGCCAAAAGGGAGCCTTATTGTAAAGTGTAAAACTAATGACCATTTATTAATGAGTTACGACCATTTATAATTGGTAAAACGGAGCCTTATTGTAAAGTGTGAAACACATCACCATTTATTGATGAGTCACTAACATTTATAACTACTGAAAGGGTGCATTGTGTTTAAGTTTAATACACATGTCCATTTATGAATGAGTTATAACACATGAAATGCAAAGTAAGATGCAAAAGATCCAAGCAAAACATTTTATTCACACATGAAGAAAATCAGGACTCAAAATAATGACTATTTAGCAGAGGTGGGACCAAGTCATTGTTTTGCAAGTCCGAGTCAAGTCTCAAGTCTTTGCGCTCAAGTCCGAGTCAAGTCTCAAGTCTTTGCGCTCAAGTCCAAGTCAAGTCTCAAGTCAGGTTGGGCAAGTTCAAGTCAAGTCCAAGTCCTAAACTTTGACAAAACGAGTCATAAACAAGTCATTAGGTGTTTTTCACCAAATGTAATGACATTGATCATGTCAACCCATTCCAGGTATGTCCAAAGCGTCCACGTGCATACTAACAACAAATAAATCATAACATCATCTTAGTTAACAAATTACAAATTACAGTAAAAAGTGTTGCACATCATGTTTCAAAATGCCATACTTGTTTATTAGGTGTATTAACATAAGTTAAGGATAAATATGCAGTAGTCCATATTGATTTTTGTTTTGTTTTTTGTATTCTCTTGTACAAGAAAGCCCAGTCTATAACTGCCGAACATAGGAACTGGGTACAGTACCTTCTCCCAGACACAAATACTCAAATAAAATAGTTTACTTTATCAGCATTAGGGATGGGTATTGTTAGGATTGTATCAATACCGATACCGATACTGCTTATCGATAGCGGTATTTTTCGATACTTTTCAATAATTTGAAACAATAATTAAACAATAATAATAATAATAATTAAACAACGGTCATTTTATTGTAATTTATTTGTATTTATTATTTAATGTAACTTTTTAAATGTCATACCAAGCAGGTATGAGTGTGTTTGACAGTGTGTTTCTGGAAGGGGGGCGGTAATTAGGGGCAGTTCATAAATCCATGTAAACATGACCATTATTCAGTTAAAACGAGACGCTGCGTGCGTGCGCACCTCCTAAACCGGAAGCTCCGGTCGGCTAACCATAATAATCCGTTTATTATTTAGAATTGTAATGATGGATTATCAGCAATCATTTTGAAGTTACACAGAGACATTGGATTAACCGTTTTTATGCCCTTGAACACAACTTTTGATCACAAAACAGCAAAGGTAAGACATAATTATCATCATGGCTACGTAAAGTGAAGTTGTTTTCTTGCTCTTTCCTGGCTGCTAGTTCAGTGAATTTTTTATATATTTCATGTGATATGTCGTTTGTGCAGATAAAATGACGTAGAAAAGATTGGTTTCTTTTAATGTTTCTTTTATTAGCTTTTCTTTTTAATAACTGATTTTAAATGCCATTTTCTTCATGTCCTTCATTTTTTGTAAAGCACTTTGAATTGCCTTGTGTTGAAAAGTGCTATATAAATAAACTTGCCTTGCCTTGCTTTTGCCAGTTATGTGCTAAAGTAGCCGTTAGCCCCGTTAGCTCGTTTCACTAAGTGTTGATTTAGACTCTTGGTGTTGGACTTATTTTCCGTGTAGGTAAAATGGTTAATATCGTATGTTAGCTGAGTTAACCCGTTAAGAGGGTATGCATCATTAACATGTGATGTTTTGGTGTTGTTTTGTTTCTTTCCGTTAACCGTCAAATGGGAAATAAGTATTTTTCTTTTTGTGTTTCTCTCAGTATCCTAAGATACTGTTATGTTTGGCTGTGAATAAAAAAAATTAAAAATATATATTATTATGGGCAGACCATCTATTTGTATTTTGTTTTTTTTAGAAAGAGGCAGGTCACATAAGATTTTATTCTTCTCCCTGCTCCTTTTCGCTCAATGGTAGAGTCATGTTTTGTGGCAATTATTGTACATTTGGTTTTGCGTACCATGAGCGGGACAAATAAAAATGAAATGAAATGAAATAGGTTGTTAAATGTTAAGAAGCCTTGAGACGCTGTTTCTTGCAAGATGTTGCGTCTGCCCCCGGGAGTCTCACAATAATAAGAGCACCGTTAGGAGAGATGACGAGTGGCATACACAGTGGCCAATCAGAGTGGTACTCAAACCGGATACGTCACACGGGATGAGGGTTCCCAACCAACCAGAATTGTTTAAACTAAGGAAGTAGCGTAATTCATATACCGATAGCAGCACCGTTTGTCCAGCGGCTTAACGGTATTCCGATACCGTCCAATCGGCTACCGGTACTGACTTAGTACCGGTTCTCGATACCCATCCCTAATCAGTGTTACCAATGCTAACTATTTATTTGATACCAATTTGGTAATACAATAAATAAAAAGAACAAGTTTTGGGTTCGTTCTTCAGATATGACTGTGACGTTAACGTATAAGCTCAATAATGAACTCCAGCTCAACCAACCATATTGTAATATCTAAGTAATCATCTTTAAATATGACATTAATATTTGTAATATACACACATCTTATTGTGAGGTTCATTTCACATACACTAGGCCGCTCTTCAACACTACTTTGATGTTAGCTTGTCTACATAATCGATCGATAGCAAATTTAAATTAACCTTATCAATGCATAAAGTTACCTACCTAATAAAATATCTCTCCAACTTACAAGGATGACCTTATTTTACCAACCACAAACAGAAGCTGTTTGTTCTACAGTATTATCCCACTTAATGCTTAACACTTCTCTATTACATTTTAACTTGGAGGCTACGATTAGCATCGTTAGCACAGATGTAGCTACCACTTGCTTACATGCTAACCCAAGCCTTAGCATTCATTAACGTTAGCTGACTAAAAACATAAGCAACACATAAATAAAGTACTCGAATTTCACTTACCGTAAAACTGCATTCATGCACCGTTTGTTTTAAACGCGGAGCGAGTCACAATAGTCCGATATAAGCATGACAAATAGTCCACAAGGCACCAGCACAACAACACACCCTAATTTATGCATGACTTTAAGGCTTAATATAACTTAAACAAATTATAAATGGTTGTAACTCATTAATAAATGGGAATGTGTTTTACACTTTACAAGGCTCCCTTTTGGCAGTTATAAATGTTAGTAACTCATAAATTAATGGTCACAAGAGATCAACTCAGTGAACAACAAATACCAAGGATGTTGGCTGATGAAGAAGACGAAGTCAGCTAGGTAGCCAATATAAGGCTTAGTCATCTTGCCAAATAGTGAGCCTGTGTTGATGTATAAATGATTCATAATGATTAATAAAGTGTTTACAACCTAATTATAAACCCTTTATGAATCCTTTATAAGGGTAGTCTTATTGTAAAGTGATACCGAAAGACATAAAATAAATATTGTCTAGTTTGGTTGAACAGTTATTTTCGGGAATATAATACTTTTTATTTTACCTATCGTCAGTTGAGACAAGTATTTAGTCAACATGGGTAGGCATACCTGATCATATATCTAAAATGATCAAATCAGAGAAAAATTGTTTTGTTTATTTTTCTTCAAATTGTTGCAATTTTGCTCAATCAAATGTTTTTCAGTTATTTTTGTGTAGGTAGCCGTATGTGCACCTACTGTGGTGTAATAAAATGATAATGTAATCAATAATCAGTTAAATAAAGAAAGTTATTGTAGTGTAAATTATGTATTTTGGGTTATTTCTTACCTCTGCTTGTGACTCGTTTTAACAATGAGAGAAAAAAATGAAATCCGTGGTGAAATTCAATTGAAAAGGGGACAGAAAGGGATACGATATGGAGAAGTTCACAGAGTTTCAGGAGGGAAAGTGAGAATGGAGATAAAGGATCTTCTCTATTTCATTTCTTATCAAAGACCAAACCTGGCTACCTGCTGCTCCTCTGGAAAGAGGACATTTCTGTTTCAAATGAATGTTTTCTGCTTGGTGCTCGTTTTAGCACACACACCAAGACTTGCAGAGGAAGCTATAGACTAATGGCACATTTCCACTGCAGCGGGGTAGCCCCGTTTAAGCGTCCCTAAGCGTCCTCGCTCAGGCCTCGGGCTGCCTCGCTGGCCGTCCGAGGCCGTGGCGCATTTCCATTACAGTTTAGGACCTGGGGTAGCAACGCAGTGTAGGCGGGGCATCTGTGCAGAGACATCCTGGAACACTTTCACATTTCGAGTTGTTCCGTCGATCTCCCGCTGGATGTTATCATCCCCAATGAGATGTAGGAACGTCAAAAAATGCTGTGTATAAAATGCTGCAAGCTTGCTTCTAGATATGCGACGCTAGGGATGATCTCACGCGCGATCTTGTGACGATTCTCTCTGACCAATCAGCAGTCGAGAGTGTTGACGTCACTAGTTCAGCCCTGGCCTGGCCTGATAGAACCACGATTTTATGGGGCCGTAAAAAGAGGGAAAAAGTACCCGCTAGCCGGTGCTACGCTATATGGAAAGGCCACCAAAAACTGGTCTGGCCGCTTGAGGACGATTAAGGACGCTTAAACGGGGCTACCCGCTGCAGTGGAAATGCGCCATAAGTGTCCACTTTACTGCTTGAAAAGGATCCTATTAAAAAGTACCGATCCTGCATATACTTGCATACTGCATTACCTAGATGTAATAGAGGGCAATCCCATCTAAAAAGGTGCAGAATAAATGAACCTATTTGTAAGGCTGATATAAATCCATGGCCGACTTCATATTAGCATTGAATGATGTGAGTCAAGAGGTTCAAGTGTTAAACATCAGCTGTGGCTATACTGAAATCATTACTACTACTTTTATAAAGCCAACACAAATTGGGACAGACATCAGAAATAAACTGTCACCACATATACAAATATCCAATTTAATATTTTCTTTAATATTTGAATACAATTAACACTACGTTTACATGGTCAGTACAACCTCCTTGTGTGAAATTGTGAAATGTTCATTTAATCCAAAAGGCATATTTTGATAATAGCAAGCTGTTTTGCAAATTGATTGGATTGTTACATGTTACATTGGTTGATGTGGTCAGTTGAATATATCTCCTATGCCCCTTTCACACCAGCGCCTTTTCAGCTCCGGCTCGGAGCTAGAGCCTGAAAAGCGCCGGGTTTTCCTGTTCACACCGCAGCGGCGCCGGCTCTTAGCTCCGGAATCCGCTTCATTTCCAGCTCCAAAAAATTGTCGGTCCAGAGGCAAGAGCTTTGGAGCTAAGAGGCGACGTCGCTTACGTCTCTCTTACGTCGAGGCGTGCAGGAAACTAAACCCACCTCCCCTGAACATGGGTCGACTGTCATGCCTGCCTACAAGCAGTAGTGCTTATAAACACACTTTATAAAGTCAGGCAACACTAACCAGGCTTCGTGTGATTCTGTTTATTTGTACCTTACTTTGACCATCCGTTCACTGTTATCGATCATTGTGGAGAGAGGCAGACGTGTTGTTTTGTATTATTGCAGCTATCGGATGCAAGTAGTCAGTTTAGCTTCGGTTGCTATGCCAATATCACCCGTTTTATACCAGAGAAACTTTCATAACAGCGTTGTGATATCAAACAGTGTCAATTCAGACTGACACACATTCACTTAGGCTAAGGAGAACTGGGGATATGCATCAGCTGCTTGTGTGAGTCGGACAGTGAATACTTTAGAGCGGCCGCTGCAGTGTGAGCTAACCGGGAGCTAACGGGAGAATACACTCCCGTGGAAGAGCAGCCAATACTGCAGCGGTCGGTAAATGCTGCAGAAACACATTAATAAACAATGAACCACGGCACTCTGGAGCAAAGTATAAGGTTGGAGAAGTCGTTATTCAATTTATTCTGGCTTCGTGTGATTAAAAGCAACACGATCATCGACCCGACGCAGTTGTTGTTGTTGTGAGCTGCCGTTGGGGAGCAAATCAGCGATGTAAACGGTGACGTCATGACGCAGCAGGGGCAGCTCTGGGGCGCCAGTGGGCGGTGTGCACAGAGCGGGAGCTGAAAAGGGAAACCGGAGCTGAACCAGAAAAGCTCCCGCTCGGAGCTAGAAACGGAAAAGCGCTGGTGTGAAAGCCGCACTAGTGCAGCGACCACCAACTGGCGGCCCGCCAGACATTCTCATCCGGCCCGCACGACGGGGGTGACTGTGGCGTTGGCGGAGTGGTTAATGCGTTCGCCCCCCACCCATTTCTTTGTTTACAACGTCTCGTGAGTAAGGTACAGTACCGGAGTCCAACAGAGAGGCAGCAGCTGCGGGACAGTAGACTGCGTACTGCAAAACCTTCCCTCCCCTGAAGAAGAAGTGATCCTTCGTTGTGAAGAGTCTGGTTAATGCGCTCCGCACCACAGCAGTAGCCCCGCTGCGACAGAGTCCAACAGAGAGGCTGGAGCTGCGGGACAGTAGCCTAGAAGCAGGGTTGGGTTGTAACGGAATACATAACGGCATTACGTAATCAGAATACAAAAATCAAGTAGGCTAACTGTATTCAGCTGGCGTTACATTTGAAAAACGAGTAATCTGATTACAGTTACTTTCGTAAACCTGAAGTGAATACATTTTGGAATACTTATTGGAATTATTGGTGGAAAAGTTTCCTCACAAAATGTAATATTCATTGCCGGCAGAACTGTGTGCACACTGCACAGCGCTGCAGCATGTCTGTGAGGCCCCGCCCCGCCCCCGCACGCAGATGAGAGAGAGAGAGAGATCTCTTTTAAAATATTTTGAAAGTTAGAAACGGAGATGGTTAGATAAAATGTGCAAGATAACGTTTATGTAGCATTTCTTTATTGTCGAAATGATGACATTTCATAACGGGATCAAATCAAAGTGAATGGCCTGCTGCTGCTGCTGAATGCATGGGGCAAGTGACTGGAAAACGTTTTAAAAGTTATTACATCGTTTCAGATAATAAATAATAATGATAATTCATTCTATTTAGCGGCGCCTTTCAAAGCACCCAAGGACACCTTACAATTCATAACATATTCCAAGGAAAGGTTTTAAGACAGTACAAAGAATGCAGTCTGGGTGATGTTTTTTATGTGGGGTGCAGATGAGAGAGCTATCCAGAATGACACCAAGATGTTGTGTTTGAGTTCTTGATAAGCCATGACAACAGTAAAAGTAATCTGAAAACTATTTATAAAATTCTGGGCTATATAAAAATCGCTGGCCCGCGATAGTGTCTATTGGTTACATTTCGGCCCTTGGACAAATGTAGTTGGTGATCCCTGTCCTAGTAGTTATTTTGTGTACTGTTGAAAAACGTTAAAGTGAATCAAACTGATTTTGTTTGTAACAATGACAAAAGATATAGCACCAAATCAGAACCACGCTTTGAGCCGTTTGTCAAGGCTATCAATTCAGTTTTGTTTGATTAATTGCAGGTAATGGAAAACTGCTCTTTTAACTGAGGGTCAACAAGTAACAACTGCAGCCACCCTACTTTCTTTTAAAGCATAATGGCAATAAAACCACTTCATAAAGTACCATCTTAATCATCTCTTTCTAAAAGTCTGTGTGGACAGACTAACCAAAAGAGTAAATTCAAGCATTAGGGGCAAAAATATGAATTTGTGTGATACTATTATTATGTGATCAATGGAATAATCTCTGCTGCCCTACATGATCTGCTATCCAGGGTCAGCTCTGACACATGATCTTGTTTACATTTAACAGTAATACATTAAACTACCATTCCAGCATTTCCACATCAGTGAACAAGTATTTATAAATTGTGTAATAACTCGACCAGGCTGAGTTATGTTGCTTGTAAATACAAAATAAAGGCGCTACCAGAGAGAGACAGCGCGAGAAAATTAGTTTCCACTCAGCTGTCTCATTGAGATTCAGTGTTTGTTCTCCTCACAGCCTCCCACTCGCTTCAGCGCAACAAACAAGAGAGCGGAGCGGGAGACGGGAGAGAAGGGGAGAGAGAAGGGGAGAGAAGGGGAGAGAAGGGAAGAGAAGGGGAGAGAATGGAAGAGAAGGGAAGAGAAGGGGGGAGAGAAGGGAGAGAGAAGGGGAGAGAAGGGGAGAGAAGGGGAGAGAAGGGATCAGAGACTGGGTGAGCAACAGGACTGGCAAAGGACCACAGAACGCATCACTCGCCCCCCCGCCATTCTGCCTGCCAATGTCCATCTCGTCACTTCAAGTACAACACCACAGACACACCCTCCTCCTTCACCCTTGACTGTTACCATGGCAACTCTTTGTTTTCCAGTCTCCGAGGAGGACTGTTTCCACCATTCATTTAAAAAACTTGTATAGCAAAAACGCATTTACTGTATGCACACAACATCCAAACTGATATAGACTTCTTTTATTTAAGCTGTAACACAATAAATAGCAACAGTGTTGTCAGGAGTCAGCTGTGTTGAGTAAATGTGTCCCCTAACAACAAATGAAGGCAAAATGAATCCACCAGAAAGAATTTTTTCTTTTTGTGTGGCGCAGCATCATTTAGCTTCAGGAACAAAACCAACAAGCCCCCACGCAGATTCACAAACATGTAAAATGTATCCAAAACAAGACTGAAGGGGAGAGGAAACATTGATCCCCACACTGCAAATAAAGAGGGTGCTATCAAATCTGGATCTGGATACAACTAGAGACACAATTTAGGCTAGATTAAGGTAGGAAAGAAAAGCAACATATATATTGTTTTTCTATTGCTTTGTTGATGCTTGTTTTTAGCTTATCTACAGACATTGTTCTCGAGATGTTATTGTCGGTCAGTTCACCACTTGGGGTCAGACTGAAATATTGGTGGATTGCCTTTTAAATGTACGGTACCCAGAGGACAAATGAATGCCTAATGACTTTCGGTCATCTGATACCATGAGGTGAACATTTGTGGTTTTTAGTGAAATGTCTGTAGATCCACTGGATTGACAGCCCTTATTTAGAAAATTAAGTGCATGACTAAAAACCTGCAAAAAATGTGATAAGTAAGAAAGACACCAAATTCTCAACTGCTCCTGATGAGCAGGTTGGCCCCTCATTAATGTATACTTTTTCTATGAATGGGTGAATGTGTGCAACAAAAGTCATCAAACTCAGCTAATTAAAAAGTTATTTTATGAATATTTAGAACAGTATATTGCACATTTTGCCTTTTTAAAGGTCACCTATTATGCAAAATCCACTTTTTCATGTCTTATATAAACATGTGTCCCCTCTGTGTAAAGAAATTCTGAAAGTTTCAGGAAAAAAGAGCTGATCCGATTTTGGCCACTTTTATAACGATTTTTTGGCTTGTGTAACCATTAGCCAATAACCAACCAAGGTAACACCCCCCACCTTATCACCTGAATCTCCTCCTAGAGCACCATTGTGTTGTTTTTTTTAACCAAATGTCTCTCAGAGGGGCGTTGGGAGTGGCTCCTTATTTTCATCTAAAGTAAAAGACAGAGAATCAGCACTTTTGAAACAGGGCTGAAACAGAGGGGATTATGGGATGCTACAATGGGTTATCTGTTTGGTATTTCAGACAAACACTTCAGAGACATGTTTAGTATATATCTGAGACCTATAATATATTGATGAAAAACAGTATAATAGGGGACCTTTAATACTTACTAAAAGCCCCAGAGCAGACTATCACATAGGTAAACTCACAGAGTAAACACGTACTTCAGTTTGTGGGCTATGAAGCCAGCCAGGTGGCACACGGGTGCTAGGTTGGCATACATTTTGAGAAGGAACATGAAACACTATATTGGCAACAGACCAAACTTGCAGAGAGCTAAACACAGCTAAATGGCCCCAGAGGGAGACTGATTCTGGGGCAGTTTCACAGGGTTTAATTGAAGCTGTCAACTGGATTTGGTTACTGATGAGGGATTTTGAAAGTGAGTGAAATACTGTAGACAAAATATTAAGTTATTGTAGTTCATTCAACAACTTTTAGGAAAATGTTGAAAGCAGCCTTGCCACCACCTGTTCATTGCTTGCCACCACTGTGCACATGCGCTAGTAACAGGGAAAACATTTTTGTTTTGGATTTAATGAAAAGGACCCTGACACCACTCTACCAAAACAGGCGGAAATCTGACAACCAAATAACAGGGTATTAATCTAAAAGCAAAATAAAAAATGAGTTGAATAATAAAGATTGTGAAGATGATGCTAATTAAAATTGGTTGTTTGTTTTGTCTGTTGATATTATATCGAGGGAAGGCATGCAGGACAAAGATACTTTTTACTTTGTTTAATCAAAGGTTGATAAGAATTTTTTGGGTGGATCCTGACAATAACAGAACACAAATCGCAGGAAGTAATAAGAGACATTATATAACAAGAAAAAAAAAAATTATTATAAATGTTATGATATATATTTCATTTTAATATAATAATTATATAATCTAAAAATAATTTCTGATTAAGCAATGTGTTGAAGTAGTAGGTCGTACTCACTGCACTTTCAAAAAGCAACAATTCAAGTCAATGTAAAAAGTCAGAATCCAAGTTAAATCTCTAACAGTGGATCTGCTAATAGTATCCACCCGCTGTCTCTCTCTCCATCTTGCTCAACTAAATACTGCTACACAATACGATGCATTTATGAGGTTATGACATGTACAAATGTAGATTGCAAATAAACCTGGCCTTGACCATTTTCTCAGGGTAGTACTGCGAGCATCGATGCTTACAATTTGCCCAAAAAAATGTGACCCACTCACATTCCAACTTTGGGTCTGTGGGACTCACTACATAAAACAATCTATCAAAATCACTGCTCAGGGCTAATTGTGAAATTATAATAATTCCAGAATAACATTTGTTTTGTTATTATTTTGTCCCTTCTATATGAAGTGCAGGTTTTTTTCTTCAGTGAAAATATAAATATATATATATATATATACACACTGTACTATATGGACCTCTGCAAACAGCCATTGAGCAAAATCATAGGTGGCGCGTGAGGCTCAGGTTTGGGAAGGCTAAATAACTTTTTTTACCTGACGCTGCACGCCTCCGGTGTCTATAGAAAAGAGATCAACTCTCAGTGAAAGCACCGCCTGCTGACCAATCAGAGCTCAGTGTGCAGAGTTTAAATCTATCAAGTCATATTACAGGATAAAGGAAATACAGTTTACAGTAAACTGCCGTATGCAGAGAAGACGCCGACGTGCACTTATCATTCAAATTACATCATCAATCAGATCATCGATCATATAATATCATAATGTATCATATATTTTCTTATCTGAGTCAGCTTCTTGAGCCGTATCTGGCCGTGCAACACAGTGTCACATACTGTATGCAGAAGTATTATTTTAAGCAACACATTAAGTTGACGAAACACTCAACTCAAATGTAATTCAAGTCCGATCCACTCGTGTCTTAGATGAGGCAGTGATATCATAAACCTGTTAATATACGCATTCAAACACTTGGTAGTTTATTTATTTTTTAACCAGTTGTTCTATATTCACCTTGCAGGTACAACTATGTGGCGTGTATCCTGGATTATATGTTTAAGTCATGGATGTTTAAAGTTCATATTTGTCTAATATTAGTTTACTTTTCATTAATGAAGTATGACGCTGCGCTGTCAGTACACTTGTCCCTGTTTGTGATTGGTCAAATTATGCTAACCCCGCCCCTTTCACGTGAACGCGCTCGCTGGAGAGAGAAACCCTGGCTTTATTAACCGAGTTGATAACCAGCGTTGTAGGACCGGTTAGCGAGATCTCGTTAGTTAAAGTGGACCTATCATGCTATATTTGAATAATATAGAGTAGGACCATACCTACATAAGGCATATTTATACTTTTTATTTTTCAAAATACCAAACAGATCATGCATTTTAGCCATTCCTCATTTCGCTCAATTTAACACTGTCTTTTCATGGGCTGATTCTGTGAGAACAGCACCATCTACAGGCCTGGCATATGCACTACAGTGTCTCCAGCGCTTTCGAACGGCAATGTCCGTGGCTGTCTCCTCCTGATTGGTGGAGTTGGCCCAATAGCCGTAGCCCCACTTCTGTGACGTCATAGAAGTGTTCAAATCTGGATGAGTCTGTATCAGATCCGTTGCAGACCCTTTTTAAGAGATTAGGGTATGGAGGAAAATAGAGAGGGTTGGGTTTTCTGACACTTGGTGAGTTCCCTGGAACACCGGGGACACATATTCATGTATAAAAGACGTACAAAAGTGCTTTTTGCATGATAGGTCACCTTTAAGATAACTCAAACATATCCAGGGTATGTTGAACTGGCTTCGTAGTGCACAGGGCACAGGTGGCTGCATAACAGCGCTAATGTCAAAGACACAAACATTATACATTTTATTTTTATTTTACCAGGATGCAGTGACACAAATATTTGGGAAGGCTTAGCCTTCCCTAGCCTACAGTACCCACCACCCCTGAGCATAATGGATGATAACAAGAAGCCCTGCTGGTCAGCTACACTGAACTAATTCGTCCTGGACTGTCAATCAAACTCATGAAAGATAGAGGAGAAAATTGCTCCCCGGCTCTCACAATGGTCCACCTGATCCCTCAGTAAGAGCTCTTTCACAATCCTGCTTCTTATTGACCCCTCCCCAAAAACAGCTCACTCCTTGGGTGTCTAATCCTCATTCTGTCAACTTTTAATCAACACGGTTATTTCACTCGCTTAACCTCGGTCAGGTTTTTTCAAACCAGAACGGCATCAGCTTGAAACTGCTGAACCAGGTGACTTCTTGTTAATGGCTGGCAATAATCAATGTTTGACAGCTGCCTCATAATACACATATACAGACTGGACCATACACGGCAGTATCAACTATTATACACTGAACAAAAATATAAACGCATGATTATTGCACAGGTGTGCCTTAGGCTGGCCACAATAAAAGGCCACTCTGAAACGTGCAGTTTTGCTTTATTGGGGGGGGTCTGGGGGGGTCCGAAAACCAGTCAGTATCTGGTGTGAGGGGTAGGGGTAGGGTTAGGGTTAGGGTAATGTTGTGAATCGAGTGGCCCATGGTGGTGGTGGGGTTATGGTATGGGCAGGCGTATGTAATGGACGACGAACACAGGCCACTCGATTCACAACATTACCCTAACCCTACCCCTAACCCTACCCCTACTCCTACCCCTCACACCAGATACTGCCTGGTTTTCGGACCCCCCCAGACCCCCCCAATAAAGCAAAAATGCACGTTTCAGAGTGGCCTTTTATTGTGGCCAGCCTAAGGCACACCTGTGCAATAATCATGCTGTCTTATCAGCATCTTGATATGCCACACCTGTGAGGTGGGATGGATTATCTCGGCAAAGGAGAAGTGCTCACTATCACAGATTTTTTTCAGATTTTTGAACAATATTTGAGAGAAATGGTTATTTTGTGTATATAGAAAATGTTTTAGATCTTTGAGTTCATCTCATAAAAAATGGGAGCAAAAACAAAAGTGTTGCGTTTATATTTTTGTTCAGTGTATATATGTTCTCCAAGAGGCAGCTCGGTTATCAGACAGCATGTACTTTTACGTCCACAAAGCCGTGATCTATATTGACAGAATTCTGAGAGAAATGCGAAAATTATTCATTGAATGTGGTAATGGTCATTGTATTCAGTGACAGCACAGAACAGAGCAAGCAATACTGTGCCGGGAAATATCTCCTTATTTTGTTGAGAGACTGACAGGCTGAGCGGTAAATGCCGGGCCTGCTAATGCAGTTTGGTGGCAGGCACATGAAATAACTTCTGGGTTCGGTCAATCACACAAACCCTCAGGGAAAACGGGAGGAAAATATTCATCAGCTTTCACATCACAACAAGGAATACACACAAACACACACACACACCAACTGTAGTGCAGACCCTATCAGCCCTAGACTTCTCCACACCTATACATGCTTAGGCTAGATTCATTCGAGTGTAACATGCCTTGAACAAACCAACAAAATGTGGACTTAATTAACTATCAATTAAAAACAAAGCATTCCTGGTACCCATGTTTTCCATTGTGTCAATGTCTGAGGAACATAACAGAGTTTACTCTTCTCTGCCCAAACTGCACACATCTGCAGATCTTGAAATGGACTGTGAGAGAATAAACACTGCTATGCATTGTGTGAGTTTTTGTATCGATGCTGGCCAGCTGACAGAGCTGAGGATTAATCGCACACACAGGGCCTGGTCAGCCGCACAGAGGTGAAGCACCGCTTTTTATAAGAACAAAAGACAAAGAGGCTTGCTTTTTATCAGCCCAGTCGCCATGTTGCAAAGATATCTTTGTGTGCACGTGTGCGCCTGTGTATGTGTGATTGTCATGACAGCGTTTGCTTACTGCTGACACAGTTAGCCCCACTATGTTACATCTGACTCCCAAAGTGTGGTGTGTACTGTATATGTGTGTGTGTTTGTAAGTCAAATTGTCACATCAATCCTCATGAAGTAGTGGCAGGTTCAGTGGGGGGTGTCACACCTCCCAGCATCCTTCATGCATTACTGAACCCAAGGGAAACACAGAGTCAGGTTGGAAGATTGAAACCTGCCCACTCTACTCACACACAAACACATTATACATGCCATCATTTCCCAAAAGCAGCTCTTTTCCATATTCCCCAGCAAGTGTTCTTTTATACATTGCAAATCTAAACATGACACTATCTATTCATGTTTGTTGCATAATCTACAAAGGTGGTTTTCCTTTTAAGTACGTTTACTTTTGAGAGACAAAAAAGCCATCTGTGAGTCTCTTCATATAAACTATAAAGCTATGCTAATGAGATTTGGGAATCTTTCAAATGTGGAAGCTTGGTTAAACAACAAGGAGACAATCACAGCAGCAAGTGCAGTTTGACAGAGGAGGCAGCCCTGCTATGTAATAATATATGATTCAAAGCTATTTTAGGATTGCGGATTGCTAAACCTAGATTTATTTGGGGAAATCTTCCTCACATTGCTCAGTGGAAAATGTGCCGGAACACAGTCAGTGCTTGGGTTTGGTAATGAGGCTGGCTCTGGCTTAGTGTGAAGGTCTTTAAAGAAGAGAAGAAATGTGTTCTCGAGTCTATCCACACTGAAACTTTTGTATTTTGCAGCTAGTCTTTGGGTGTTTTTCTTGGAAGTCAATGTCATAATTGTATTCATACTGCCACACAACAATAGACATATTTTTGATGGACTGATGCATGTAGTCACACAAAATAGTGTCCTCTTTACAAAAAGAACTATCAAGATAACGAAAAAAGGAAACCATCAGGGGAACTTGCTCCTGATGGTGAGTAGCCTAAAACAGTGGGGGGAAATACTCAAGGTAAAGTATAGGGAACCATTCATTGTAGAGTGCATTTAGTTGTGGTATTCTAATTCCAATTATATCAAGCAAAGGGAAGTGGAACATAAAACTGCAGTCAAATAAAAATTATCATGATTGCAAATATTAATAAAGACCATAAAAGTCAATGGTTAAAAGAAGACCAAGGATTACAGATATCTTTCCTGGTTTCCTAAACAAAACACTGTCCATTTGTTGCAGATTGGGATGGGTTCTTGTCTGCAGCAATGAGTTCTCCCACTCAAGTTTATGAATGGACGAAACAAAATGCAACAAAAAAGGTCATGGGAAATTAAACTATGTGCAAATCAACACCGTTGGGCCTTACACTGCTGGACATTCTTGTATCTACTTTACGTCTGTCATTTGAACAAAATAGTTTGGTATGCAAATCAAACAACAAAGAAGCTGTTGAATACATCTCTACCTTTAAATTAATCTGTTTACTGTATTTCTACTACTGCTATTTCTGCCCATACATCAACTTTTAAGGTGACAGATTCCTTCTTTATTGCTCTCCCTAGGGTTTCAACCATTTGTATTGACTTCAATGTATGTAGGATTATGTTTCCACTGATTATGTTTATGTTCCATCAGTATGTACAAATAGGTCATGAGGACTGTAATGCTTGTATTTATTTGAAGGAAAGGTCAGATCTGAGAGGGATTAGATCAATACCAATGATGGCAGATGTAGGAATATTGCCTCAGTTATCGTGTGATGTGCTGCTGAGTACTAATTTCACTCTCCCCAGGGATGCAGCCAGGCATCATAAGCGACAGTAAGGACAGGGAAAGCTCTGCCGGGGGTGAGCAGGGCTGGCTGACCAAACACAGATAACAGCAGCACTCATCCCATGACGACAGAAATCTGGAGTATTACTGCTCTCATTTGAATCCCCTTACATCACATCACTTTGTATCTGATCTGGCTCTATCTGCTCCAAACTAAAACCATGGACCTCTCCCCCATTGAGTCCCTATAGTATTAATGGCCAGTAGTGTGGCCTTGAGGATACAAATAATTGCTTTCAGCTGGAGAGTCACCTGCTGAAGTTTCCCTGAGCAATATAATGACTCACCATAGGGTCTGATTCAATGTTCAGTATTTGACCCGGCACTCCGACCTTTTAGTATCGACCTGCAGGAGTGAATGAAATTGTGACATTACAATCACACCATTATGAGGACCTGTGAGTACATTATTGCAGAGCTGAGGTGATCTGAACAGCCACTGAGAGCGTTTGGGTCTGTGCTGAATTTGGAAGGGAGAACATTGTTACTCCTTTATCAGCTTTAATCCGAAAATTAACTTGGCTTATTCAGCAAATCCATGTTATTGTCCAATTTAAGTGCAACATCCCCCCTTATTCAACAGTCTTGTTTTGGTGCCCCTCCCGTTTTCAATACTTTATGTCTCACACTTTTTTTACATTTGATAAATAAATATATTTTCTAAACCCTAACTTATTGCTGATATAACTTATACATCTAGATTTGTATATTCTCTATAATTTCCCTTGACCATTTATTAAAAACATTGTGTAGGAAAACACCTGCAGCTTATACTGTAGTATTTTTGTACATATTCAGGAATAATTAGGGCATCTAATAAATTACAAGACATGCTTGATGTCGACCAGATGTAGTTTACAGGAAACTGGTGAAACAGAAACAAATATTTGCTGAATAAACAAGAAGCCATGTGTGACTAGAGTCACATTTTAATTCTCTCATCACAAAATCATACCACATTATCATGCAGACACAGGCACAAATTCATATATATATATATAAATATATATATATATATATATATAAATATATATATATATACAGACAAAGTACTGACGGGGCATTCATTTAAGTTTCAGAAAATGTAAATCTCTAAAAAAACTTTAAAGGGGACCTATCATGCGAAATGCACTTTGTGATGTATTTTATACATACATATGTGTCCCCGGTGCGTCGGGGAACTCACGCAGCATCAGAAAATAAAACCCTCTATTTTCCTCCGTACCCAAATCTTTTAAAAACAGGGGTACAACGAGTGGATACAGATTTGCTGCCGATCTGACGTCAAATCGGCAGTGGACCCACAAAAAATTGCTATCAGAAACCATGCCTGACGTGTTTTGGACGTAATCTCGTCTTTGTTTACATTAGCATGCCTCGCTAACACTCAGAGCTAACCTGTACTGTGTAGAGCACATGTGTTTAAAAAGTAGGAAATAGAAAAAAGGAACTCACCTTGTGATAAACCCACAAGAGGAAAAGCATTTGAGCTCCATACTATTTCAGAAATAATCTTTTATGTGGTTTAAACAGGATGGCGTTTTATCACAGCAGAATTTAACTTTATCTCCCGTAGAATTCTGATCAGGCATTAGCTCCGCCTCCTCTTTTTTTTTTTTCAAGCTAAGGACCCACAATCCCCATTTCTCTAACAGGGCTGCAAAAGAGGGGTTTGAGCAGTATGAGGCATGGCTACAATGGGGGAACTGTTTGGTATTTTAAGCAAAACACTTCACAGACATGTTTTGTATAGGTATGGCCCTACAATATATTTGTCTAATATAGCATAATAGGTCCACTTTAAGGAAAAAGAAGAAGGGGAAAGTACAGATGATTCTTCACAAAGTTAACAGCATATGTGCTGACCGAAGTGACTTACTATATAGCGTGGCATCAAATTCCCCCATGCCTTCGGAGGGGTTAGTTATCAGTATCTGCACAGTGAGGTATCACAGAACCAATGCACACATTAATGGAGCCGCTCTGGCTTTTGATGATTTAAAACAAGTTACAGGTCTGCCATATTCTTTATCCTTCCCTTCATCTTCAAAGGATGTAATCAGAATAAGTGAAGCATAGCAGCTGGCAGACTGAGCACACTTCACTGCACCGCACTGGCAGACTCAAATTGAAAATGCAGCCATCCTCAAAACTAGTCTCCCGCTAAAGTTCCCTGTATGAATACAAACCACCATGGATTTCCCGTATCACTGACATGTAGATGCATGGAGACCTATTCTGAGGCTGTTTACAGAGCTATTCAAGTGTAAGCATGGCTGTGAGGCTTATGTCAGTGATCTGATTCTGGAGTAGCATCTCCTTAAAGACCAACATGGTGGGTCAAAGTCTGAAACCCAGAGCAGACGGCCCTGCCCCTATTTAATCCCTTTATAGAAAAGGTTGTGGTCAAAATCAACAGTAACCATGAAATAAGCAGACAAGGGTAATGGATGGAAGATGTGTGTTGATGGATAATATGCAAGTGACTACACTACTGTACACTAACAAAAGGCTGTCAGGATGATACAGAGCTCTATTAATTTCCCTGTCTCTAGGAGGATGGCGCTGTACCGGGGTGGATGAATATTCTAGCAGAACATTTAATAAATGATGAGGGGAGGCAGCGGTGAGAGGCTTACAACACTGAATTGTTCAACTGTTGTTTTTGCGTTCCCTTTCCCCACTACTGTACAGTATGTATTCAGTCGGGTTCTCCCATGATGCTCTCCCTCCTCTTCCATCATCATCATCAACACACACGCTGCCCGCCTCCTCCCTTTCTCCTCCCTCTCTATTTCATTCCCAAATCCTGATCTTGCACTCTTGCTTACAAAGAGCTGGGTGATGTGGACATGTATCTTTCACATTATGTCCAAATTGTGACACTTGGTTCTTTGTAACATATTTACAAATGACATATCGTTAACTATCATGCTCTCTGTCAAGGAAGGTACTTTTTCAGCAATTTTTTCAGCAAAAAACTGTTTGCCTGATTTTCAGAAAACACAGGGTGGATAAACTTCTCTGTTTCACTTTCTCAAACATTGGGAGATAAAGCATTTTTGACGTATTGAGCGGAATAATCTGAGTATTAGTTCCAGACAGGGAAAATGCACATGAACAACCCCTCAAGTCGGAAAAACAACTTCTAAAGGAAATCTAAACGTCTTGTTTTGAAAGCTCTAAGCAATTAAAAACAACAGATGTTTTGTAAGTGTCCTTGTTGATTCCACTTCACTTAAAACTCATGGGTACATTAAAATCAGTGAATGACCTCCCAAATTTGAAATGAGACCATGCCAGTAGCATCCGAGTGCAGCAATGGCCTTGGTGGATGTCTGAGCTCATAGAGTGCCATTCTAGTAAATAACGTGTTTTGATACCCAAGCAGGTTCTTTGTTATCAGCTTGGTCAGCTACTTCAATAGCTGAGTGAGAGGTACATAAACTGATTAAAAAAAGATTGCATAGTTGTTTGTGTGATATTTTGTTTTTAAACCAGATATTGCAAAACACAACAATGTGCCTGTTAGGGAAGTGTGATATCAATTAATAGGATCAGTGTCTGATGAGTAAAAACATTAACATAGTGTGTGAAGAATGCGAGTTACTTCGCCTGGAACCAAGGTAATTGGCATTGTCAACAGGCCAGCATAACTGATAACAGAGGATCTCTGTTTCTGCAATATCCTACCATCACGATTAGGGTTGGGTACCGAGAACCGGTTCCGGTTCGGAACCGGTTGCAACATTTAGATTCCAACGGCATCATTTAGAAATGTGAATTTCGGTTCCGCTTTTCGATGCCTGAGGAAATGTTTCTCGCCACTCTCCGTAGCCTACTGTATGACTGCGGCGGGGCGGGAAATGTAGCATTGTACCTACACGTCCTACAGCGTAACCTGGGACCAGGGCCGGCCTGTCGCACTGGCGTCATAGATGTTCGCCTAGGGCGCCAGTTCTGGGGGGTGCTGCGCTGGCAGTTCTGGGAGGGGGAAAAAAAGTTTTGACCGTTGGTGCTCATCCAAATTTTCAGCCTTGATGTAACAACATTCATAATTAAAGGTGGGGTAGGTAAGTTTGAGAAACCGGCTCGAGATCACTAGAATTTGAAAATACACAACCGGAGAAAATCTGCCACTTCCTTATAGAGCCCCTCCTCCAACACACACGAACGTGCACATGACCAATGAGGGCATGAGATAAGTTTGTGCCCAGAGGAAGGCTGACAGGCAGGTAGGCCATCCAATCGCCACCGGGATGAAAAGGGTGTTACATTTACTTAAAGGTGGGGTAGGTAAGTTTCAGAAACCGGCTCGAGATACACTTTTTGTTATATTCCATGGAATGCTCTTAACATCCCGATAGCAATGAATATCTTAAGTGCTTTGACAAAAAATCGCCGGGCCGGCTAAACGGATTGGTTGTACTTTTTACAGTATTACGGCTTCTACAGATGACATTTTTTTATGGATTTTTTGTCAAAGCACTTAAGATATTCATTGCTATCGGGATGTTAAGAGCATTCCATGGAATATAACAAAAAGTGTATCTCGAGCCGGTTTCTGAAACTTACCTACCCCACCTTTAAGTAAATGTAACACCCTTTTCATCCCGGTGGCGGTTACACTTTTCATTTGCCCTGTAGGCTACGATGGGCGCTGCAAGTGATGAAAATGGGGGATGTTGGTTTATCTGGCGCCCGCAGCTCACAGCCAAAGTGCGAGTGAGCGAGGGAGAGAGGGAGGGTGCACCGGTACCGGCGCAGTTGTTATTAAAATCTGGTGCTAGCTGCTCTAACGGATATAAGAAGAAGACGTTTCTACAATGATGTGGAGGGAGAGTTCTCTCCAGTCAGACTGAGAGGCTGATAACTAGCTGTGAGGTAAAGGACTCTGAGTGTTTAGATAGTTCACTTTAGTCTAAGTTATCTCAGTGGGTCTCAAACGTTTTGATCACAATTTATGTAAGCACATATTTCCAAAGCACTAATTATTGGGATAAAACAGGTTTGAAATAATTCCAATGTATACTATAGGACAGTAAACCAGACATATCGTTTTAAACTGGAGAGATAAAAAAATATGCATAAATAAAAAAGTAAAATAAAATAAGTTACATGTATTTGTTATTGGCTATGGTAGGTTATTGGTTATGTTCACACACTTATTTGATTATTAAAATGTAAACCGATCTTTTTCACATGGGTGTTTAGAGTTGTACCCCCTAGATCTAGTCTCTAGTAATTCTGCTTAAAGTGCACCAGATTGAAGCATTTTACTTCAAAATGTTCAAACATTTCTTCCCGGTATGCCTGAAGGCAGATATGCTTGTTTTTCTCAACAAGAACTGTTTTTAAATGGGGGGGGGGTTTCCTTTAAAAGTTGGATTGTTGCACTGTTGTAGCTTCAGTGGTTCTCAGGTTACAGTTACATATCAGTGAATATAAACAGACTGATTAATGTGAATATTACTATAAACTAACCTGTGTAAAAGTTTCTGGAATAAATGTAATCTTTTTGGTGGAAGAAGCATGTATCAGTTTTTTACCCTGCCCCTCAAAGAATCGGAATTGAGAACCGTTAAGAACCGGAATCGAAAAGTAGAATCGGAATCAGAATCGTGGAAATTCCAACGATACCCAACCCTAATCACGATTCATATACCAAATAAAAACACAACAGATACAAGTTTCGATGCAGCCAAACAATGTAAGCTTGTCACCTAGCTAAATAAAGCTCCAGAATTTTTTTTTAACCTTCCCTTCTATATTTCTTCCACCATTAGTTCTAATTCCATCTACCCTTCCCTTCCCGTCTCTGTTGTTTTCTACGCCCCAATAGCATGACTCAGAGGACAGCCAAGCAGGTGAAGGAGCTCCCTACGGCCCGGAGGCTGTCTACCTGTTCAGTGCCCAGCAACAGGTCTACACAGAAACATTGGACAGTGGTCCCACTGTCAGGAATGTCCTGTTATTGCCCAGCACATTCGTTTAAATATCTCTATATTTTGGAAGAACTTAACAATTGTTCATGGTGCTTTGTAAAAATTCCTCCCACACTCTTCCATATACTCTAATAACCTGCCAAAATACAGTCAAGCCAACTCACTGATATCTGTAGGTAGGCAGAGCAGCTCTACTGTTTGCTCCAGGCGATGACCTAAAACACAAGAGGAGAGAGAGCGTCAAACTGAGCATCAAACTGACAACCCACATGACACACAGTTCAGCATGAAGATTGAGCTTTGATGTCCTTTTTATGCCTGGATGTGCACAAGGTACGAGGGGTGATAATGAGAAATAGGATTGTTAGGTCACAAAACAGAGTGGGAAGTTTTCCTTCGACTCTAAACTCTTAAAATTGCAATTGCATGATGTTCAGAAGGAAAATAGGCTGTGCACATCCTTTACATATGTCCTGAGACAGATCCACATGCTATTCTTTACATAACAAATATACAAAGATAGTAAAGGACATCATATATATATTATAAGTAAATCATAAAGGTTGAGAAAGAAAATATTAATGTCAAACAAATACTTGCACAGTATGTCTATATCACTTATGCAAATAACAATGACTTTGACATTTGACCTGCTCTAATCAGCATCTAGATGTCACTTATATGAACAAGAGCTTGTGGCAGAGCTGATGAGGGATGTGCTTCAGATCTCACTTAAAACTAAACTCAGTGCTTCTTTCTTCTATTATATTTTTATGAAAGGGATTTTTCGAGCCGTGCACTGTCTAAAACAGAGGTGTGGTTATATAATAATAACTGGCCAGTAACAAGATAAACCATCCAGTCTATGAGATTAACTTAAAACATTGGGTCAGCTATTTTCACACCAAACTCTGACAGCAGGGCTTCACCATCTGCCACTAAGTCAAGGCCACATGTCACATCCTCACAGCCCCCTGTGACATCCCCAAGTCACTGTCCCCACTCAGCAGTTGGATCAGATTAAGCACAAAACACACCAGCAGCATACACACTGTCGGTTTCAGCTACATTGCTCTTTTACAACAGCCAGCAAGAGAGGTGTTGCGTGATGTGAACAGAACATGGTCAAAAACTACACAGGTGGAAGATGTGATGATGCTTTTCGGCATGTCTTTCTCCCTGGACAGATAGCATATTAAAATAACAGGAGACAATCAGGATGAAAATAATACACACATATGTATGTGAACATATTAACTATATGCTTTTTTTATCGCTTTCAAATCTACTCATTTGTTCTAAAACATTGTAAATCTAAAAAAATATGCCAACACACACATTATGTTGTACTTGTGACGACATTGTCTTTACTTTTCTTTCAACTCAATGAAGGCTTACCCCGCTTTTACTCAAACATCAATTTGCTTGATTCCAACATATACCCTTTTTCGAAGCATAACCCTGACCTATATTTAACTAACTCTAACTACTCAAAGATCATCAGATAATATGTATATATGACCCAATCTGTATATATGTTCACTTTAATTCATCTGTTATTTCATCATTTTTTATCATTTTTATCTTTAATTGAATTAATCGGTGTGAATCTGTGCTGTCCTGTTTTTCATTTTTAACCTGTTGCTGTTAAAACCACCATTTCCCCACAGGGATTAATAAAGGTCCATCTTACCTTATTTTATCAGATTGTTGTTCTTGTGGTACCGTATTTTAGGTTAGTCCCCACAAAATGACGATGTGAACACAGTTACAACAGTCTCTCTTCTAGCTACTGCTCTAGTTCACCATGGCTCCCCTCCTCCTGCTTGCATACAGCCCTGAGGCTTGTATTGGTCCCATAGGTCCAACTCACACTGCAGCACACTGCAGATACAGTGTTTGAGACAAAACACTCGGCAGATTACATCAATGACCAACCAAAAGTGTTAAAAACTAGAAAGAAAGAGAATAATCTTGAGGAAATCTAGGAATCTTGAGCCATAGCATAACTTCATTTCCTGTTGGTGCTGACTATCTCGGATACAGTGAAGCAAACAGTAATAGTTTAGTGCTTGTTTCCTAGAAATGTAATCATAGATCACTCCTGATAGTATTCAGGAGTTCTTTTTGCTTTACTGTAAAAATTACATTGATAGCATTCAACCCACAAACTACACAGTCACATTAGCATGTCATCAAGTACCGACTAGGTAATTTATAGAGATCAATGAGCGGAATATAAGATCCAGTATTTCCCCTAAGATGGAGTCATAGCAGCGGTGCTAAGGCACGTGAGCCCAGCAAAATGTGAGCGCGAAGCGCATGACATTTTTTAGTGTGTGCGAAGTGCGCCCCGCCAAAATGTTTCGACAGTATATGTCTGCCAGCACAAGAAAGGCTCTTGAGGCTCTACAGGTGTATTTTGCTAAATCACCTTTATTGAACATACAGTAACACAAATACTACACATCCACATAACAAACAATCAAAATAAAATGTATGCAATTTAATTATTTTAACCTTCTTTATTTGGGGGTGGACCTTACATCCTCTAGGGGGGTCCGGGTGCATGCACCCCCGGGAAGATTTTTTTTTAAATGCTGAAGTTAAGTGCATCAATCTGGTGCATTTAAGGCAATTTATGGAAATGAAATGAAAATTAATTTATGGATACAGCTCTCAACACTCATATGAAAGGGAGCTGTATACTTTTGAATAATCCAAAAATCTTTAGAATATGATCACAACCAATAACAAATCATTTAAACTTGTTTATTCTTATCTTATGTTACCTACTTAGCATTCTTTCATTTTATTTATGCATATTTTACAAATCACTCCCCTTTTAAACAGTTTTTTTTTTACAGTCCTATAGTACACATTGGAATGATTTCTTACTTTGTTTTTTACAACTATATTAAATAGATTAAGGTGTGCTCTCTCGCTCTCTCTCTGTCTCGCTGCGCCGCTGCTGAATGTAGGGGAAACACTGAGACCCCTTAACTTTGTTTAACTCTCTCCCCCAATACCTTTCCCAACGTCAAGAAGCAATACTGGCAGTCTTAAAAGATTAAGGATAGGAGTCTATTTTAGCGTAATTATTTGAAAATAAAAAGGATATCTATTTTTACATACCATGTACCAGAAATTGTATTTTACATAATTCTGAATCAGTACTTAAAATGTCCATACAACATGTTGGGAAAATACTGAATGTACTCTTCTAATATCAGAGTAGCACATGATAACAAAGGCCCTACGTAGCTGTGTAACCAGATGTATGATTACCTAGAAGAGCGTCAGGACACACTGTTTTAGGCATATGATAGCTATGTGACAACAATTCAGCCTCTATGGAGATGTGGGCATGTGACTGTCATGTTTATTGCTTACGCAGGCCTTAGCTAATCTAAACTAAACATTGAACACTGCTTTGAACCGGTATTCTGCATCTTGTGACTGAATAACACCCTCTCTTGTATATAAAACATCTGAAGGACACTGTTCTGGGAACTATTTGTCCCATGCAGCCCTGTGTGTGATGACTACTTCCATTCTTGCAAGGATCGTAAATACATGTATCCTGATATTGAAGACCAGACGAGTGATATTTTTCTAACACAAAACCATGAAGCATCGTTTTAATTCCCCAAACAATCTCTGAAACACAATGTTTGCTTTGCAGATTATAAATGGCGAGCGGAATAAATTGAAAGACAAATCCATGTTGATATCGGCAGGAAGCAAGCTAGTTAACATCAGCTATTGGGCAGCCCTCCGGCAGCAGAGTCCTGCCTCCTATTGTTAAAGGAGAATCCATAAAGTTAATTCAGGTTCAAGCTCTATTCTGAAATTAGTTTGGGTTCATTAACACAAGCTCTTACAATAACAAACTAAAAGGATAACATTAGGGATTCATTCCTAGTATGTATATGGGGTGGACAAACACTTTTAACAGTTAATCTTACCACTCTCAATGTCACACAATAAACAGCAGAGTGCCCATTTACTCAGTGCCAATACAAAAACACTAGCTCTAGATCAGTGGTCGCCAACCAGTCGATCGTGATCGACCGGTCGATCGCGAGTGTGGTGCGGGTAGATCGCGGACCATTAAAAAAAAAAGTAACAAAATAAATAAAAATAATAATAATAATGTTTGAAAAATACGTTTTTAGATGTAAACCTATCATCCACCACCCCGTTAGCAGGTGCCACTTGATTGACGTATATTTGAGACACCTCAATAATATAATACATTAACCGTGCTTTACGACCTCATCATGACACAAGAGAGGACGACAGAAATGCAATTTCCCGTGTTCAGTGAATGCAACAGAGGCAAGTCACCAGACCAATCAGAGAGTTGCATGGAAATACACGTGTGCTTGTGTCATTCAAGCTCGGCTCTGTGTGTGTGTGGCGCGCATTTAGTGTGATAGAGAGAGGGAGAGAGGGAGAGAGGGGGACCGGTGCTAGCGGGGACCGTCATGTTAGCATCTGGTTAGCTAGCTGCAGGGACGTGCACAGACATTTGGAGGGGCTATTGCTCTAAACTGGAAAAAGGGCCTCCCCCCGAAAAAGAATATAAGACCAAAACGATTATTACATTAACTAATTTGAACAGTAATTCACAGCTAAGGCAACTACTTGCATTCAGTGACTTGATTTTTAAAATGAAAACCAGGGAAATGTTTTATTTTGCGGTCCATATCTCATTAAAATATCTAATATTAGTAACTATTAAAGAAAAATTGGGGACAATTCAATGTAGTTTGCCCATTGTAACTGCTGTGCAGACATACTGATAAAATAGGGCTTCTAACTAATTACCTTAAATAAACTCACTAATTAATTAAACCAGTTCAATACTCATTATTATTATTCTTATCATTCTTTATGAGCGCAGTAACGGTAAGGTATCTAATTACTTATTTATTTAGTATTCCATAACTTAATAACAGAGATGGTCAAATTAAAGTAGAGACATGGCAGAAATCCTACAATGTGTCCTCCATGAGAGGGCGATCAAGAAAAGAGAGCGAGCGGCGCGTTGAGGGAGTTTACCATGGATGTTTAATAGGAGTTTACAGAGCAGATGAAAAGACACAGAAAGACAGAAGCACAATAACAAGTATATGTAGGTGTTCTTTTGTAAATAACCGATAGTGTCAAGAGGAAGTAAAGTCCCTGCCATGAGAAAACTCAAAATCCATTTTCCAAAATCCGACACTAGAGGTGGTCTTAACGCACCGGCACCAATACAGTAGCCTATTATAAATATTATATATATAATACGTAACATGTGTAATCACACACTTAGCGATATTGAACATAAATAATAAAAACGTAGGCCTACCTGGTTTTAAACACATTTGTGGTCATACTGTGGAATGAGTTCACACCCTTTATATATAGTCTATGGTTCACACTGAAACGAGTTCTTCATTCAACATTTCGCGGGCAATTACATGTAAGAAGAAGAACTAAAAGAAGTAGTAGAAGAAGAATGAAGCTGGTGTGTTTCCCGCAGCGAGACACTACAATACTAATTGTGGGCTTATCATGTTGATTCGACCACAACAGAAAAGAAAAAAAAACTCTAGCTCTCTCCAGAAGGGCAGGTCAGCCAAAAAGGGAAAACGGGCCGTTGCCCGGGCAACATTAGCCAGTACCTGTGCACGTCCCTGGCTAGCTGCACTAACGGACATAAAGAGCTGTTTCCACAACAAGCTGGAGGAGAGTCCTCCCCTGTCAGACTGAGGGGCTCAGGTGAGCTACAGTAAAGGACTCTCTGAGTGTTTAGAACGGTTTTGTCACAAATTATTCAAAAGATTATTTCCGCGGCACACCTTCATATGATCATTATAGTTATACAAACAATAAGAGAATAAAGGAAAAACAGGTATGAAATACTATATGGCAGTAAAACAAATTGGAAGCACTGTCTGGGCCGTCTTTTTCACTCAATTCTGCAATAGGTAGATCTCGCCTTTCACCTAGGCCGAGGTCGGTGATCTTGGGCTTAAAAAGGTTGGTGACCACTGCTCTAGATGATATCTGACAGGAATTGTAAGAATTGAGACTGGACTCAAGGGGAAAAAACAGACCTGCAGTCTGTTGCTGATATTGATGATTCACACTAGTGAGTAAATTATATGTCCAAAGGGATGGGGGGGGGGGGGATCTCTGTGTTCTCCTTACAGCTCAGCAATTGACATAAGTGTGATGTAAAACCTGCAGGTCATACACTCATAATGGACTTTTTAGTGAAATAGGAGACATGTGGAATGTGAAAATCTAAGAATAACGTATGTAAAATCGATATTATTTGATATGGTGTAAAATACAGAATCAGTCTGAAGAGATACAACGATGATGATTACTTCCCTTGTTCTTCCAGAAACAGAGAAGGCATGTTACTGAGATTTCTGCAGACCTCCATTCTAAAGATGCATTGAGCCAGTAGACATAAAAACAAGCTGACAAATACACACTTCACGCTTGTATGCACACCTACGTCTCAGCTCATGAGAGTCGTCTCCATCTATCTACATTGATCTCTTTTCTCCCTACCTCATGGCAGGCAAAAGTTTACAGTGCCCTGTTCATTCTAAAACCTTTGCATACGCTGTTCCCTGGCATTTTACAACCCATCAACAATTTTACAAGGTTGCTCACTGCCATGCTTTCTGGACCTCCTGTCCCAGAGCAATAACTAAGCTCTCTTTTCTGAATTACAAACCTGAGGGACGTAAAGATGCAACAGAGGATGGAATGAGGGGGCTCCACGGCAGAGCAGACATAAACAAACCGCTGGCTGCTAACAGTCCAGTTGACCTGAGCTTCAGCTTTACTCTCAGTATTGTTTAGCAGTCACGGGTATGAGGGACACATCCAATGCAACATTATTCAAGTGATCTCTTCATGAAATGGTGCTTGCATGTGGTTAACTTTGAACAGTGGCAACATTATTATATTAATTCTCTGATTAGTATTCCTTAGCTTGCCTCAACTCATCCGAGGCTGTGGGGTCAGTAGAAATGGCTCTAATTTTAGCGTCTACTACAAAAACGTGAACATATTACGCCTGTACTCGCCTCTTTACATTGGCTAACAGTCAATTTTAGAATACAATTTAAAATGTTATTGTTTGCATACAAAGCCATAAACGGTTTAGCCCCACCGTACCTGGCAGATCTTTTAAAACCATACACACCCACACGGTCACTGAGATCTGCTGACAGATTACTTCTGGTCGTCCCTAAATCAAGGTTAAAGCAGCGAGGAGACCGAGCCTTTGCTGTTGCAGCTCCAAAATTATGGAACAAATTGCCCCTCCAGGTTAGACTTGCTCCAACTCTGCCTGTTTTTAAATCTCGTTTAAAAACCCACTTCTTTTCCCTTGCATTTACAGACCAGGGGCCTCATTAATAACGCCGTGCATAGGATTCACGTGGGAAGGTTGCTTACGTAGTAGAAATAAAAAAAATAGGTACAGACATTTTCCGATTCACAAAACATTGCGTACCGGCGAGGAAAGTGCGTACGACACTTCCTACGCCGGTTTCCCTTTATAAATCACAATCGACTTGAAATGCGGCGCAGCTTTTGCGGGCTTCACGTAACGCCCATATTTTCCTATAAATAGTCAAAGAAACACCCATTCTGTCACAATCTTAAGGAGAACCCAAATGCAGCACTCGAGAAACCAAGGAGAATTGGTAATATACTTTATTGGAGATTCCACTGGATCGGAGGAATACCAACCGGGCAGTATAACGCACCGGAGGACAGCGGGCAGAAGGTGAGTCAGGGACAGGCAGAGGGTCAGGGAGTAAGCGAGGCGGTCAGCGTGGATACAGGCAGGGTCGGATAACAGGCCAGGCAGGATAGTCGAGGGACAGGCAGGATCAGGAAACAGGCAGAGCAGTCAGGTCGGGGACAGGCAGGGTCGGAACCGGGTAGGCAATCTAGTTTTGAACGCGGGAGAGACAAGCATGAGGCAAAGTACAATCTGGCAAAGAGTGTGTGTAAGGTGCGGGTTTAAATACTGGCAGAAGCTAATGGGTGCAGAAGAGAAAGAGAGTGAGTTAACGAGTGGGTGTGGAAAACAGGTGAGACAGGTGAATGGAAAACTACTGGTGAATGATGGAGCAGACTATGACAGAACCCCCCCCTTAATGGACGGCTCCTGACGTCCCTAAATGCTAATCTACAGAGGAGGGTGGGAGGTGGGATTAATACTCATCTGAAAAAGTTCTTTCCGCCTCCCTCTCCTGCCCCCTGTGGGAATCTGCATCCTCATCAGAAGCCTGCCCCTCGCTGTCCTCCTCTGAAGAGCTGACGGTAAGAGGAGAGACTCTCCCTGTGTCTCTGCCCATCGACGTGACGGTCTTAGATGGTTGCTCGGGATTACGCCGATGGAACTCCCTGATGAGCCGGGGGTCCAACACATGACTAGCTGGAACCCAAGACCTCTCCTCAGGGCCGTAACCCTTCCAGTCCACCAGGTACTGGACTCCTCTTCCTCTGCGACGGGAACGAAGAAGTCATCGGAGAGTGTACGTAGGCCCACCGTCAATCATCCGGGGGGGTGGTGGGGGAGGGATTGCAGGAACCAAGGCACTCTCTCGGACAGGTTTGATCCTGGAAACGTGGAAGGTGGGATGGATCCGCAGAGTCCGAGGCAGTCTTAGCCTTACTGCTGCAGGATTGATTATCCTGACAATCTCAAACGGTCCAATGAATTTAGGTGCAAGTTTCTTCGAATCCACCCGTAAAGGAATATCCCGGGAGGAAAGCCATACCTTTTGGCCCACCTGGTAGACAGGTGCTTCGGAACGTCGGCGGTTGGCAGAGGAGGCGTACCGGTTGGCCGAACAGACGAGAGTTCTCCGGGCTTGATTCCAGGTCCGTCGACAACGACGGATGAAAGCCTGGACGGACGGACAGGTAACCTCCCTCTCCAGGGCCGGAAACAGAGGGGGTTGAAGCCCGTAAGCACACTGAAATGGGGACAGCTTGGTGGCCGAACTGACCAGAGTGTTGTGGGCGTACTCGACCCAGAGCAGCTGTTTAGCCCAGGCCGCTGGGTTCTTGGAGACTATACAGCGTAAGGTCGTCTCCATCTCCTGGTTCTTTCTTTCTGTCTGACCGTTGGATTGCGGATGGAAACCGGATGACAGACTGACCGTGGCCCCAAGGAGCGTGCAGAATTCCCTCCAGAACACCGAGGTAAATTGAGGACCACGATCGGAAACCACATCAGTAGGCAGCCCATGGAGCCGGAACACATGGAGCAGGACCAGCTCCGCCGTCTCTTTAGCTGAGGGGAGCTTGGGTATCGGCACAAAATGAGCCATCTTACTGAATCGGTCTACCACCGTCAAGATGGCAGTGTGTCCGTTGGACGGTGGCAGACCAGTAACAAAGTCCAAAGAAATGTGAGACCAGGGGCGATGAGGGATAGGCAGAGGTCGTAGGAGACCAGCAGGAGCTTGGTGAGAAGACTTGTTCTGATTGCAAACGGGGCAGGCATTAACAAATTCCCTGGTGTCCTCCTTAAGTGTTGCCCACCAGAACCTTTGCTGGACTACCTCCCATGTGCGTTGGATCCCAGGATAGCAGGTGAGTCTGGAGTTATGAGCCAACTGGAGAACATCAGTCCTCAACGTCTGCGGAACGAACAGGCGGTTCGGAGGACAGGCACTGGGTCCCGGCTGGTCCTGCTGGGCGGCCTTGACCCTCTCCTCCACCTCCCAGATGAGGGCGGCGACGAGCTGAGAAGTCGGAAGGATGGTGTCCAAGCCCCTGGGAATGTTACCTCCCTCTCCAAACTGACGAGAAAGAGCGTCAGCCTTAATGTTCCGAGAACCAGGGCGGTAGGAGAGGGAGAAATTGAACCGAGTGAAGAAAAGGGCCCATCTAGCCTGACGGGAATTCAGTCTGCGGGCCGACCGGATGTACTCCAAATTCTTGTGGTCGGTCCACACCAGGAAAGGTTGACTGGTCCCCTCGAGCCAGTGACGCCACTCCTCCAGAGCCAACTTCACTGCTAGCAGCTCCCGGTTTCCCACATCATAATTCCTTTCCGCTGGAGTTAAACGCTTTGAAAAGAAAGCACAGGGATGGAGTTTTTGGCTGTCCATTTCTCGCTGAGACAGGATGGCTCCCACCCCCATATCAGAAGCATCCACCTCCAAAACAAACTGTCTTACAGGATCGGGTACTCGGAGGATGGGGGCGGAGGTGAACCTGGCCTTAAGGTTCTGGAATGCCTCCTCAGCCGAGGAGGACCACTGGAACATGACCTTAGAGGAGATCAGGGCTGTGAGAGGAGCGGCCAAGGTACTGTATCCACGAATGAACCTCCGGTAGAAGTTGGCGAACCCGAGGAACTGTTGTAGCCGCTTCCGGGAATCTGGAACCGGCCAGGAAGTGACTGCATCAACCTTGGAAGGATCCATCTCGATGCTCCCTTGTCCCACGATGTATCCCAGAAAAGAGACGGAGGATGTGTGAAACTCGCACTTCTCCGTTTTAACAAACAGCGAATTCTCGAGTAATCTCCTGAGAACCGCCTGGACGTGGTGCACGTGTTCTTTCAGCGTCTTGGAAAAGATCAGGATGTCATCCAAGTAAAAAAACACGTGTCGGTCCAACATGTCTCGGAGCACGTCATTTACCAACGCCTGGAATACTGCAGGGGCGTTGGTAAGCCCAAAAGGCATGACTAGGTACTCGTAGTGCCCCGAGGTGGTGTTGAAGGCGGTCTTCCACTCATCCCCCTCGCGAATACGTACCAAGTGGTACGCGTTACGCAAGTCCAGCTTACTGAATATGGTTGCTCCCTGCAACAACTCAAATGCAGAAGAGATAAGAGGCAGTGGGTATCGATTATTGATCGTAATGTCATTAAGACCCCGAAAGTCGATACAGGGCCTTAGGGTCTTGTCTTTCTTCTCTACAAAGAAGAACCCTGCGCCAGCAGGTGATGAGGACGGGCGAATAATCCCAGCCGCCAGAGCGTCATTGATATAAGTCTCCATGGAAACTCTTTCCGGAGCCGACAGGGAGTACAATCGACCCCTGGGAGGGCTGGTGCCGGGATGCAGGTCGATGGCACAGTCGTAGGGCCGGTGTGGTGGTAGGGAAGTAGCCCTCGACTTGCTGAATACTTCCTTGAAGTCCAGATATTCCGGTGGAACTCCTGTAACATCCAGAACTTGGCTGGGGTTCCCCGAGCGTTGAGGCGCGGCAGCCTGTTTCAGACAGATCTGATGACAAGAGGGGCTCCATCCCAAAATGGCTCCCGTCTCCCAGTCAATGTTAGGGTTGTGGCGGCGGAGCCATGGGTAACCCAGGATAAGCGGGATATGTGGAGACCGGAGAACATGAAACTGAATAGTCTCGTGATGGTTCCCAGACAGGAGCATGTGAACGGGTACAGTCTGATGAGTCACTGTCCCCAGCAGGTGACCGTCTAAGGCGTTGGCTGGAACTGGGCGAGATAAGGGAACCCGGTCTATTCCCAACTGCAACATAAGCTCTTCATCCATAATACTCGTGTCCGAACCAGAGTCAATAAAAACTGCAAGAGCCTGAGAGCTATCCGGTAATAGCAACCTGGCGTGGCTCAATGGTCTCTGAGTGGGAACAAATCCAGGGGTTTGGCTCACCAGTATGTTCCCCATTACTGCTGAGCCTTGCCTTTTACCGGGCAGTGAGAAACGAAATGGCCGGCCCGGCCGCAGTAGAGACACAGGTTACGACGTCTGCGATGCTCACGTTCCTCCAAAGTGAGGTTGGTGCGACCCACTTGCATGGGCTCATCCCCCCCTGGTTGCGGCTCTGGAGTGAGGTGAGGAGTCGCAGCCAAACTCAGACGTCGGGGCGCCCAGGCATGTTGAACTTCCGCCGATCGTCGCTCCCGTCTCCGTGTCTGGATGCGCCGATCCATGCGGGAAGTCAGTTCAATCAACCCATCCAGTGAATTGGGCAGATCAAACGACACCAGCTTGTCTTTAATGTAATCCGCCAACCCACGCAGATAGGCGTCACACTGGGCTGCAGAATTCCAGTTGCTGAGGCGGCTCCGGGTGCGAAACTCAATGGCATAATCCACTATAGATCCATTACCCTGGCTCAGGTTCAATAGTCCTCCTGCAGCATCTGGACCCACAGACACGGGTCCAAACACCTTGCGCAGCTCCGCAGAAAAAGCGGGGAACGAAGAGCAGGCGGGTGTTTGTTGCTCCCATTCCGCTGTGCCCCACAGTCGGGCTTTCCCAGTCAAATGATTGACCGTGAACGCCACACGAGCAGCTTCAGAAGCGAAAGTGTGTGGCTGCAGTGCAAACAGGATAGAACAGTTCGTAAGAAACGGGCTGCAGCCCTCCGGTTCCCCGGCGTAGCGCTCCGGAGTTCCCACCCGAGTCTCCGGGGTAAATCCCATCAGAGGTGATGCAGAAGCGGGTGTCGACGGCATAGGAAGAGGCGCTGGAGTGGCCACTCCTGCCACTAGCTGCTGCACCGTAGCCGTTAGCTGCTGTAGCTGCGCAGCTAAATAGGTTAGCGTCTGGTCCTGTGAAGATGTAGCATGTTGAGCCTCGGTGGCCAGGATGGCTATCGAGGCTTCCTGCCTCTGGAGAGCGTCCTCAACTCTCTCGAAACGGTCTCTTGGTGAAGAGGAGTGCGCTGGGTCCATGTTCTGGCCAGATTGTTTTGTCACAATCTTAAGGAGAACCCAAATGCAGCACTCGAGAAACCAAGGAGAATTGGTAATGTACTTTATTGGAGATTCCACTGGATCGGAGGAATACCAACCGGGCAGTATAATGCACCGGAGGACAGCGGGCAGAAGGTGAGTCACGGACAGGCAGAGGGTCAGGGAGTAAGCGAGGCGGTCAGCGTGGATACAGGCAGGGTCGGATAACAGGCCAGGCAGGATAGTCAAGGGACAGGCAGGATCAGGAAACAGGTAGAGCAGGCAGGTCGGGGACAGGCAGGGTCGGAACCGGGTAGGCAATCTAATTTTGAACGCGGGAGAGACAAGCATGAGGCAAAGTACAATCTGGCAAAGAGTGTGTGTAAGGTGCGGGTTTAAATACTGGCAGAAGCTAATGGGTGCAGAAGAGAAAGAGAGTGAGTTAACGAGTGGGTGTGGAAAACAGGTGAGACAGGTGAATGGAAAACTACTGGTGAATGATGGAGCAGACTATGACCAGTGTCGGGAAAGTTCACTTTCTACATTACTAGTTCAGTTCACAGTTCACACATTTTAAAATGAACTAGTTTAGTTCATAGTTCATAATTCAAAATATTGAACTAAAGTTCATGGTTTCAAAAATGAACTAATTTATAGTTTATAGTTCTTTTTTCAATACGTTGCTGCGAGCTATTATTTGTCTCCTGTACGATGTTAATGGAATTTGGGTGGTAGTGGATCTGTTTTGGCTCTCTTTTTTATTCGCCACTCACACATACCGTGAAAGGCTAGTCGTGTGCTTATTCTCAATGTGCCGTTTAAGGTTTGTTGTCGACGTCGTCGATGTACGGACTTGCTTTTTCAAACCGGGCGGACACAGTTTACAGGCAAACGTTTGATTTTTTCCATCTGAGTCAGTACTGACTTTAACGTAAAACTCTTTTAAATGCTCATACGCCGACGCCGTAGTAGAGTCTCACTCTGAGCGAGTGCTGCTCCAGCTGCTCTCGGCTTCGTCCATACTAATTCATCCATTCATTCATTCAATGCTCGCCGGTTCCGCGGTTCCACATTGTTTGTTGTGAGGAGTCTGATATATTTAATATATTTATATTTTAGTGCGACAGCCAGGGGTGACAGGCGCGTACGCGTCACAGGCAGCTTGCTGTTGCCAGATTGGGTGGTTTTCCGCATTATTCTGAAGCCTGTTTACGGTGTGTTTTAACTGGGTTTTCGGCTGAAAGGCATATGAAATCTGGCACACTTTTGAACGCCGTTATAATACAGTGCTGAGAATGAACGCACTTTTGAACGCCGTTATACAGCGCTGAGAATGAACGCGTTCTCAATTACGTTCATCTAGCGGAAATACAGTACGTTCAGTTCACGTTCGCCCAAAATATGAAAGCGTTCATGAACGATCGTTCATTGAACGCGTTCAGGTACATCACTGACTATGACACATTCATTCATTCATTTTGACTGACTTTATGAAGAAGATCGCAGGAAATGACGACAGAACAGCTAAAAAAGACATCTCACACCGTGTCAGATTTTGGTTATTTTGGGGAGGTTGAGATAAATCATATTGTTTGGTGGATGCAGTTTGAACCAGAGTAGCAGCATGGAGGTCGGATCGTCGCCAAAATAAATAAATAAGTGGTCCGAAAAAGGTTAATGACAAAAAAAAATACACATAACCTTCCTCAGGCAGTGTGTTTGTACCGGGGACAGGAGACACCCCCTTGATGAGAAATTCTAACGGCCCATCCACACACAGGCATGAAAAAGATCTTGAAAAATCTCGATGCTGGGCGTGTCTGAAGCTTTGCGATTTTTTGCGAGCAACGCGACTAACAACCAGTCACATGAATCTCCCGCACCCGACATACAAAGCAATAGCAATGTTAAAACGAAGTAAACTGGATATAAACTCCCCAAACAGGCGAAAACCTACCAATTTCACCCACTGTCTCTGCCACCTCCCTCCATGCCTGGTTCCTCCGGTTTGTATCCCGGTAAATAGTTCTGGTCGTAAAGAACCGGGTGATTTGCTACCGTAATTTCTCGTTTGGAATATGAGGAAATGAACTGCGGTCTGGCTCTCCCAGCTTGCACGCAGTTTGATTGGCTAGCACTTGTACTGGCGGGATTTGCATAAACGGGATTTGATTGGCTGATGCCAGCTTCGAAAGCATCGGGTGCATCAAAAGTTGAACATTGCTCAACGTTTGATGCTCACGTTGCTTGCGAAGCCATGCTCCGCTCCCCACAATGCAGTTCGGCGAAGATTCAAAATCTTCTACGTCACCCCATTCAAGTGAATGGGCGAAGCTTTGAAAGATTTTTTTCATGCGTGTGTGTGGACAGGCCGTAAGTAATGATCGGGGAATTCCTCCGGAGTGGAGTCATGACGACTGGATCTGAATTATTGTTTTGTATTTGGTGGTTTGTGTTCCAGCTTTCAATCAGCAACTATATATCCATAATCCACCAACTAATGTGTTGTGTTATATTAGCTGTACAATTTACCGCATATGGTGTTCTTAGTTTCCATACCTCCTGTGTTTTACGACCGACTTATCAAGTAGGTGGCGAACGGCATAAAACATGATTAAACATGATAGTATATAAAACCATGCTCGTATCTATACAACCTATAGAAGTGCAACACGGCGTCAGTTTAGACGTAATTCTGTCCTCCTGCTTACCGCATCATTTATGAGAAAACATTTCATAAAATTAACACAACATATTCGAGGTGGTTTTAAATAACATATCCGTATTTATTTATTTCTCCAAGTTATGTTTTGTGTGCACTGAGGAGTCGCAAACATGCGTTTGTTAAATCATTTTAAGATTGGCTTTAATCAATGTTTGAAAATGAATTCTTCATTATGATAAATGAGAGGTAACTTTTATTTATGGTATTATTTCCACATATTTATCTCCATTCTTCCTTCTGCCAACGGTGTCGCAGTTTCTCGTCTCTCCCATTTTTGTGCGTGCATACGCATGGGTTAGAATTTGCGTGGAGGACCGCACATTTTCCCGTCAAGTTAGTATTTTATAAATCGCAAACATTGCGTAGAAACTGGCACACGCCATTTTTTGAGCGTATATCCATTTATAAATGAGTCCCCAGGTATGACACTTGTGCTTTTAAATTTGGGTTTTTAATCTTACTAGTGTTTTGTATTGTTTTTACGTCATGTGGGAGGGTTTTTCAGTCTGTGGCTTCTGATCTGGTTTCATTGTCTCGTGTTTTACGTTTCATGTCCTGTCTGTTTTGTATGCTATGTTTTTATACAGTTGTTGATGTACAGCACTTTGTTCAACTCGTTTGTCTTTAAATGTGCTATCGAAATAAAGTGGATTGGATCTGAAGATACAGGAAACTTTGTGATGCAGTACTTTGGCAATTAGTTAACCCAGTGTTATACACGTTTAGTGTTGCCTGTTTGTGTCTAGATGTATAGTGATTCACATAAATGTTGTCTGAACACATGGAAAACACAAAGCTAAAAAGGACAAACAAAAAAACACAGACAATAATACACTAAAATACACAGACTAACAGCAATACTGATGTCAGCATTATATTGTGGGTGTGAACCCCTTAGGAGGATGTGTACCTTTTAAGTCTGCTTGGCTGCATTTAAGATAAAACACCACAATATTAATTGTCAACTGACTTTATGTTTACTGTTTATCTCTCAGAAACTGAAAGCCATTTGCTCACAATTCTCCAAAAAGGGGACGATTTCATTTAACACATAAGCATGCAAAACAGCCAGGATAATGTCAGCAGCTAAGGTCTGTAAATGAAACATAACATATTTGTGTGTAGAGAAATAAATGCAATATTTAAAATATACTCAGCGTCCAACACAAATCTAACCTACCCCTACATTAAGAACCTTAATTCAACAGATATCAGGGTTTTAAAGCAGCTAGTCTCCAATAACGACTTGATATTGACATCCATGTAAAAATGTGTGCTCATGCACCGATTTGCCCTAGAAAATCCCCTGATGTATTGTTCCATCATCGAGGTTTGACCTTGTTTCCATCCACCAAACTAGAGAATGGACCCACAAATAGAAGGCACATCCACAATATCTGCTTGCTGACAGTGCTAAAGTGTTATAAGAGACAATAAGAACCCATGAGGCGAGTGAGAAATAGCAATAGAGCGTTGGACTATATACCACTGCAATACAAAGAGGAAGGCTTGGGCCAGAAATAAAAAAGGCACCTGCTGACTGAGTCTGGTCTTTGATGTATTACTCTAGGTTCTGGGGTGTCACTTCTCAACCTACACCAGAACACACAAAAGCATGGTAGCATAGATAATGTCTGCACATCACTTTGTGGCTGTCTTCTCAGAAAACCGTACACCCTTCTTCCAGTCAGAAGAGAAAGGAAGAAGGTATGTGTTATGTGTGAGGTTATTAATTCTACAACCTTGAAAAATAAACTGTCAACTACTCGTCAGATGAGGTTGGACTTATTTAATGATTTATCAAGGTGTTTCATCTTTAAAACATCTAAAAAACTAAGCCTGACTAGAACTCAATAAAAAACAAAATAATCACATGCTTTTACACAAGATACTTAAGAGTGGAAATGTACATTGTGACACAAAGCGCTGAAATAAATTATTAGGTTTAACTTTAACTCCCAAGCCCTTCTATTTTTCTACCTACATGGTCCTCTGTTTCTCTGCTCCTCGCTGTGCACACCTCACATCGCAGATAGAACAAACCATCTGGGTGCTTGCCATCAACTTTATCACACAAATGATAAACAATCATCTGTGCTGTCAATCAACAAACATGTTGACTACAGAAATAATGGCCTGGAGGCTGGGACTCCAAAGCAATTCAAGTTTCAGCCTGATTTATATTCACCATGAATAACAACAGCATGCTGCATTGCATATGGGAATACATTTACCACTTTTACTATAGACATTATTGTTTATTTGGAACTGTTGAGAGAAGACATTCACCAGATGTGAATTTGTCTGAGCAATTCAACATTGAAGGCAGCAGGTGAGGCTCTCTACACATCTAAATGCTAATGGCATGCTATTGCTCAAACAAATGTGGTAACTAATGAGCTGGCTTGGTAAATGCATCTTAAGCCTAAGTAAGGACATAAATGACAGCATACCAAGGGAGAGGAGTCCTGTTATGACTTACAACTCAGCAGGAGGGTTGGTAAAAATGTTTGTATTAGGAACAAGCATAAACGCACTTGCACTAGGGATGCTCCGATCGCCAATTTCGGGGACGATCGCGGGAATCAGTATCGGCCGATACCGATCGCCGATCCGATCGAGTGGACGGGGCCTAAATGGAAGATTTAAACATCACTTTAAATCTTCCATTTAAAGGGATGTTTAAAACTCAGTTAATGGGGCTCATTCACTGGAGCTTCCACAAACAACAATCAACTTAATTATTACATTCAAATGATGTACATTATTCAAGTTTACATTCACTTTGGATAATAACACGGGAGAAATTAGCGGAAGCGCTCTCTTTTCCTCTCTCCCTCTCTCTCTCCCCCTCTCTCCCTCTCCTGACAGCCTGTCAGTATCTCATGCAGCTCACTGATCCAGTAATGAGTGACCCGACAGTGAAGAATACATATATTTATAATGACTAGTTTAGCTTGTTCCAGAGGTAGATAAAATAGCTAAGTGTGTCTAACTCTTGTGTGTTTTGCTCCGCTTACCGGTCCGGCGGGCGGAGCTGCAGGATTCTGCTTCACACACGTTGCATACCGCTATTTTACTGTCTTTTTCGGACACCTTAAAATAATGCCAGTGAAGCCGCACACAGAGAAAAGTGTCATGTATTTTACGACATGCGATCGGCTCTCGCGATCGGCATGTTTAGAGAGCACCGATCGATTGGTAGAGAGTGAGTATCGGCCGATCTCGATCGGTGACCGATCGATTGGAGCATCCCGAACTAGCACTATCACACACAAACTCCAGGTTTTGTTATATTATCCCATGCATATCGAACACCTGCATGTTTTCTTCATTTATCTGCTTAAATCTCAAAATTGAATTAAAAGATACATTCTGGACTCATAGTCCAAGGTGGCAATGAATTACTTAATGCTGTTTTAGAAATGCATGCAAACGTGTAACGTCACCTTCACCCTCACACAACAAGTTTGTCAAAAACTTACTGGGAACTCCTAAGAAAGCGAAGATAATGATGAACAGTGGAAGCTAACAAATCTAGTGTTGCGTCTTTGGAAGCATCTATGTGGGGGACCTCAATGAACTACCTCATTGATTGATTGAAATGTCAAAACAATGGCTGCAAAATTGCAAATGAGACAGTAAAGATAAAGAGTAAAGGTGTAACTAAACGGGCAAACGCATACTAGGTGTGCCCTGACAAATAATTGAGTCCTTTTTAAGAAACAGCAGAAAATGTTGTAAGGTGACAGGAGGCCTTTGAGAATAACATATAAAGATGATTTGATTGATCTTCAAAATGATCTATTACATTGGTCAGTAAATATGTAGTGTGCCATGATCATGTCAACAACACCTGGCACACCTGCTGCTGCTTGTTTTCACTGGCAGGTCCTTACAGTATATACGAGATCTACAGTATGTTAGTTGATACACCCTGGCTTGGTGCAGTAGACCGCTTTTTCAGCTATATGTATGGGTATATCATGTTCTTGCACCCTGTTGTCTACTCTAGTAACACAAAATACATAGATCAATGTACTGGTTTGGGTCAATTAAAGCAAAAGTCGAGACAACTTGAAAGGATATGGCGTTCCACTAAACTTGAAGAATCTCGTTTAATTTGGCATATTACTCTCAATGAATAAAAGAAAGCACTGCGTAAAGCGAGAGCAGCACTCTTCATTAATAGATGAGAATAAGAATAATGCAAGATTTATTTTCAGCACTGTAGCCATGTAGCTATGGTTTCAGCCATAGCTCGATTGAGCCTTCTATTCCCATAGCACTCAGTAGTAATGATTTGATGTGCTTTTTTAACGATAAAATTGTTACTCTTAGAAACAAAATTAATGACATCTTGTCTTTGACCAGTATAGTGTTATCAACAGCTCCCGGAAACGTAAGTTCTAATATTACACTAGATAGTAAACTAGAATGCTTTTCAGCCATAAACCTTGAACAATTAAATTCAATGATACTCTCTTCTAAACCATAAACGTGTATGTTAGACCCAATTCCAACTAAGCTGTTTAAGGAAGTGTTTCCATTAATTAGCACTTCTTTATTAAATATTATGAATATGTCTTTATTATGAGGCTATGTTCCACAATCATTCAAAGTAGCAGTGATAAAACCGCTTCTTAAAAAGCACAACCTCAATCCAGAGGTTTTAGCCAACTATAGACCTATTTCTAATCTTCCGTTCCTCTCAAAAATTCTTGAGAAAGCAGTCGCAAAACAGTTGTGTGATTACTTAAAAAACAATGATTTATTTGAAGATTTTCAGTCTGGCTTTAGAACACATCATAGCACAGAGACAGCTCTGGTTAAAGTCACAAATGACATTCTAATAGCCTCTGACAAGGGACTTGTCTCTATTCTTGTTTTGCTCGGTCTCAGTGCTGCATTTGATACTATCGACCATGATATCTTATTGCAAAGACTAGAGCACTTAGTTGGCATACAGGGAACTGCTTTAGGCTGGTTTAGGTCCTATTTATCTCAACGCACTCAGTTTGTACGTGTCAACGATGAATCTTCCACGCAAACCAAAGTTAGCCATGGAGTGCCACAGGGCTCAGTGCTCGGACCTATTTTGTTCACATTATATATGCTTCCATTAGGCAATATTATAAGGAATCATTCTGTAAATTTTCATTGTTATGCTGATGACACTCAACTATATTTATCAAGCCTGATGAAATTAATCATCTAAATACAATTCAAGACTGCCTCAAGGACTTAAAAACGTGGATGACCGTAAACTTTTTGATGTTAAACACGACCAAAACAAGTTATTGTACTTCGCCCGAAGAATCTACGAAACAAATTATCTAAAGATATACTAACTATGGATGGCATTAATTTGGCCTCCAGTGAGACTGTAAGGAATCTTGGTGTTATATTTGATCAGGATTTATCCTTTAATGCCCACATAAAATCAATTTCAAGGACCGCCTACTTCCATCTACGTAACATTGCAAAAATCAGGCATATCTTGCCTCAAAACGATGCAGAGAAACTAGTCCATGCATTTGTTACTTCAAGGCTGGATTATTGTAACTCCTTATTATCAGGGTGTACCAAGAAGTCAGTCAAGTCGCTTCAGCTGATTCAAAATGCTGCAGCTCGTGTACTAACCAGAGTTAGGAAAAGGGACCACATTACTCCTGTTCTGGCTGCCTTACACTGGCTCCCTATAGAACACAGGATATAATTTAAAATTCTTCTTCTCGCCTACAAAGCCCTTAATGGGCAGGCGCCATTTTACCTTAAAGAACTCATTATACCCTAATGTCCTACTAGGGCATTGCGTTCCAATAATGCAGGGTTGTTGGTTGTTCCTAGAGTCTCTAAAAGTATAATGGGAGCCAGAGCCTTTTCTTATCAAGCTCCACATTTGTGGAATCAGCTTCCAGTTTGTGTTTGGGCGGCAGACACCCTATCCGTTTTTAAGAGTGCGCTTAAGACCTTCCTTTTTGATAAAGCTTATAGTTAGGGCTGATTAGATTCAGCCCCTAGTTTTGCTGATATAGGCTTAGTTTGTCGGGGGACATCTTACTTCTTCCTTCTCTCTGTCTATACCTGTGTACTCTCATGTTCCGATTAACCCAGCTTCCCCAAATGTCTTTCTTTTTGGTGTCTATATACGCTGGGATCCGGAGTCATGGATGATCCTGCGGTCCTGTGTCCTGCATCGCGAGCCCTGAATCTTGAGTCGTGGCTGTGGTCCTGAGTCATAGGTCCTGGATGGATATCCTCGTGGATTCATCTTCCTATTATACACACATGCATTTCCAAACATTTGGACTACCTATGTTGCAAATATATTATCTTTTCAATTTACACACGGCATCAATTGCACGTCTGTCCATCCTGGGAGAGGGATCCCTCCTCTGTTGCTCTCCCTGAGGTTTCTCCCATTTTTCCCTTTAAACTGTGGGTTTTCTCCAGAAGTCTTTCCTTGTACGATGTGAGGGTCTAAGGACAGAGGGTGTCATATTGTCATACTGATATTCTGTACAAACTGTGAAGTCCACTGAGACAAATGTAACATTTGTGATATTGGGCTATATAAATAAACATTGATTGATTGATTGAGGCTTTGGTTAAATTCTGATAAAATACTCAAGATATAGTAAGCTGAGCTCTGAGGCTAAATAATCTCTTATTGGATCTTTTATCACTCTAAGACTCCACCATCTTATTACATATTAGTTTACTTTACACAGTAATATGTAACAGTTGTATTTTGTCTTCTTTTGGTTTTGGGAGATCAGAAATGAAACTCCTTTATTGAAGAACTTTAGAAAGACAATAGCAGAGGGAGTTTTTAAGAATAGCTGAAAAAGGGGAATACAAAAATAACAACAAAAACGTCGCTATTGGCCTAGTTGTCATTTCAAATATATGTATACAGGCGCAGAATTTTACAAACCTAGTATCCCTAGTTTAAGAACTCAATCCAATTTAAAAACTAGATTAGAGGTCAAGGGAAAGCAGACGGATTCAGACAGATCCAGTTAACAAATTAAACTATTTCAATGCCTCTCTCTTGCTCTCTCTTTCTGGGTTTAGCCTCAGAGAGATTCTTTTAGTGCCACCCATGATTAATGCAGCTATGAATGGGTTCCTCTTTCACCAAACACCGTGGAAGAAGTTCTTTCCTTCTCTCACTTTCTTTCCCCCCCGCAATGCGACCTGAATTAGTCACACACTGTGAAACTGATTTGGACTCATTTACATGCTAATGGCATAAAAAGGGGTGAAATTGTGCACCCATCAACTCATTGATTCTAGAGACCTCTGCATTCAGAAAATCTGCAGTTTAAACTAGAATATTCCCAGACTCATTATTCATAGATTTAAGTAACTGGCAGGAAGGAACACGTTCTTCATATCCAGTGGTGGGCCGTCAGGGCCAGCAAGGCCTTCTCTGCTGGCCTAAACATCATCAGAATATAAATTTAATTTTGATATATTTTTTCCACAAATATGTATTAAATTATTCCCCATAGTCTATTCTTTTCATTTCATAGCTTTCCTCTTGGTTGCGCTGCTTCCAGCCTCAGAACAAGATTTGGAGGGCTGGCCTTTATGTTAGAGCTTTTATCCAATCATATTTCAGCCATAATGTGTTGCCAGGGTCCAAGAAATCTGCCCTTAGGCCTTCAGAATCAACAGAGCGGGCGCCTGTAGCTTAAAGTGAACGGAAACAAAACTGTGGCGTTAACCAATCAGATTTTGAGTTGGCGACAACGGGCCAGCTAGCAGGCGTACGATGACGTCAGCACGTGCACGTCTTTTGATTGGATACGCACTATTGAGAGGCAGAGCTATGTAGAGCTAGCAAACTGAACATGAATTTGAATGAGCTAATTTGTGTAGATTTCTACAAGCTGTTTTTTTTCAACCCACAATGGCTGAAGGAGGAGAAGAGATCGATTTGGTCGCAGATATAATTACAACGCCATTTTCAAGACAAACTTTTCAAGAAAAGCTAGACATTGTGAGAAGAGAACGGCCAACCCCGAAGCTAGCGAGCCTATCACAGCGGGGAAAAGGGTTTGTCCGCCACTTTCAAATCACTAACTACGAGCGGTACCCCTGGCTCACAGCCTCCGAGAGGCACTGCAAATTGTACTGCTGGGAATGCCTGCTATTTGCAACTGATCGATTTGGTGTTTGGAGCCACACTGGATTTGCAAACTTGAGACTTATTGGTGGAACTGAAACGCACAGATAAACTGTACAACAGAGTCATTGAAGTCTTCTTGAGGAAAGAAAGGAGGATGGATTTTGTGTTCAAATAATCAGTTGTTTTGGTGAGTACAAAGCATTTTATTTTTTATTTTAATATATTTTTGTCATTTTATGTCGTTAATATTAAATCAATATTAACGAATTAATATATATGTAATTAAAATGACAAATATATAAAAAATAAATGTTTGATGCTTCTGCAAGAGATGTGTGTGGCGCACTGGCTCAGCTGTGCAGTAAAAGTACTCAAGGAGACTTGTTGAATTGTTTTGGTTTAACCTTTATCAAAGTGGACATTCAGGGCTAGGAATACACTTTCACCACTGTCGCAAATATATCCTCATGAACAAATGCAAATTAATTGTTTGTTTTCTTTTATTTTCAGTGAATAGTTTGTGTCTTTATCGTCACGTTTCTTAAATGAAACTGCTTTGGGTGCGACAATGCGCTGTTTAGTGAACAAACTTGTTAAAGCTCACATACTTTTGGTGGACTTAATAACACTTTGTAGACTAATGCCTTAAAAGCCCCTTTTATTTTTAAGTTTTGACAGTATCCAAGCGATCTTAAAGCTGGTAGTTTAACACTCTTAATTGTAAATGCGGATATATTGATTATAAATGCTTCGGAAATATTAATATAACTCTGTTGTACTTGACTATGTTAAGGTGATGCAACGCCCGGTTATACTGCGTTTCTGTCTAAATGTATAGTTTCTAGAGCTATGGCGTCATAATGATGGTATTAAGACGTGGAATAATTCAGGTAGGACTGTGTCGGACATCACTGAAGGCCTAGGTGTGAAATGCACGGCCCGCCACTGTTCATATCTTAGTAGGGTTCCATATTTCCACATGGGACATATAGTACAACAACAAATAAAGTTAGAAATACAGTATATTATGATGTTTATCTTCTTTGCTTCAATAATAAGTATTTGAAAAGAGATTAAAAACAGTTCATTTAAAACACTGAATGTATTACTTACATGTGAAATAGTTTTGCCACCAAAACTATAAGAATTACATTACCCCATTGGGTTGCATGACACAGAGTGAAGAGAGAATACACTTGAATTGTTCATTTGTGACCAAAATTTAAAATATCTCAAAAATATTTTGGAAACCAGAATTTTTTTTGGGCCCGGAGCGAACCACCAAGTGATTGGATTTAATGAGTTAAAACTGAGATTATAATATATATTTGTTTTATTATATTTGTATTTAAGTTGTGTGTTGTCTCGTTTCAGTTATCATTTTGGTTGTACTATGGAAAGAGTTTTGTTCTGACTTTCTTACACCCTAAAGCAGGGATGGGCAACTTTGATGGTGGTGGGGGCCACATCATTGATGCACTGGCCACCAGGGGGCCGCAGATTCACTTGGAACACACACACACAAAAATGTCATGTGTTGTATGTAATTATTAACAAATATACTAAGTCTGACATCTTCATTGACATTTTACAATCTTTCAGGGAACATCCTCTAATAAGCTCACTAAATAAATATCAGTTCATCCATCCATCCATCCATCTTCTCCCGATTATCCGTGGTCAGGTCGCGGGGGTAGCAGTTCCAGCAGAGAGCCCCAAACTTTCTTTTCCCTGGCGACATCAACCAGCTCTGACTGGGGGATCCCAAGGCGCTCCCAGGCCAGCGAAGAGATATAATCCCTCCACCTGGTCCTAGGTCTACCCCTTGGTCTCTTCCCAGCTGGACGTGCCTGGAACACCTCCCTAGGGAGGCGCCCAGGTGGCATCCTAACTAGGTGCCCGAACCACCTCAACTGGCTCCTTTCGACGCGAAGGAGGAGCGGCTCAACTCCGAGTCCCTCCCGGATGACCGAACTTCTCATCTTATCCCTAAGGGAGACACCAGCCACCCTGCGGAGAAAACCCATCTCGGCCACTTGTATCCGCGATCTCGTTCTTTCGGTCATGACCCATCCTTCATGACTATAGGTGAGGGTAGGAACGAAAATGGCCCGGTAGACAGAGAGCTTTGCCTTCTGGCTCAGCTCCCTTTTCGTCACAACGGTGCGGTAAAGCGACTGCAATACCGGTCCCGCTGCTCCGATTCTCTGGCCCATCTCACGCTCCATTGTTCCCTCACTCGAGAACAAGACCCCGAGATACTTGAACTCCTTCACTTAGGGTAAGGACTCATTCCCTACTTGGAGTGGACAGTCCATCGGTTTCCTGCTGAGAACCATGGCCTCAGATTTGGAGGTGCTGATCCTCATCCCAGCCGCTTCACACTCGGTTGCGAACCGATCCAGTGAGTGCTGAAGGTCGCAGACCGATGGAGCCATCAGAACCACATCATCTGCAAAAAGCAGTGGTGCAATCATTAGTCCACCGAACTGCAGACCCCGTCCCCCATGACTACGCCTCGAAATCCGATCCATGTATATTACAAACAGGATTGGTGACAAAGCGCAGCCCTGGCGGAGGCCAACCCTCACCCGGACACAGCTATCGCTTTGGGAGTACAGAGATTGGATGGCCCTGAGTAGAGACCCCCTCACCCCATACTCCCGCAGCACCTCCCACAGTAACTCCCTGGGAACTCGGTCATACGCCTTCTCAGAGTCTACAAAACACATGTAGACCGGATAAGCGTACTCCCAGGCCCCCTCCAGGATCCTTGCGAGAGTAAAAAGCTGATCCGTCATTCCACGACCAGGACGGAATCCGCATTGTTCCTCCTCAATCTGAGGTTCGGCAATCGGCCTGACCCTCCTTTCGAGTACCTTAGAGCAGTGTTTTTCAAAGTGGGGGCCCCGACCCCCCGGGGGGCCGCCAGGGGGGTCACGCAAAGTTTGAGGGAAACAGGATCTATATTTTTTTAAGTTTTATTTTTTTTTAGATGTTATTAATAACTGCATATATCAATCTATGTGTCCTTTGATGACAATCTTTTAATATTTTTTGTTTTTGAATCACATGACCGCCCTTCAATCAGAATCCAGCTACCGCTACTGAGAGTGAAACTGAGTATCTGCCCAGCTTTTGGAGCAAGTGAGAGCTAGTGAATATTTCGCTCTGCAGCTGGATGAGAGCACGGATGTAGTAAATGTCGCAGAATTGCTAGCATACATCAGACTTATTTCAGAAGACAACTTTGTTGAGAAAATATTATTTTGCAAAGCACTGGAAGGTAGGACCATATGAAGAGACATTTTCCAAGTTTTAGATGAGTACATCATCTCAAATGGACTTGACTGGTCTTGTTGTGTGGGTGTGTGTTCAGATGGGGCAGTGGGGCTATGACAGGCAAAAGAAGTGGAGTGACAGCTTTGATCAGGCAGAAGGCCCCAAATGTAGTGGCAACGCACAGCATGTTCCATCAGGAGGCACTTGTACACATCATTTAAAAAAAAATTGCAACAGGGGGGTCCCCGCCAGAGGATAATGCTATATGGGGTCCTTGGCATGACAAAGTTTGGGAACCCTTGCCTTAGAGTAAACTTTCCCGGGGAGGCTGAGTAGTGTGATGCCTCTGTAATTGGCACACACCCTCTGATTCCCCTTTTTGAAAAGGGGGACCACCACCCCGGTCTGCCACTCCTTCGGTACTGTTTCCGACTTCCACGCAATGTTGATGAGACGTGTCAACCACGACAGTCCCTCAACACCCAGAGCCTTCAGCATTTCTGGGCGGATCTCATCCACCCCCGGGGCTTTGCCACTGTGGAGTTGTTTGACGACCTCAGTGACCTCCCCCCGGGAGATTGGTGTTGATCCCCCGTCATACTCCAGCTCTGCCTCTAACATAGAGGGCGGAGTTGTCGGGTTCAGGAGTTCCTCAAAGTGTTCCTTCCAACACCCTAACACTCCATCAGTTGAGGTCAACAACGTCCCATCCTTACTGTACACAGCTTGGATGGTTCCCTGCTTCCCCCTCCTGAGGTGTCGGACAGTTTTCCAGAACAACTTTGGTGCCGCCCGAAAGTCCTTCTCCATGTCTTCTCCGAACTTCTCCCACACCCGCTGCTTTGCCTCAGCCACGGATGAGGCTGCTGCCCTTCGGGCCTGTCGGTACCTTGCAACTGCCTCGGGAGTCCCCCGGGATAACAAATCCCTGAAGACCTCCTTCTTCAGTCGGACGGCTTCCCTGACCACCGGTGTCCACCAGGAGGTTCGAGGGTTACCGCCCCTTGAGGCACCTAGGACCTTGAGACCACAGCTCCCCGCCGCGGGTTCGGCAATAGAGGCTTTGAACACCGACCACTCTGGTTCAATGTCCCCAACCTCCACAGGAATGCCCGAAAAGCTCCGCCGGAGGTGTGAGTTGAAGGCCTCCTGAACTTGGGCCTCCTCCAGACGTTCCCAGTTCACCCAAACTACACGTTTGGGCTTACCAGGTCTATCCAGAGGCTTCCCCCGCCACTCGACCCAACTCACCACCAGATGGTGATCAGTTGACAACTCCGCCCCTCTCTTTACCCGAGTGTCCAAAACATACAGCTTCAGGTTCGATGACACGATAACGAAATCGATCATGGACCTTCTGCCTAGGGTGCTCTGGTACCACGTACACTTATGAGCATCCTTATGTTCGAACATGGTGTTTGTTATGGCCAATCCATGACTAGCACAAAAGTCCAGTAACAAACTGTGAATATCAGTTCACAGAAATGTTATTTAATTTTTACAAGTGGCATGTTTGTATTGAACAGGTTATTTAACAGTGGAATGAAACTATTTTTAAACTATTGGAAAGCACGGAAAATGTGTGTGTATTGAGATTAACCATTAAGATGACATAAACATGAAGTCATGAACACTAACCCAGACATTAGTTGTCTAACTTTAACCTGAAACACTTGTAGCCTGTCTCTGCATTCCCCTTATTCCACAATAAGGGGAATGTCAACACAGACACCTGTCAGCCCGCACTCTGCTGTTCCTCAGCGCCACTCCCCCTCCCTCCCGCTGAAATTATGAATGAAAAGCGTAGTAATCATAGATAACACGGCAGAGTCTGTGACAGTTTGTTTTCATCTGATTTCAAATAAACAAAGTCTTGGTTTTTAGAATATTAAACTTTTTTCGCCAAATTCAGATGATAAATACAACTTTTAAGCTTTTAAAGGCATAATTACAAGCGGCAACTTAACGTCACAGCAGGCATAACAACAGCCGGGGTTTCTTGTGAGGGTTTCCCCGGGAAACAAACACAATACACACAAACACGTCACAGATTATTTTGCGGTATTTGAAATCATGTACGCAGCTCACAACGTAGTTCTAGGAGTCTAGTGGACGGTATCAGTACTACAAGTACTTTTTTTTAATTAATTACGTTGTTTATAAATTAATCTGAGGGCCGCAAAAAGAGGAGGTGGGGGCCGCCATTTGCCCATCCCTGCCCTAAAGCATTAAACCCATTCAAAAATATAAAGCAGTCCCATCTGCCATCGGACCACCCAGTGAAGGTTTGTTACAGGTGATTCCATTCTTTTTAAAAGTGTGTTGGTTTAATTTATCTTAATAACATATTTTATAGGCCTTACATCCCTATGTGCCTCTAGGATAGTGAAGACCATTGGTTGAAGCAAAGGTGGTTTTGTTGAAGTTGCAGCATGACAATTGGCAACCAAATAAAACTTAAAAAAGGTATTTGCTAGTAAACGTCACGCAACAATGCAACTGGACAAAGTCCCTGCTCAGCACAGCATGTTACAGTATGAGATGACATGAAACTGTATAAATCTGCAGTCATATTTAAAGATGTCATCATCATAAAGCTAAAAACCGACCAGAGTAAGAAGTTGACCACAGTAACTGCTGCTTTAGACCACAGGTTGAACATATTTACAGTAGGGCTGTGCAATTTAATCGATCCTGCGATATATATCGATATTTAGTTTTCCGAGAAAGTATCGATATTTCAACCGCGGGTATCGATACATTAAGTCTGATAACTGTGTTCGTTATACTCGCGTCCAGGAGAGAAGCTTTAAAAAGGAGACTAATTGAGTCTCTGAGAAGCTTCAAATGTATACTTTAATTAATAAAAAGCGCGGTAATGTTACAAGCAGAAGATGGTTCAGTCAGAAAAACAGCTGTGTTCTGGCTCTCGTGAGCGAAGGGAAGAGAGCGAGCTCCACCTTTCCAGCTGTTAAATATCCTCTGTGGGCCGGTTGGCGCTGCTGGGGGCCGGCCCTCCACGTCTCCAATGTTCGTTGTTGCGAATTACAGAGGATTCAGACATTGTACATTAAATATATAACTAAACACGCCTTTTCTCCTCCTTATCTCTTTCATGACTTTTCATTTAATACATTTTAAACGCTGTAATCAATACTCCAAAAATACCTCACGGCTGGTATGATTTCCGGTAGTTCCGAATGTTGTCTCATGCTACCCACGTCTGTAAACAAACGTATTCAAATAAACTGTACCTTCATTTAATATTCAGCAATAATAATATCTCGACGTCTAGAGTTGTAGTTGAAATCAGTAGGTTTCGGTGTGCAACACATATCACTACTAAATTCACCTCTATAGGAAATGGTATATTAGCCACATGCTAAATGCTAACCGGAGATGAAGGATTTTCAGAATAAAAGCTTAACAACTGGTTGTGCACAAGAACTTCTGGTTTTTCAGTATAAAACAGCATTTAAACTGACGGTATGTGTATGGTACTTTATGCCATCAAAACATTGATTTTAATTTCTAACAAGTCCCATTCAAATCGCAAGTCCCATTCAAATCGCCACCTGCGGCACCTTTTAATTCTCCATTGTCCATTGTGATACTGCACTTTACAGCTACAGTTTGCACTGTTTCAATAAATGAAACTAATTTTATCACCACATCTTTTGATTCATTTTGTCCAGCATTTGCAAGCTGTAGACTCTCTGTCAGAGCCATATATTGTATAATTGATGCTTTCAGTTGAATTAATTCAATCCAAGTCAATGGAACACTCACAAGATGTCACCAAAATCACACTGTCCCTTTAAAATCTTTCAGAAAATGATATAAGTATATCGAATCGTATTGAATCGTATCGTTGGCTGAATATCGTGATATATATCGTATCGTTGGCTGAATATCGTGTATCGTATCGTATCGTGAGATTAGTGTATCGCTACAGCCCTAATTTACAGTGTATACCGTGTATTTTAAAGACGGTCCAAACAATTAAAAAAGATATCATCATTTCCGACAGAATGTAACAAGTATTTCCTCATGTTTCCTTTCACTGTCAGTAAAGAGCAAAAGTAGCATTGTATACCCCGAAGGCCAAACATCAACACTTCAGCAAAAAAAACACTTGACCTCTCAGATCAATGGCATCCAGTGGATTAAAGCTATAGGCGATGGCTTTCTCTCCAAATCAAAGTAGTGTTGCGTGGGTTTATAAATAAATGCATGACAGAGGCAGAAATGTAGTCTAGATCCCACTTTCAAGGAAAAACTGAAAGTGAATAAGACAGCACTATCAAAACAAATAGAGTTAGACTGCATGGCTGTATTCATGTGTGTGATACTAAAACACTGTCAAGAGCTGGACAACAAAGTCTGACCCACACTCTTTAGGTTATTCATGCTGTGTGGAGACAACTGACTGTAAATGTAGCTTGGCCCATTTGATACATATTTGAATACACGGGTCACCTGCGTAGAAGAATGTCAAATGTATTATATAATGTGGATATTTAAAACAACATCATCACCACCATATATGTGATGATGAGCCGAATTACCTTGCATCGTTAAGTAGTGATGCTGTAACCAAGGCCAAGGGTGAACCAGAAAAACTGAACAATAAATCTTGAGAAAAAAGTTTTAACTAAATAGCTGCCAACAGGCTGAAAACCAGAAGGTGTAAGACCTTACAGTGCAAACAGAACAGCAAGCAAAGCTGTGCATTTGAAGATGATGACCCAAAGTACTTTCTCTGTGGATATATAAGGTTACAGTGCTTTTTTAAATTACCTTATGAAACCTTATGCAGAGGTGAAATGATTCAGTCAGCTCTGAATTCTTTCTCTCCGCTGATCCTCTATCCGTCCGTAAAAATGTTTCTGCCTAGGTTTTATTTTGAACTGAGCTTGATATGGCTGACTTCCACATGAAACTACAAAGGGAGAATACCCCTGACAAGGCAGCACACTCGTCTGGATGTGATATTTTAAAGGTGGAACATTTTAAGAGTTTTCCCATCTGCATTTAGACACAGAGTCAACACAGACAGGGAGATTATCAATCAGGTTAATATAATTAAATAATAATTTAAGGGGATGTGAGAGTTTAGAAGGAATTGTACAATAACATGTGACGGTTACAATTAATATATCTAAATCCATAAATGACAGTAAATGTATCGGATGTCTACAATATTTTTGAGCTCTGTTTTGGTTTATGAAGCTGAGCTGCAGTGAGAGACTGTAGTGATGTCATCGTGAGATAAGTCCTCCACAGATAAATGAATAATGGAACTACTCAAAGGACAACATGACAGCAGCCATGATGTTCTTAGGAATATTTTCTGATGCATAGCAATGCACCCTACATTCACAACAAAAACAACAAAATATATGAGGCTGTAGACTCGTAAGAAGAATTGCAAAAGATGTTGCCTGATCCTGTTTTAGAGACTGTTTGCTTTTTGCAGATACTAGAGTCTAAAGTCCAAAACTGGGCATTTATTTAAACTGAAAACATCAGTTGAATAGTTGGACAAAAGAAATGTAATCAACTTTGATATTATAAAAACATTTTGTTAGTCATGTATTAATGAGAAATGCTAAATAATTACTGGTTTAAGCATCTCAAATGTAAGGATTTTCTCAAATAAATGTAACTAAACCCATTTGTTCAATGTTTGTATAAGATTAAACACGCACTTAACAATAACACTTTGGGCTGTGGGATAAATGGTGTTTGTAATTGTAATTTGAAAATGTAGTGATATTTGATAAAAGGAAAATAATTCATCGAATTATATCAAAAGCAAGCAAATGTTGATTAATCCAAATATATTATTCATATGCACCACCTCAGCAGTTTCCTCTGTAACTATAATGTACACATTTACATTCACACAATTTTTTTTAACAGATTAACAAACAAGCTCTGAAGTGTGAAATATACCTAGTGTAGCACCTCTCAATTGTAATTCCTCAGCAGCATGTCCCAGTTCTCTAGTTAACACAGCAGCAGTGGTTCACAGCCTGTCCTCTACATACTCAATCCTGTGTTCAACTGAAATGTTCTCCCTCTAATTGCTCACACAAAGCCCTCTACAGCAATACAGTTGTCTGTAACAACACTGCAGCACCACTTATCTCACAAAAGCCTCATCCTTAATCATCGTTTCAATTGCCTTTTTGCCTTTCTAACAGTTTTATGCAACATGAAAATCAACACCTACCTGTAGCCCTGTAGGTTTTATTATCTCAGGATCTTTTGTTTTTGTCAAAGGGCAAACTAGTGTTGTATCCGCCCACATTAATGTTATGAACAGAGTAGAGAATGTTCATTTTTGGTATACAGAAATCCATAGCTTATAGAGAAAAGCTTTAAAGATGTTATGTAATATACAGTATAACGATTTGCCTGTTGCACTGCCACCAATGATGCTAAGGCAGCTAAAGGACATTTTTTGTTTAGCCAAGACTCTCTTAACAAGTGCATTTAGATTAATGCTCTTGAAAGGTTATTGATTTAATCATACATTTCCAGATAGTTATTATATTTCAAAATGTGTGAAGCATTGCTGGAGGCTCCGTCACTATTGAGTTTCCTCCCCCAGAGTTCAATTTAGCTTCTTCTGCCAGCAGCGGGCTGCAGGGAGGGTGTTTGTCCTTTAGTGCAGGTGCTATACAGAAAACTATCCCTGACTATTGGAGACAAATCAGGTGACTCAAAGACAGGACAGTGCAGAGGAAGACATAGACAGAAGAGGTAGGAAAATAAAAACATATCATCCTCACATTCAACATCACAATGCAAAATATTGGATGCATCCTCCAAGAACTTATAGGTTTCCATCATGGCTTATATGTTTTCATCATGGCTCTCCAGGGGCCCTTCAGTTTCTCTAATAACCATGCATTACACTCCTCTAGGGCAGGTCATCATCCTCTACCTCAGCTGCATCTCAGCCTTTGTTCTCTCTCTCTACTCCCCACAATACAGACCCCTTTCTCCATCTTTGTTTGCATCAGAGTTTTACAGAAATATACAGATTCAGGTTAGTAGATCATTTTTAAAGGAGAAAAAGATTCAATCGATTACACCTTTTTTTGCCTACATGATATTGGGTGTATGGAGATGAATAAATATACCGCAATGTGGATTTTTATTCTCAGCAATCTTCTATTAATAATGTTAATTTTGACTTTATTCTATCAGAATGAAAGTGTACAAGTACATCAACAAATAAATAAATTAAATGTGCGAATAAACACAAAAGTCTTGCCTTGCACCACAACTATGAACCTAATGAAGCCTGCATGTATTGTGTATTCCACTGTGGTGCCAACTCCAGGGACAATACGTATGTTATGCAAGAAACCAACAAAACAAGACTTGATCTGTAAATGTCAGACAGTCCAAAGACATCATACAAGTGGAAGATGGCCACTGAAATGGATTCCGCATGACTGGAGGAGGACAGAAGCTAAGGACATAAAACTGCAGACCTTGTGAGCCTGTCCCCTGCTCCCTGTGAACAATGAAGAGCCAGACACATCGCCTGTCAGCAGCTGCCCTCCCCTGTGGCCGGGACTGGCACAGAGTGGTACACAGCAGGCACTAAAGGACACACAAGCCCTCCACCCAATATAGGCTTTAGACACCTACGAGGCGAGCATTGCACAACGTTTAGCACTTCAACAACTTGTATTCTCAGCAGAGGCGAGATGTGGGGGGCTTAGATGCAGGAGTGTGTAGCTTACCTTACACTCTTCTCAACTTCAGTATTTTTTCATGGACAAGATTAACTGAATCATATTTGAAATGTTATACAAGTATAGGGTAGGTAATATTAAAGAAAAATAAGTAGATACTAGGATTGTATTTGCCATCACCACAAGGAGAGGTCTGAGTAGCATACATGAGGTGTCGTTTAATAAAACGATGCAGAATAGGAATTGAACCATTAAGCAGATGTAAAACTAGAATGACCTTTCCCATCTCATGGGACACTAAAGGCCTATAGCAACATAACTACAATCGATCATTTTAGGCGTAGACTGAATACGCATGTATGAATCACCGATAATTGTAGCATTAGGTGTGTACAGATGTCCAACCCGATCTTATAACATATCAGGAATACATAATGCCTGGATAAAATGGAAGACTTTTAAAGCAATAACCGTTTTCGCTCAAAGCTCACCGCCCTGTTGTTAACAGTGATGCTGAGCACAAATCCACAGGCTGGGCAGATCAGCATCCATGCACCGCTCCGTGCTCCGTACGGTGCCTGGGAGGAGGACCACTACAGCCTCGCTTACTGAGCATCTATCGATGTTTACCAATGATTAATACAAAGGAAAATATGTCTTACCTGGAGAACATATGCTGATCAAGTCACCTGCTTTTTGGATTTGTAAAGGATGGTGCTGGCTGTTCGCACATCACTCGAGTGTGTGTCTCACGGACAGAAAGCGTACGGAGCTCGGTGCTTCCAGCCCCGGAACGAGTATAACACATATCAGCCCACTGCAGCTACCCCGCCCGAGCAGCGACAGATACACCGGTACTCTGGAGAAAGAGTAATCCGTTACTCGGCCGTTACCGTATTATATGAAAAATATAACAGACACAACTGGCCCATCGGTATTAGCAAGTTAAATAAAAAATGTATATTGTAAATCTGCGCTATTTCTTTTAGATTTGTTTTCTACTTTTAAACACATGAACAGTGAACCAAACAGCAATAGGCTTTTAAACACAACCACATGGTCAATAACAAGAGCGAAAAATATACGAATTTAAATCCAAGATGGAAAAGTAGTAACCATGCGAGAACAATCTAGAACAATATACGGAAGACAAATCAATCCAGCTTGCTGTTTGTAGATAAATAAACTAGCAATCAAAGTATCCACGTGTAGATAGCATTAACTGACGTTAGCCAACATGAACTCACGTAGCTACGTTACCTAGCATTAACTGACGTTAGCTTACATAAAGAGCCGGTGCTAGCTACAAGCCAAACCGCGCAAGTTGTATTAACAGACTCAATACAAAAGACTAGATTTCCCAGAGACTCCTTCTTTCGAGCAAGGGAATGTCCCATTGCTCAACAATAAAGACAATATTTTACTATGGCAATCTCAACCTAACAAAGATGGCAGAGGGAAGTGACCTCATCTCCTCACCTTGTTCAATGGCCTACTTCAGAAGAAATATATAGATCAAAAAAAGATCTACTAATCAATATAAAAAAGTAGAAATGTATATGATTGAGAAAATATATTGTATGGTCAAAATGCTGCATCTTACTACCTCCTTAAAAAGAAGTTGAACTTGTCAAATTTGATATTTTTCTCCATCACCTACAGGTGTGAAAAACATTCTCAAGAGTTGTTGGTGTGAACAGAATGTACATAAATGACATCTTCAATAAATGTCTGTTAATGTACAACTGTGTCAACTTTCATATTCATAATTATTTTGTGTAGATTGAGTTTGGTAGCTTCATGATTTTAATTGTAATCATCCTTATATCAACTGTGTGGGTGTGAGTGCTTATGACCTTTTCTAAAGATTAGGAATATTAAAATCAGTAGGCTACCGAGTTTTTCAAAATGATCAAGAATGATATTCACTCAAAGGGTTTTTTGATTATCCAGAGTCACCTGTTTGATGCCAATCATTTGTTTCATTTAGGAACTTAATTTACATGGCTATAGGCCTACTGTGTTATCAAGGCTGAGATATAGAAACAGAGAAATACAATGTATTATCATTGGATCAAAGATAACCTCTAAGCATCTCAGCCTAAAATGTCAGGGAACCAGCGCAGCACTGCTCCCCAGTGGACATCATTCAACATTACAGCTGAATGAAAAACGAATCACGACCATAGATAGAATGGGATTAACCCTTCTCTTGCGTTAGGTCATACCCCCCTTCCCATACTATTTTCGTTCAAAATTGACCGGTGTGTTTTGCACAGTGATATCTCTGGAACACCTTATCCAATTTTGATGGTTGACATCTCATTTGAACAGTCAAAGCAAGTAGAATCAAGGGGTGACAGACAGAATGACACCAGGGGTGAATTTCACGTTATAATTTTGCAGTAAATTCAAAGATAGTGCTGCTTATTGTATTCTGTAAAATGCTTGCCATGTAGGCTGTGTTTACTGGAGATGGAAATGTTTTAGTTGGTGTCGTAGCTGAGATTCTTCCTGTTCCAAATGATGTATGGGATGTATTGATTTGATACAAACAAGTCAGTGTTCCATTGTGTACTTTCAACTACAGTATATGGTCCGTACCCACCGGTGGGCCCAACAAGTTCAGCATTCACTGCATTCACTGTGCAGTGCATGAATATAAAATAAAACACTGATACTGTTTTCCTCAATGAAAATGTAAAGAAAAATAAATATTCAGGGCTCCTCTCCCTCAGGGGCCTCTCCCTCGGGGGCCTCTCCCTCGGGGGCCTCTTCCTGGTCTGTTGACTGTTGGTCAGACTCATAGTCTGGATCGCTGTTGTCTTCCATTTCTGAGACATCGTCCTCTATGCACAGATATAAGATCAATAATACACTTTATTTTAGGGCACCTTTCAAAGCATTCAATGTCACTTTAAAATACAATTAAAAAAAATATGAGTGGCATCACAGTTGAGTAGGGATATATAAAAATGATATTCAAAGGAGCAATTCAAGCGAGTGAAGCCAGTTTGAACACATTATCTTTTAGGCTTGATTGAAAATAACACAGTGTCTGACATTATAATGTTATATCATTACTGTTATATCATTGCTTACTATTCGTGGTTATCAGACACTTAAACAACAGAGAAGGTTTTAAGAAATAGGACTATAGAGACAAATCACATATTATCCTGTCATTGTCTGTTCTGTAGAAAGGAGGAACATAACAGAGTGGGACTATACACTCAAAAACGTAAGTTTATTCCAATACGAAGATTGTGACAGATCTGAAAAACGTGTCCTTAAAACGAGCCTCCTCGCAATTGTATGCACATTATTTATTCAGCCGTTTGCTGTTTAATCTGATATATCATTCAAAAGAGAGAAAAAAGCTTAGAAAACGGCGAACGCTCAATACAGGCGATGACGTCACCTTTGACGTCACCCGCGAACAGGGCTTCAATTCACGGCATAACACCGGCAAAGATCACCGACTGTGTGAACGTGAACATTAATAGAATATCACCTCCCATCTTCAGAGCAATCTGACTATTATAACATTAGCGTTAAGAAAGCTTACTTAAATACCTGCCACAACATAAGTAACCGGATCAGAGTACATTAAGTACAGTCCGCGGCATATCACTTCATAATGTATCATATATTTTCTTATCTGAGTCAGCCGAGCCGTATCTGGCCGTGCAACACTCACAGTGTCACATACTGTATGCAGAAGTATTATTTTAAGCAACACATTACGTTGAGGAAACACTCCAGTCAAATGTAATTAAAGTCAGATCGTGTTTTAGACGGGGCAGTGATATCATAAACCTGTTAGGCTGCGGCCACACGAGGACGAATTTGGTCGTTTGCGTTACTGTTTAGTGTCATATAGACCGTTCGGCCACACGAGGATGACCGAATACGGCACTAAACGACTGAGGAAACGATAACGGGTCCCAAGGTGGATAGAAAGGCATACGCAACTCTCTGGGGGGTCAAACGGCTCCGTGTGTACGCCCTATCCGAACATTTTCAGATCACTAATAGTGATTGCGCAATAGCCCCACCTCTTCTGCTCACCTCCGCTTACCCCGCGCCATTGCTGAAGTGTTTCGCCACCAACAACAACAACAATGGCGGATCGCAGAGTTGCTATCGTGCTCCGGACGCTATTGACCATGCTACAGTTGTTTGTGCAACATCTACAGCATCTACGGCAATAGCCCCGCCTCTCCCCACCTCTGCTGCTCACCCCCGCGTCAAAGTAAACTGCACCCTGAATTCAGATTATTTATCTTTCTCTCGATATGGACCTAAACGCGAGTGTAGTCTAATCTGACAGGACGGAGACACGCAGCTCTGCTCACCTGCAGCTCCTCCCGCTGCAGCAAAACACACACTTCAAGTCAGATCATCACCCTTAGCTATTTTAATTACCTCTCAAACTCCCTAAACTAGTTATAAATATGTTTATTTTTACAGTCGGCCAGGTCACTCATTACTGGATCAGCTGCTGCATGAGACAGACACTGGCGCTGTCCGAAGAGAGGGAGGAAAAAGAGAGTCTCCGTGTATTTTATTATTATATTATATAGAGTCGTTATTCATTTGTTTTAAAGCTCAATAACTAACAAAGAAGACCTTTGACCGGCACTTTTATAATTTTGTCCGGAAGATTTAAACTTTAATACACGTTGACTGGCGAAAAACTCTGCCCGGTTCCCTCGGCCCCCACCGCGGAGAATAAACAGAAGGGCAACCATGACAACCATGCTTCTTCGCTGCTTTTGTGGAGGAAGTTACAGCGCCACGTACAGGCTCCTGCATATGTACTGCAGCTTCTCCAGCGGTTGGAGGCGAGCTAAACGGAGCGGTCTCGTGTGGACAGACACTATCCGGATAACTATTGCGTGTGGACGGAAGCTTGTTTGCGATTGCGTTTGCATTAATCCTATGCGTTTAGCCGTTTTCGTCCTCGTGTGGCAGCAGCCTATCTCCTCTTCATCTGGTTCAAAACATTTGTCCAGAGCCTCTGACAGAAAATCGCCTAATCGGTCGCTCATTGTGTCAATGAGTCAAATGTGAGCAAGGCACAAATATAACTGAGACAGTAATGGAGGGGCATACAAATGCCAAAGAATCAGACTTAATTCCTCTGAACGGCAGCATTATTTAAAAAAAAAAAAAAGAATTTGTTCTCATTTTACACAAAAAAAGTCAAAATATGGCAATAATGTCAAAAATGCTCAAACATTGATTGGTTATTGATTTAATCATACATTTCCAGATAGTTATTATATTTCAAAATGTGTGAAGCATTGCTGGAGGCTCCGTCCCTATTGAGTTTCCTCCCCCAGAGTTCAATTTAGCTTCTTCTGCCAGCAGCGGGAATAAGATCCCAGCAGGCTGCAGGGAGGGTGTTTGTCCTTTAGTGCAGGTGCTATACAGAAAACTAACAACAATTATGTTCCAATAATTATTTAACCCTTGTGTTGTGTTTAAAAACTGTTACCGCTCATGGTGTTCGCGGGTCAATATTGACGATTTATTGACCCCGATTTATCTCAGTCCAAAACACTCCAAAATAATGATTGTTTACATCACAACTAAGTTATTATGCATTCATAACCGTACAATCGTGTTGTAATTTTATGTTATGGCCCCAAAACACATCACACCACATACTTAAGTAAAGAATGTGATTAAATTCACTCATTATGAGACCTTCAGACTTGGTTAACATTTTAAAAATATGTTTATAGTGTTTATATAGCTGTTGTGGAGGATATCATGAAGCCTTGTTCCGATAATCAAAACTAGAGGGTAGTCATAATATAATTTTAACTTGAAACGGGTCACGGGAGACCCGAACACAACATAAGGGTTAATGATTTTGGTGTTTTTTCACTATCCAGGGAAAAATGATATTCGCCCTGCTTCATTGTTTGTTTATTTATCCATTCAGTATAGCCTTCTATAGACTTAGATAATGTAATTAAATTAATATTGGACTTACAGTATCACTACTATCATAAATGTACGTAAACAGCTCTTCAAGCACCCCATGCGGATCTCTCTCTGAACTGCCTTTGAAAACATTTTAATGTTCAGTTTTGATCATTTCGATTGTGTTCTTTTACAATTGGGTACGGATGGTCATAAACCGTTTCTGATGTTTGCAAATATGTATTTAATGGTGTACGTACATGTTAATGTTTGTTGTGTAAAAACTCTGTCTTTGTCAATAACTCCCAAACAAAAAATATAATTGTGTTCTTTTATTAATCCTCATGACTTTCAGATGAACACGGAGTCCTGTGTCCTGCTGGCCTGAAAACGTTGGGATCTCCTCCATTGCGTCCATGCTCATTTGCCCTCTGATCAGCAGCAGAGTCTTCGGCACCATGACCCATTTTTTCCTGCACCCACTCTCTGCCATTACTGAAATGGGAACAGAGGCAATGTACATCAGAAGAAGCTGATTAACAAAACAAGTTCGGTAAAAAAAAAGACTGTGGTTGTCTGAGCAAGCAAGGTGTACAAAGGTTTTATGGTCTTAGGCAATAATAAGTATAATTGCAGTAGGTCTAATTGTACATTTGGATTGGATCTGTGAAAAGCTGCAGGAAGCAGAGCGGAGCCCCTTTTTGGGAAGAAACTGGATCTAAAATGTTTAGCAAATGCATATATATGTTAATGAGATCGAGCATCATTAAGGTAGGCCCGAATATTAGTTATTTGATTGTGTACAAATGATACACAGATCTGGTTGTCAGCTGCAAAGAACATCAGAAATAAGCCATTTAATAATGGGATAGCATATGAATGGATAGAAAAATGATCACTGCGGTACTGAATACTTTATCAATGATTTGACTTTACAGGTTACTTGTTAGACACTATTATTCAAAGCGAATTACACTCAATACTGTGGCCAATCCACAGGAGCAATTTGCGGTGAAGTGTCTTGGCCTGGGAGTGGTCTCCTGATCTGAAGATCAGTGCACAAACTCACTGAGCCACAGCCTCCCTTATATAACGATAAATAATAATGTAAAAGATAATATATAAGATAAGAATGTAGAGAAAAAATGTGTTCTTTGATCAATCTGCTGCTTTACAAACAAGAATGTTTTCATTTTTAGAAAAAAAACTAAGAGAAACAGACAACATTGTATAAGAAGATGTGTTCCTACACTTTGCTCCTCACCTGATCACCTCAGCTGCCCATTTGCCTCCTTCTCCTCTGCTGGCAGCATCAGCGTTTCCTCTGGCATGAAAGTATTTGTCTGCGTCTATTGTGTTGGCCTCCCTCATATCATTGTATGCCCGCCACATATCATGACCTGCTGGTCAGGACCACCGGGTACAGTCAAATAAAGGAAAGAATCCAGATGTAAAAAAAACAAAAAAAACATGTCATTGACATTTGAAACTGTAAATCCTGGTGTAAAATTATTCACATCGTTTTTTTTAGAGATATTAGAAAGTAATGTTTCTAACCTTGAATGGCTTCTATAGGAAAGTTGATCCACCTTGCATTGGTTTCCACAATTAAGAACAGAGCAATTCCTGCAATAAGCAACTTCATGGTTCCAGCTGTCTAAAAGAAAATGTTACAATTACTTCAACCAATAAATACATATGTACCTTTATATTTTCAGATGTGTCAAACTTACTTTGCTTTTCCTGTTGAGTGTCTAGTAAGTCTTATCAGATCGTAGACTATCTTACCACTGTATAGTAGTACTCATTTGACTCTACTTATATTCAGTTGGGTGGTAGGATTTCTCAATAATGGACATTTCTGACCATGTGGGGTCCAGTTTAAGATAAGAAAAATCTACACACTGAGGGTATTCCCTAGTTGTGCAACTACACACACAAAAGGCAGGGACAAGTTGTATGTTAACAACAATGTAAAAATATACTATGTCATCTCTTCCCTTCCCTTTTCCCTCACCATTACTTTGCCACTTGACCTTTAATGAACAAATTATATTTGTATTACCCCAGAGCAGATTCTTAAAAAAAACTAACAATCAACTACTGTGAAAACATAGTGAGTAACTTCTTTAAAAAATGTATTGTCGAGCTTTTGGCTTGTATTAGTATTAGTTTGTCTCATAACTTCCACTCCCCAAATGTTTGACGAATGCTTTTGCTTATTTTGTCCTCAGAAATGCAGCTAATTTTTGAAAGTACATCTCAAGCTATGAATCACAAGGTACAGATTTTTGCTATGTACCATGAGGTCCTGATAGAAAGGTCATAGGGGTTTTGTTTAATTAATATCCTTATTTTTTACTTATATTACAAACATTAACCATTGTCATAAAAACAGACACATATTTTCTTATGTTGAATAAATGACCCATCTTTTTTCTAGTGATAATGAGTCATTCTACATTTCTTTATTTTTGTATTTAATGTTGTGTTCAGTACTCTCACTGAAGAAGCTTTGATTTGTCTAGTCCTGTTGCAAAATAGGGTGAGGTTCATTGAGACAAAGAACACAACATGTGATGAGAGCCTGTTTGCTTAAGCCAGTGGTCACCAACCTTCTTAAGCCCAAGATCACCGACCTCGGCCTAGGTGAAAGGCGAGATCTACCTATTGCAGAATTGAGTGAAAAAGACGGGCCAGACAGTGCTTCCAATTTGTTTTACTGCCATATAGTATTTCATACCTGTTTTTCCTTTATTCTCTTATTGTTTGTATAACTATAATGATCATATGAAGGTGTGCCGCGGAAATAATCTTTTGAATAATTTGTGACAAAACCGTTCTAAACACTCAGAGAGTCCTTTACTGTAGCTCACCTGAGCCCCTCAGTCTGACAGGGGAGGACTCTCCTCCAGCTTGTTGTGGAAACAGCTCTTGATGTCCGTTAGTGCAGCTAGCCAGGGACGTGCACAGGTACTGGCTAATGTTGCCCGGGCAACGGCCCGTTTTCCCTTTTTGGCTGACCTGCCCTTCTGGAGAGAGCTAGAGTTTTTTTTTCTTTCTGTTGTGGTCGAATCAACATGATAAGCCCACAATTAGTATTGTAGTGTCTCGCTGCGGGAAACACACCACACTGCCCATTACAACTCATTAAGACGAGTTACAAAAACTTCAATTTGAAAAATATTTGTAAACTCAGAATAATCCGTTGCATTAAATTGATAACATGAGTCAGCCTCGGCATTGTATGTAACACGCATGCGCCCGCAATATGACGTCACACGCAGTGTCCCAAAACTGAAATGAATTTGAAATCCGAGTTGGCTGCCATCTTTCTTCCTCGCTCAGAGCCCAAACTGGAGTTATCAAGTAAGTACATTCAAATGTAATCTAGTTCATCAGCAGACAATGCAAATTAATCCTCTAACGTTAGTCTCTGTCTCAGACTGACTGTCGCCACACCTTTTGATGCATATTTCATATTTAACGTTAGTTAGTTTTAGGAAAAACGTTAGCATGTTAGCGAGCTAGCTAGCTAGCAGTAAGTTGGAAATTAAGAGCTGCCCGAGTGAAATAGCGAGTATATAGTGTAAAGCAAAGGAGGGTTGAATGAGTTGAATGTTGATGAGACAAATTCGGACCATCTAGATTTAACAACAGATGATTACATAGAGCAGGGGTCGGCAACAGGCAGACCGCGATCCGGATCCGGACCCAGACACCGACCTATACGGACCCGGACCCGGAGCTATAATCAATACATTAATAGGGGATTTTTCGGCGCCTCCCACTTGTTTAACGCTGATTTGGTTGACTTGTGTAATTCGTGGAGAACCGAAGAGTTTTCGTTTTGGGGGTGGGGGGAAGTCAGTCCGACAGACGGACAACTTCTCACTTCAAAAAAGAAGAAGAAATCTAGACCGCAAAAATAAGTAAACAAGCGAGTACCTGTTTTTCCTGGCCAAGGACAGGTTCATGAACACAACACGAGCGTAACGTGTCTTCACGTGGTATATGTCTCATCTGAAAGGAGAGCACCGGAACGCCGCTCCAGCCCTTACAATATTGCAGTACCCATAAGTAGCCGTACACACCGCAGTGTTTGCGTGGCTGTGTCTTTAGTTGTAAGCACAGTGGCGATCTGTTGTTATTAGCATCTGGTTAGCTAGCTATGCTAACGCATTTAAAGAGCTTTTCTACAACCAGGTGGAAGAGAGCTATCTCCTGAGAGGCTCAAATAACCTCAGCTCAGTGAGGTTAAGGCACACCTTGATATGATCATTATAGTTATTAATGAGACTAAATTAAAAACAGGTATACAATACTATATGACAACAACAAAAAAGTTGTTAAAAATAACAAGAATAGAGTTTAAAAGTGGAGTGATTTGTAAAATATCCTAAAAGGAAAATATGCTACAGTTCTCTTTCATATGGGTGTTGAGAGATGTATCCATAGATCTCTTAATGTTGCTCTCAAAGTGCACCACATTGATGCATTTAACTTCAATATTTAAAAATTACACATATCCACAGTATTTAAGTAATGTTAATTTACAATAAATATTGTTGTTTTTGTACTTTCTTTATTTGATTGGCAGTCAGTTGTTGATTACATGCAGACGTTGATAAAGCTGCAGGTCACTTCAATATATATCACACTAATTCATGAAGCAACTTAGACATTTTGATGTTCCGGACCTTTGCATGGGGAGATTTTCTCTAACTGGATCTCGTTGCATTTTAGTTGAAGACCCCTGACATAGAGGATCAAGACCTGCATGATTTGTTTCAACAGAAAGTTGCATCTTTCTTACTTCGTATGCAAACGATTTTGCATGTGTCTAAGACAAAAACCCAGGAAATTATAAACGAGCTATGTAGTATTAGCTCAGCTGTGGAAGAGTGCACACCACAAATAATTGGAAGTGTACTGATCAACCACAATTGTGCAGTAAATAGTGCAGTCACCACTGCTATAACAGAGATAGTTAAAAAAGCAAACCCCCTACGTTTCCTGTCAAAGGGCGGACCTTTTGGCTCTGAATACAAAAGAGAAACTTTTTACAAGAATAATTTTAAAGTGATTGAGCCGATTGAATATGTTTTAGATGCATCTTCCAGACGTACATTTGTTTATATTCCAATTCTGAAAGTCTTGACAGAGCTGTTAAATCGTAATAATGTTCTTCTATTTCATGTATTGCATGTTCAACATTTGTATATGGTTTGACATATATATGCTTGTGCAATACCAAATATTGCATCTGGGCAGCTTGTGAAATGTGAAAACGTAGGTCACTTTTAACTTGGACTAAAATGATGTAATGTCACTTCTTCATATAGATCGTCAAGGAATTTACCAGGCTGATGTCGATGGACCTCAATTCGCTCTATGAGGGTCTGGACAGCCACCTGCAGAAATTCCTTCAGTTGTTCAGGTCAAAGCGCTTTGAGGGGATCAAAGAAATTACATCCTTAATGGAGAGCCTCGACAAGGATGTAAGTACAGTTCTTTACTTTAAAGTACTTTGAGGCAATAGAGCTGCCTTTCCACATTCATTCATGTGTTCTCGTGTAAACTCAATGTAATTGTTACGACGGGATACAGGGGAAGGACCCAAAAGCAGGCGCCTGATGCAGTTCAATGATTTAATAAACAACATGGTGGTACAAAGGCTTAAGGGATAGTGAGGCAGGCAAGGGTCAGAGAAGGCAGGCCACACACGGACACGGACACACGGAATATGAAGGAATCTATTCAGTTAGCTGTGAACGTAGTGCAAATAACCAGAATGCCTTGTGGAGTGAGGGGGTCATATAATTATGATAGCAACGAGCAATATTAATTTATCATGTGTTTTGGCAGGCATCGAACCAAAGGAAAAGGGCAGCAGTGTTGCAGGGCCTACCATGGTACATGAGGGGGAATCCTTCAACTATCATGAAGATGTGTGAGGTAAGCGCTGAAATGTCGTTCAAGATGATACAAAAAACGAGTTCACAGGGTTACACTAGTCGTTTCAGGCGTCGTCTGTGTATGCACATATGCCAAAGCATCTCTAAAGCACTTTCGTTTTTGTTTCTTTTTGCATGAAGCCAACGGATCCTGAAGACGACGTCATCAAGGGAATGGTGATTGGAGTCCTTTTAGTCGTTGAAGATGTGAAGGAACCTCTTCCAGCTTCCTACAACGATGTCGTGATCGAGGAAAGGATAGTCATACGTGACCTTGGTGATGTACCCAATGCTTTTGTGAACCTGATGGGATTGCAGTACATGCAGAACCTTGACTATCCAAAAGACATGAAATACACCTATGAGGTGATTCAGCGCCTGTTCATGGGAATTGGGTTGGACTCGTGCACTCCCTGGGTCCACTCTCTGAAGAATATATTGCTCAGTTAGAGAGATGGCCTAGGAAGATGTCTCTGCATCCGTCCCAAATGATGCATTTTCATTTTTTGTCCACCATTTCATTTGTCCACTGTTCCAAGAGGAAAACAAATGTATAGCCCCTCTGTGGGTCACACCAGTTTATTTGGTTTTCATTTTCTATTGCTCTATTTTGAGGAAGTGTCAGAGAGACACTAGTGTGTATTTTATGTTGTACAGCAACCATGAACAGAGTGGATATTTCAGTACTGTTAGAATGTTTTAATGTTCTGACTGACAGTTAAGTTAAGAGAGATACAATTTTCTATGCATTTTACTGCAGCAACCCTGAACACTTACTCCTCAGAATGGACTCTGTTTAACAAGTCACTCAATTACAGTTGTATCTATAGTGTAATTTCAGTTTTTGAGCAGCCCAGAGCAAAAACAATGGTGTGTTAGAGGGTGTTTTTTGTTTGGTCTGCATGTCCCAAGGAAGGTCTTTATGATATGTTGACATCCATTGACACACTTATTTGAATTAAAAAAGCAACACTGAATAGTTAATGAGTGTGTGGGTTGGAGTTCTTCATTTCTTCAGTTATTGATATTGTAATAACAGTCCTGATTGAAATGTCTTTTCAGCTATTTTTTCATGTGTTAATATAGTTTAGACTAAGCTAGTTCTCATGTTGATGTATCGTATAACTTTGTAGCTATTAGTTTGCTTGTCCTGGGGGGTATACTGCGAAGCAGGATTTTCGCTTAGCCGGCTAAATTCAGGGAAAACTCCGGCTTTCCGGTCCTACGAAGCTGGTTCTCTTTTTAGCAGGCTAGATCTCCATGGTAATATATGCTAAGCAGCTAACCTGGTCGGGACCAGGTTAGGTTGCAGGCTAAGAGCTCAACTCAGTGAAAGCACCGCCTGCTGACCAATCAGAGCTCAGTGTGCGGAGTTTAAAGCGATCAAGTCATATTACAGGAGAAAGGAAATACAGAAAAGCTGCCGTCGCAGGAAAGACGGCCGGCAAAAATCACCGACTGTGTGAACGTGAACATTAATAGAATATCACCTCCCATCTTCAGAGCAATCTGACTATTATAACATTAGCGTTAAGAAAGCTTACTTAAATATCGGCCACAACATAAGTAACCGGATCAGAGTACATTAAGTACAGTCCGCGGCATATCACTTCATAATGTATCATATATCTCCTTATCTGAGTCAGCTGAGCCGTATCTGGCCGTGCAACACTCAAAGTGTCACGTACTGTATGCAGAAGTATTATTTTAAGCAACACATAAGTTGACGAAACACTCGAGACAAATGTAATTGAAGTCAGATCGTGTTTTAGACGGGGCAGTGATATCATAAACCTGTTAATGTACGCATTCAAACACTTTTTCTTTTACCAGCTGTATTCACCTTGCAGGTGCAGCTCTGTGGCTTTTATCCTGGATAAAGTGTTTAAGTCATGGATGTTTAAAGTTTAACTTCTTCATTTTTGACTAGTATTAAAGTTCACTTTTCATTCAGGAAGTATGACGCTGCGCTGTCAGTGCGCTTCTCCATGTTTGTGATTGGTCGAATGCTCCAGATACCACCCATTTTATGTGAACGCGCACCTAACTAGATAGGACACGGCTGGCTTGAGCGATCCACTTGATAACCCGCGTCGTAGGACAGTTTAGCGAGAGCGCGTATGTTTTGGATTAAGCCAACCGGCTAACTCAAACATATCCAGGTTAGGTTGAACCAGGTTCGCAGTATAGGCCCCTGGTAAGTTAACTTGGTACTAGAAGTTGAACAAACACAGTTGTACATGTTGAGCTAACTTGATTAACACATTTTTAAGAACTCAATCAAATACGTTTAACCAACATCTTCTTAAGTTATCTTAACTAATATCTTCTAGTTCAAATAGCTTGACATACTACAAGTTGTATCAACTAATTTATTGAAGTGTAATAGACTTGACAATAAATGTTGAATCAACTTGACACAACTTAACTCAGTCACAGCAACAAGATGACTTGACTTAGTCAAGTTGAGTCAACAAATCATTTTTAATAGTGTTTAACTTGGTACTATAAGTTGAAAAAACAAAGTTGTACATGTTGAACCAACTTGATTAACACCTTTTTAAGAACTCAATCAAATACGTTTAACCAAAATCTTCTTAAGTTATCTTAACTAATATTTTCTAGTCCAAATAACTTGACACATGAAGTTGAGTCAACAGACTACAAGTTGTAACAACTAATGTATTGAAGTGTAATAGACTTGACAGTAAATGTGGAATCAACTGGACACAACTTAACTCAGTCACAGCAACAAGATGACTTGACTTAGTCACGTTGAGTCAACAAATCATTTTTAACAGTGCAGCTTCATTCTTCTTCTACTACTTCTTTTAGTTCTTCTTCTTACATGTAATTGCCCGCGAAATGTTGAATGAAGAACTCGTTTCAGTGTGAACCATAGACTATATATAAAGGGTGTGAACTCATTCCACAGTATGACCACAAATGTGTTTAAAACCAGGTAGGCCTACGTTTTTATTATTTATGTTCAATATCGCTAAGTGTGTGATTACACATGTTACGTATTATATATATAATATTTATAATAGGCTACTGTATCGCCCTCTCATGGAGGACACATTGTAGGATTTCTGCCATGTCTCTACTTTAATTTGACCATCTCTGTTATTAAGTTATGGAATACTAAATAAATAAGTAATTAGATACCTTACCGTTACTGCGCTCATAAAGAATGATAAGAATAATAATAATGCGTATTGAACTGGTTTCATTAATTAGTGAGTTTATTTAAGGAAATTAGAAGCCCTATTTTATCAGTATGTCTGCACAGCAGTTACAATGGGCAAACTACATTGAATTGTCCCCATTTTTTCTTTAATAGTTACTAACATTAGATATTTTAATGAGATATAGACCGCAAAACAAAACATTTCCCTGGTTTTCATTTTAAAAATCAAGTCACCGAATGCAAGTAGTTGCCTTAGCTGTGAATTACTGTTCAAATTAGTTAATGTAATAATCGTTTTGGTCTTATATTTCTTTTCGGGGGGGAGGCCCTTTTTCCAGTTTAGAGCAATAGCCCCTCCAAATGTCTGTGCACGTCCCTGCAGCTAGCTAACCAGATGCTAACATGACGGTCCCCGCTAGCACCGGTCCCCCTCTCTCCTTCTCTCTATCACACTAAATGCGCTATTGCCACACACACAGAGCCGAGCTTGAATGACACAAGCACAGGTGTATTTCCATGCAACTCTCTGATTGGTCTGGTGACTTGCCTCTGTTGCATTCACTGAACACGGGAAATTGCAGTTCTGCCATCCTCTCTTGTGTCATGATGAGGTCGTAAAGCACGGTTAATGTATTATATTATTGAGGTGTCTCAAATATACGTCAATCAAGTGGCACCTGCTAACGGGGTAGTGGATGATAGGTTTACATCTAAAAACGTATTTTTCAAACATTATTATCATTTTATTTTTAATTTATTTTGTTACTTTTTTTTTTAATGGTCCGCGATCTACCCGCACCACACTCGCGATCGACCGGTCGATCACGATCGACTGGTTGGCGACCACTGGCTTAAGCTGTACTTACTTTATTAGGAGATGTTGCTCTGTTGAAAGCCCGCTTGTTGGCATTACACAGAATGGGTCTTATTTAAGTTGTGACAGAGTATTTCACTTTTAGTCAGACAGGAGGATAAAATAATGTGTCTTTACTCTTTATATGTCTATGCCTACAATGGTTTCCCTTTTCTGCTCCCGCTCTGTTCACACCGCCCAGAGCTGCCACTGCTGCGTCATGATGTCACCGTTTATGTGCCTGCTTCATAAAATCCAAACAGCGCAGAAATACCTCACATCGACAACAACAACAATGGCCGATTGTATTGAAGCGCTGTTCGCTTTGGTTATCCTCTTACGAAACGAAATGGAAGGCATCGGACGACTTTACAAGGGACGACTTTACTTGGAACTTTACAAACATCACATGCGAAATGCAAGACTTCTTTGTGGTCTTCGGCATCTACTTCAACCCGCCTCGACGTAAGCGACGCCGCCTCTTAGCTCCGAAGCTCTTGCCTCGACCGACAATTTTTTGGAGCTGGAAGTGAACCGGATTCCGGAGCTAAGAGGCGGCGCCTCTGCGGTGTGAACAGGAAAAACCGGTACTTTTCAGCGCAGTACCGATCGGGCAGGGGGACGGATCGGGTAGTGACAATGGTATACCTACACTGGAGCTGAACCAGAAAATCTCCCGCTCGGAGCTAGAAAGCGAAAAGCGCTGGTGTGAAAGCCGCAATCTGAGTCCTGTCTCCAATTGCTTCGGAAGTTTCCCCCACACACAGTTGCTACGATAGTTAAGATTAATTGAGCAGATAACTGGTGTGCATCATATTTTCCTTCAATCTTCTACAAAACTCTTTTGTTTATTTTTTCCCATTTCTTTTAATTGATTCAATGAAAAGCTTTAGTAGAAATGTCTGTGCTGAATTGAAACATTATAGTTTCGGGGAACAGTACTTTTCCAGAAATGTTGGGAAGAAGTGCTTCCTGGAATCGAAAGGAGCTTTGTTAGAGAGGCTCTTTGGTAAGAGACACATCTAGTTTTTGTAATGATTGCTTTTTGTCAAGAAAACTGAAACTTCATTTTGATTGTCAACATCCAATGACCCAATGACTTTGTGTAAGAAGAAACAAGGACCACCCTAATATATATATATGCATATATATATATATATATATATATACAGTGGGGCAAAAAAGTATTTAGTCAGCCACCAATTGTGCAAGTTCTTCCACTTAAAAAGATGAGAGAGGCTTGTAATTTTCATCCTAGGTATATACACTTCAACTATGAGAGACAGAATGGGGGGGAAAGAATCCAGGAAATCACATTGTAGGATTTTTAATGAATGAATTGGTAAATTGCTCGGTAAAATAAGTATTTGGTCACCGACAAACAAACACGATTTCTGGTTCTCACAGACCTGTAACTTCTTCTTTAAGAGCCTCCTCTGTCCTCCACTTGTTAACTGTATTAATGGCACCTGTTTGAACTCGTTATCAGTATAAAAGACACCTGTCCACAACCTCAAACAGTCACACTCCAAACTCCACTATGGCCAAGACCAAAGAGCTGTCAAAGGACACCAGAAACAAAATTGTAGACCTGCACCAGGCTGGGAAGACTGAATCTGCAATAGGTAAGCAGCTTGGTGTGAAGAAATCAACTGTGGGAGCGATTATTAGAAAATGGAAGACATACATGACCACTGAAAATCTCCCTCAATCTGGGGCTCCACGCAAGATCTCACCCCGTGGGGTCAAAATGATCACAAGAACGGTGAGCAAAAATCCCAGAACCACACGGGGGGACCTAGTCAATGACCTAGTCAATGACCTGCAGAGATCTGGGACCAAAGTAACAAAGGCTACCATCAGTAACACACTACGCCGCCAGAGACTCAAATCCTGCAGTGCCAGACGTGTCCCCCTGCTTAAGCCAGTACATGTCCAGGCCCGTCTGAAGTTTGCTAGAGAGCATTTAGATGATCCAGAAGAGGATTGGGAGAATGTCATATGGTCAGATGAAACCAAAATAGAACTTTTTGGTAAAAACTCAACTAGACGTGTTTGGAGGAGAAAGAATGCTGAGTTGCATCCAAAGAACACCATACCTACTGTGAAACATGGGGGTGGAAACATCATGCTTTGGGGCTGTTTTTCTGCAAAGGGACCAGGACGACTGATCTGTGTAAAGGAAAGAATGAATGGGGCCATGTATCGTGAGATTTTGAGTGACAACCTCCTTCCATCAGCAAGGGCATTGAAGATGAAACGTGGCTGGGTCTTTCAGCATGACAATGATCCCAAACACACCGTCCGGGCAACGAAGGAGTGGCTTCGTAACAAGCATTTCAAGGTCCTGGAGTGGCCTAGCCAGTCTCCAGATCTCAACCCCATAGAAAATCTTTGGAGGGAGTTGAAAGCCCCAAAACATCACTGCTCTAGAGGAGATCTGCATGGAAGAATGGGCCAAAATACCAGCAACAGTGTGTGAAAACCTTGTGAAGACTTACAGAAAACGTTTGACCTCTGTCATTGCCAACAAAGGGTATATAACAAAGTATTGAGATGAACTTTTGTTATTGACCAAATACTTTTTTTTCCACCCTAATTTGCAAATAAATTCTTTAAAAATCAGACAATGTGATTTTCTGGATTTTTTTCTTCTCATTTTGTCTCTCATAGTTGAGGTATACCTAGGATGAAAATTACAGGCCTCTCTCATCTTTTTAAGTTGGAGAACTTGCACAATTGGTGGCTGACTAAATACTTTTTTGCCCCACTGTATATATATTAGGCTGGTCCTTAAAATTGAAAGTCGGAAAGTCTAAGCTCCAACCCCCAGAATTCACTCTATTAGTCAAGAAAACTCTCCTGGTGAATTTTTTCCTCAATCTGACAACATTTACCCCTCCCTCATCAACCTTGAAGTTTAGCCTCAGTTGCAGCAGTGGCTGCTGGTGTTGCAGGCCAGGTCGATACGCATTTCTCCCAAGATTGCTATACTTCCTTAGCTGTGTTGCTTTTTAAATCTTATAACTACGGAGTCTATTGAGATATAATGGTTTTAAAAGTACTTGGAATCTGTGAGTGCTTATTAACCTCTTTTTAATGGGTTGAAAACAACATCCCACACACTGAGCAAATCTTTTAGAAAATACGCAAAATCACTGAAAACCCCTGGAGGATTAAAGCATGGCGCGAGTTGTGCTGATGAATGTGTTGTTTTAAACTCAAAGAAGACACTGTGACAGGCTAATAAAAATTCATCACAAAGATAGTCTGAAGAAAAAGTGAGGGTAAGAAAGAAAGCTGATGCAATGAGAAGCTCGGAACAAGAAAAAACAGTTTGTGTCTATGTCTGATACAAAGAGAGAGCATCACTTTTCAGGGATGATTTAGTTGTGTATGCAAAAAATCTAATCTAATCCCCATTTACCCCAAAGTACAACCAGTGAGACTAAAACAGAAGACTATCTGCCTTACACAGATGCAAAAAACACAAGATGTCAGAGCTGCTACCGCAGGAGAGGTGTCAGACAGAAATCTGAGAGGCAGATAGAAAGGAACAAAGGTTTAAAGGAGACTCAACATAGCAGAGCACTGAACTGGTACTGAGCTGCAAAGCACAATAATCAAGCATTGGGATGTTTTCTTTCCCCGAAATCATCTTTATGTCAGTCAGATAAGGTCCGTTTACTCAGAGATGCAAACAAAGCATGTTTCTAAAGGCTTTTAAAGAAGTGCATGGATCACTTTCTACAGTTGTTTTTAACTGTAGAGGTACAACTCAAGAGGAAGTTTGCTCTAAAATAAATAAGCTTTGTGATAAATCCCAGATCTTATAGATCTTATATAGCAAGCTGTTTACAATGCAAATTAGGGAAGCTAATATAAACGAAGTTTCTCTTACAATAATTGCCTGAATACTAAATTGATTAATCCAATGGTACACAACAACAAACACAACATTAAATACAAACCAATGAGATGGAGAATATTTTCTTCCCGCTTAAAGAAGACCTTTTGAGGCACATGCATACAAAGTGTAATTCAAAGCCAATGAGTTTGAAAATACTTTGTTGTCACTCCCAAATCTCCTAGAATATATCATATTTCATAATGATTATTATATTATCAAGTTTTGTTATATCATACCCATTTACTTGCGCTGCTAGTGAAACACTGGACATTGTATGCTTTATTAGTCAAAGGTTATAAATACCCATCTGCAAAGAGGTTGAAAATAGCATTTTAAACAACAAAATACTACTTTGAAACTGGTCCATGTTGTATACTGTATGTAACAGCCTGTTATAATGGATGGGAGGGTGGATCTCCCCCATCAGCCGCCTGCCATTGATTGATGTGTAACGCTAGGGACCGCCAGTGAGCCATGTTACGCGCGTGGCTCTGGGCGAACGTGGCTGGTGAGTCAATGTGCCGTATCGACTGTATGGGCCTATTGGCTGTATAGGCATATGATGATCATAATGAAAGCATGCAGGCTGCTCGTGACACTGACACAAATGAAAAGCTCGATAGAGGCACAACCCTTGAATTAGAGGTGAAACGTGTGGGCTACAACTTGTGCGTACAAATGCATATTTATGCACAGAAATGCACACGCAAATCCCATTGATTGTTGTTTCCACATTGAAAGCACCGGTCTAAGGATGATTGATGATGAGGGCTGATAGTGAAAAATATGAAGTCATTTCATTTCTGGTTAATATTACCAGAATTATTTACTTCTGCCGTCACCTGTGCTCTTTTCATGTCACAGAGCAGAGGCAAGCGATAGCCACTGTATACATCAATAGGCTGTCTGTCAAAAATAACCACTATTATCTAAATTGATGGCTAAAACTAGCCTGAAAGCTGTATAGCCATGGGCGTATTTCTGTTGTTCTTAATATAATCGACAATGGACTATAACAATACCAACTATGCACAGTGAATATTCAAATATATTTCTCCTAAATTGACATCTTGAGCTCCTCATAAATGTGTAGTTTCTGAGGGAAAGTGTGCGCAAAATATCTCTCCGGAGCGCACGGATTCCTCGCCTCAGCTGAGTAGACGACATCCTACTGAATTACTTCACGTCACCCCGCCCGTCTGCCAGCCGTCTCCTCCCTAAAACCTTCGCTGCGACCATCCCTCTGAGCGTCTCTGGGCTCAGAGAAGAAGAGACTGAGAGACACAGAGGGAGAAAGTGAGAGAGAGCACAACATACACACAACATCACCTAGACTACCTGCTTCACCCAGCACCACAGGGAGGAGGACGCACAAGTGCAGGCGCGTCCATGCGTGCCAGCCGAAAAAGAAAATAAGCGGGCAAAAGGACCACAAATCCAAACATTGGACTAAGAGTTAATCTAACAGCCTAAATGAGTACATGGTAAGAAGAGTCATGCATCTCAACAGAGAAGAAGATAACAGCAAAGGTAAGCAAAAATGTCAGCGATGGTTTTAAACCAGACTCTGTGTGTGTAGTTCAAAGCTCTCGCGTTGATTGCCAGAATGCCCTTGAGTGTGAAATGTTGATGTCAAGTAATGAAGCTGGGGGTCATTCCAACAAGCTGATGGTAACTGCTGTCGCTCTGTTATTGCCTGTCTGCCTTTCACCAAAAAGCTTTGTATGGCAGCGAGAGGGGCTGTTGCAGACACCCAAGGTGGCCGGCAATGTGGTGTCTGTCTGCCAGACACTTGAGCACTTGTTGTGCCCAATACGGTCATTTCGCACGAGGTGACCTGAGCTTAAATACACAAGGTCATCCATTCTCGGTCACATTAACGAGCAGTATTTCGTGTTGGTGCATGTGTGTCTACTGTTGTCTGTGTTTGAGTCGCCGCGGATGTTTGTCCTCCGATGTGGTCGGAGGGGAGGATTAGAGAGCAGACGGTGTGTAATGACTCGCACCGCTCCATCAAGATAAGTAATGAAGGAGCACAGATTCAGGTGCCTCTGTCAGAGCCATACCCAGTATGTCTGCCCCTAACCTTTGAACTGAAGTCGAGGTCACTGACTAACACCTGATGCTGAAGGAGATTTGCCCCCGAATGTCTGTCGATATGACGCAGCCCGTTTATTTGTTATGCATTGTTAAATAACACCAATTCGACATGCATGGTGTTCACCACACCCACATATAACAAGTCAAGTATCATATCACCATCACCTGACACCTGCCCGGTTTAACCTGTAGATTCACCCATTTTTGGCATTCAATTAAAAAACTAAACTCTTAAACTGCGAGTGTGAATGTAAATAAGTTATATATCAGTGCATTGTGGCCAATCACAATAGTAAGAACACTTGAAGTGGTTGAAATCTCTCTATAAACTCTCGTTTTTTCACATCTGAGAAGTATGCTGATAATGATGTATATTGCAGGCAAGGGAATACAACATTTCATTTTGTATGTGCAGCTGTCAGGCTTTATGGCCAGCTAATATCTTTGTTTTTTTTACCAGCTGTTGAGCATGCTGTTTAGTGAGGAGTTCCCCGTGTGGTGAGGTGTGCCCTGCACTTACGTCTCCCTCATCCAAAATGTCTTATGACCTCGATGCCAGATATGGATCACCAGGGACAAAAGATGAGTCACCATCTGCGACTATAAGTGATTTTATGATTAGATGACAGGTGTGTGTGTGTGTGTGTGTGTGTGTGTGTGTGTGTGTGTCAGAGTTTTAGCATCTAAAAGTGAGATGGAATGTGTAGAGAGGTGTGGAAGTCAAAAAGTATTGATGAAAAGGTGGAGAATTATAGCCATACTGAAGGATTTTCTATTTGAAAGTTATCTAAAAGTTTTCTGTAAATGCCGCTTAAGCAACGTTGACAATAATAAAAAACATTAGCGACAACAAGCTCCTACTATTGATAATAATACAAGTAAATAAATATACAGATAATTGGTTGAGTATGTTATTAATTATAATGGGAAATTGCAACATTACAGCAGACAAAAATAATATTTGAAATTAATATTAATAAAAGTAATAATAGAAATTACAGAAAACATCTCCTTATTAAGTTTAATTAACCCTCCTATTGTCTTCGTTCCCCCCCCTTACTTTGGTGTTCGCGGTCAAATTTGACCGGTCCTGTTTTTACTGCTATTACATTAACACAAAAACCATTAATCATCACCAAATTTCATTTACCACCCTTTCAAACTGTAAATATTGTATCAGACTACTGGTATACATGAAAAACTGCAATATACTGTAAATATACAAAGAATAGACACTGAACATGTATGTGTGCCAGGTGTGATCCATGTGGGGGGATGGGCACATAAGAGTGGGAAATGTTTCAAATTGTTCTCTGTGTGTGTGTGTGTGTGGTGTGTGTGTGTGTGTGTGTGTGTGTGTGTGTGTGTGTGTGTGTGTGTGTGTGTGTGTGTGTGTGTGTGTGTGTGTGTGTGTGTGTGTGTGTGTGTGTGTGTGTGTGTGTGTGTGTGTGTGTGTGTGTGTGTGTGTGTGTGTGTGTGTGTGTGTGTGTGTGTGTGTGTGTGTGTGTGTGTGTGTGTGTGTGTGTGTGTGTGTGTGTGTGTGTGTGGTGTGTGTGTGTGTGTGGGTGTTTTATCTGATTCGGATGGTTACTAATTCCTTTTCTTTATGGCGGTCATTTTTGACCAGGAACACCATGGGTGCTAAAAAGGTTGACTAAATCATCCAAAATGCAATGAAAGTGGTGGTCAGCAATTCTATATGTTCAAATGTCTACTGTGAAGGATATCATAAAGCCTTAATGCAATCGAATGTAAAACAAAAAGTTATGATTGATGAAAATAGTAAATCGGTCAGATTTGACCCGAAGACAACAGGAGGGTTAATTAAATAACAGTATTCATCCGCAGTAGGTTAAACATCAGAACAAAATAACTTTATAAATAATTTAAATGTACAACAATAAAAGGTACTGATGTGAATTTACAAATGTTCACATAACCATTGTCTGGTAAACGTGTTTCAAATGTATGTCTTCAGTTATCAAACTGACATGATGCTTAAACAAACAATACTTGTCAAAAACCATTAAGCCAAGAAGAAGCAAGCAGACGGTTTATCTTTAAACTGTAAATCTGTAATCCTGACAAACCGCTGTTAAGTATAACTAACTGTGTGTGACATTTTAAAGATGCCTGAAGAATGTGCTGTAATGCTGTAGTGTGTTTAACCGCTTAAACCCTCAGCTGAAACACTAAGTGTTATTTGCTTTAAGGTGGTCTACTCCATCAAAATGAATCTGATCAATACCACAGACTCATTACAAAAATATGTAAAAGTTTTAATTGTCATGTTGCATTTAATTACGAATGTCCATACCAAGTATAATACCGTTGAAGACATTTCCCATAAGAGACACTCTCTTTTGAAATTAACTTGAGGGAATAAAAAATTAAGGGAAATTAAAATGTTGCTAAAGACCACCACACTAGCTCTGAGCTTGAGCTGGGATGTGAGCAAACCAGGAAGATGTGAAGCTTTGTTTATGTATATTTTAACAGTTGGAAAAATCATGATTTGTTTTTAAGCACCTGTTGGCTAAAACATTTGAAATGCGCAGTAGTTTTAACTCACTCACAGATTGAACTTCACTGTAAAAGGATTAAAAAAAAGAAGGTATTCAGTATGACCAAGCAGCACTAAGTTTGATAATATTAGTCATGTGCTTTGGATCATGCAGCTGGATATATTTGCAGGGGAATCTTTGTATTCTGTATATCAGGCTGTGCACTGACACAAATCATTATACCTCACAGCAAGAACAAGGATACACAGATTCAACTTTTGCCTTCCTGTTATCGATTAGTATACATCAACTCGGGATATCTGCCGATACAGAGAACCAATTTGATATCAGTGCTTTTTTTTGCAAATGTAAAATCTTTCTGCGTGAATCTTATTGGGATAATGTTTATGTAATGAAGCAAACACGGCAAGGCTGTTTCTTATCATCCATCCTCTTCTTCAGGCATCAACCAAATCACCTGCGATATGGATTGACACTTCTTAAAAATTATGATGACATGGCCTTGGTGGTGCTCTTGACATACAACCATGGTGTCCGCATACAGGCAGTATGCAGGATGTATGTGGACACAAGGATCCTCGCACCCCACACCCTCTCTCTGGACCAATCAGACTGGAGGGGCAGGTGATGGAAGAGGTCAAGATCTTTAAGAGCCTGGGCACTGAGATCAGCTAGCACTTGTCCTTCACTCAACATTCGGACATGGTCTGCAAAAAGGCCTAACAGCAGATGTCACTTCTGAGACAGCTGAAAGATTTAATCTCAAACAGGACAGTTTAAAAGCAGGATATCGGATATCATCGAATCAGTCCTCACATTGAACACTGCATCCTGGTGCAACCACCTCACAGACAAATGCAAAGTAAAAAACTCACAAGAAACCTCAAGCATGCAACCAAAATGCCCAGCACCACTCAAACCCAACTTTCAGACTTTCAAAGATGCAGTCAAAAGAAAAGGACTTCATCATGAAGGACCCTTCACAACTTTGTACCATTCGTTCAGCTACTCCCATCAGTCAGCTGACAACTCTTTCATTCCCACTGTAATATCCATTTCAAACAAGACCAAACAGACTGCTACTAGTGCAGTTTTGCCCAGCTGCTCTTATTATCCTCCACCAAGGAGGTAATGTTTTCGATGTGTTAGTCCATCTGTTAGCTGATAACGTGAAACCACTGGCATGGTTTTCATCAAACTTGGTGCAAGTGTAGCATGGGCCAAGGAAGAACCCATTCAATTCTGAAGCAAATCCAAATCATGGGGTGAATACACAAATAATAACTTTGTTCTGTTAGCATTGTGAAATAGGGCATTTACCCTTAATGGAGGTCTGAAAGTGCCTTTCTAGCCTATTTATGGATTTCAATGTAATTGTATGAATCTTTAATGGGTGTATGTTTTATGTTGTTTGTGAGCTCCTATCCTAGGATCATTTTCTTTCATTATGTAAAACAAAAAAACGTTTTTTAAATAAAACAACAACATTGGCTGCATACTTACATGCTGACAGCTTTTTTAAGTAAGATCCTGCTTATTGACGACTGAGAGCTGAGAGGCTCAGCCTCTGGCTGATAAGCACTGCAGAAAATGGAGGGATTCTGACGTTTTTTTCCCTGTTAAGTTAGTAGCAATTTAGTTAGTGTGGTTTGGATTTGGGTTCTCACCTTCATGCCATCAGGATATATTAATCATTAAAGTATTTTCATTATGTGGCAAATTCAGTTAATGTATACAGTACATTAACTGAATTTGCCACATAATGAAAATACTTTAAATCTAACTGTTGGCAGCTTTTCATGGTGTAATTATTTATTCAAGGGTTCTGGGCCTCATTTGTGTTGATGTCTGTGAATGGGTTATAAATTGATGCGATAATGCCGTTTCTGTATAGCACATTGATCAGGCATTGCAAGTCTATGCAGAAACAAATATGTAATTTGCAATCTACAGGATGTTATTATTTATTTCATTAAAAGAGCAGAGTCTATTGTATCTATAGGAAACATGTAAGATAAAAGAGAAGAGGGACATTATGGAGCAAAAGGCAGAGATACGTTTCGTAGAGTTTTGGTGGTTGGTTTCTGGTGTTTCTGGAGGTCCTCCTGCAGTGTTGCTGTAATCTCTACAGCCCAGGTGTAAATGTCAGGTGTCAACTAGGCCTCAATGCAAGGTGCAAAAAAAAATCATTATTAATCCATCACTTGAACGCTCTCTGCGATAATTGTTTAATATTAGTAGCATTCAGATTCAGTTTAATTATGTTATGGTTCAAAACTAATGGGCTGGAATCTTATTGGTGAGACAATCTGCAAGAAAGAGGAGAGAGATAGAGAAGTAATTAATGAAATCTGAAACAGAGGTATTTATATTCCCTCTGAGCCACAATATTTTGAGGGTAGCGACTTAGATTTAGAGACTAAGAAGCGAGGCCATAAAAAGGAAATATTGCTCTGTTATACTGTACTTAGCTGTACACATATATACAACCAAAGAGGAATATGATGGATGATCACGTCAAAAGAAGAGGGGGGCTTAAAAATACACAATGTTTCATGAAGACAGGTTTGTGTGTGGTGAGCAGACCTGAATGAATACATTCTTTGTTTTCAGTAAACTGTCAAAACGGTTTTCCCTAGTGGTGTACAATTCAAAATGAAGGAATTAAGAAAAACATTAATTGTTTTCTGATGAAGCCGTCATGTTTAACACGTCAGCAGATTTGTCAGCCCACTAGTTAAAGTGTCATTTATTTGTCATTTATTTGTCTAAGCTACGGATGTTACACACAGCAAATATGTATATATAAGCAATGGAAAAAGGTCAATCATTGACTGACTTCTTTGATAAAATGACATTAGTTAGTTATTCGGCCCCCAGTTTTTAAGAACCTGTGGCAATAAACTGCATTTACTACAGGGTAAACATTTTGTTGTCGAATCAACCAGGACTGCAATGTTAAGGATTGACACTGAAAGGTTAAAAAAAACATCATGGTCATGCTGAAAAAACCCAACAACAACATTGACTTCTGACTGTTTTGAACCAAGAATAGTCTCCAAAAGGCTGGAACTGAAAGTAACTTAACACACCTCTGGAATCTTGTCTTTGCTCAACTTCTGTTACTCTTTCACCTTACTGCTGCCACGTACAGGTGTACAACATGAACAGGTGACACCGCTGTTGGGAGTGGTGGATTACAGCTGCAACAGAGCAACCACACGCATCAGCGATCTGAGTAGAAACAGGATTCAAACACACAACAGAGGGGGCAGTAGGTGAAATTACATAATTAAAAAAGAGAAAGCTATTCACAAAAAAAGCACTTCTAAGACAATCCCTAACTTCTGCTTTCTGTTATGAAAAGGTGATCAATCGGCTATTAGAGCACTTCCAAATAATATAGTCCCAATCATACACTTGTTTTGGCAAGGACAAACAGTTTTCAATATTTAGTTTATATTTTTGTATTGTGTCAGTACTGTGTGGTTAAACAATCCTGTTACATAACTCTGTTGCAGCAGCGCATTTATGCCAAAGACAGCTTCCAATTGTCCTCTATATTCTTACGGCTTCTGTCACTCCTTTCACTTGACCCTGTCTACCATCTTGTCTGGATTTTACATTGTGCTTCATAATTATTGATAAGCAGTCAAATGCAACAACAAAAAACAGACGGCCAGAGATTGCGGAGAAGTGATTTTGGAATCTGGGTGCATGAAGAAAGTAGGCTACTGTACCCACAGTGTGGGTTGAAAATGTTACTGGCAGATACAGGGGGCTGGTGGAGAAAGACAGAAATAGATAATTGGAGACAGAGGCATAGAGAGAGGCTGTCTAGATTTTGAGAGAATTTCTATGTTGTGCTTTGCAGTAGTGAGTACTTTGGAGGAGGAAGCAAAAGAGAGAAAAATAAGTACACAGTGCCTTTTAATCAGTGAACTCATCGAAGCAACACTGTTCTCCAGACACATAGAAACAGTAGAGAGGAGAAAGATAAAGGAACCAAATACAAGTAGCTAGATCTGCCTTTTTTTATTCTGATTTACGTTTACGGATTTGGTGAAAGATGCTATACAAGCTCTCCTGTAGGTAAAATGCTGACAATGATAGCAGTGCATTTAGGCATCTATAAAATTGTTTGTTTATCTAAATATAATCAGTCTGATGTCTGGATAAGACTCATGGGGTGAGACCAGACAGAAGGACGCTTCAATCAAAACGCAACCAAGAAGTTTAATTTGCTCCCATGTGTTTTTCACATGAAACTCAAGTAACATTTCTCAATGTGTCTTTCTTCCACTTAACACAAATGTGTTTTTTTAATTAAAGACGGGTGGATGAGGGAGGGAGACAAGTGTTCCTTTCCCATTTGAAACCAAAAGCCAACACTGATTTATTTTAGGTTTGAAATAAAAAAATAATCTTAATAAACGTAGACCTAGTATTTCAAGCCAAACCATTATCTATTACCTCAGGTGCAAGTCAGGTTGGGGCCAAATTGCCAGAGAAAAAGTAGGTACCTGTAATGAGTTATTTATAGTGTGTCAATGTGTGTACAAATGAAGCAGTTCCATCCAGAAAACAGTCAAAAAAATCCACACCAGCTCTGTTCCAGGTTTTCCAAAATAATTTATTTAGCCAGGGAAATCAATTCCCTGCCAAGGTAAATTACTTACAGTACTTTCAATGTAACAAAAAACAAAACATTCTCATTCAAAACATTAAAAAAAACACTTGATTAAAATGGAGATTTACCGTTAGTAGAGTCAGAACAAAGCAGTAAATCCAGCCTGGTTTCTGTTGCTGACTGTTTCCGCTCCCGACCAGGAAGTCTCAATAAACGCTGGCGCTCTTCCGTGTTGTTTCCATGGTTCCATTTTAAAGCTTGACCTTACCTAACCAGAATCTTTGATGTGCACAAACATTGTTGATAGTGAGAACATTTTGTTAACACATTGACTTTTGCAGGCCATAAGGTAAATGTGAAACACCGTTACAGTACAAGTACAACGGGCATGATAACTTTTTATTTTGACCTCTGTGCTGCCTGGGCACCCATGATGTTTGTGTAACAGCTGAATGAACAGTGAGGTTTGTTGTGTAAGATCACACTTCTCAAAATCCCTCTGTACGGCACTGCATGTTGATCCCTAAGCTACTGGGTTTCAAGGCAGGACACGAGTGCCTGCAACAACACATTTAAAGTGGGAATTACTTTTTGTTTGTGGTTGCATAAGGATAGGATACACAGATATGTTTTGGGACTCCTGTCCAACCTTAGGTGGCCTGTTGTGACTCTGTAAGGATCACAGGGTGAGTAAGACAGAGGGCTATTTGTGGTTTGTACTCATACTGCCTAGAAGGGAGGCTTGAAAAGGTGATGTTGCATCAAGAGTAAGATTGCAATTTGGCTACCTCTGTTTTATAAAACAGGACACAAAAATGAATTCTTTAAGTGGAGCAGTATTGATGGATCGATGATTGAATGGATGGATGACAAAGAAGAGGATATAACACAGAAGATACAAGACACAGGACAGGCAAACAGGATATTATAAGAACAGATATCAGCAGTATAGCCAGGAACAGATGGAGCCACAGAGCTACACACAGACAGCATCTTCCTGCCAATACAGAGAATAGTGTCATCATGTACACTACATGCACCGACACATACAAACACAATGTTGGACTTGTAAAAGTCTTGATGAAGGGAAATCATCTCAAAGGCTGTCACACACCCAACCCTTTATTATCCCCTTCTTCTTTAATTCTCTTCGACTGAACAAACCTTCATCTTTCTCCACAAACTCTCCCCTTCCACCCTCCATTTTTTCTTCTACTGTGAATACGGAAAAAACACTGATACCTGCACTTTCACCTGTTCCCGGCAAAAACATTTATGTCCGACTGGTAAATAATTCATTACAGGTAGTAGAGAGGCTATATAATTAAATAAGCTAATTCAAAGAAGCTCTCAGGGACTATTAAATGAAGCACAAATGTTTAGTTCACAGGTAATTAGGTTTATACTTTGTCTGATGCACATCAGGCATCCTAACCGAAGCATCACCCGGGGCAGAGCAGGCGCCGGCTGGTATCCAGCATGTGGAGTCCTGGAGGTCCATCATACTCAAGAGGGGGGAACCCTGTAGAGAGGGATTACAAGTCACCACGAAACTGGTTTTGCATGTTTAACTTATTCTGCAAACTTTCAGTCATTTTGAAAACACAATCAGTATATATTTGCTATTACATTTTTGTAAAATAAATGATAGACAAGTATTGTCCTCGAAATGAAACTTCGATGTTAACCTTTCCTGCTCTTGACAGAATGGATGTAGCACAAGCTGGGCTGTCCAAGGTCTTTGCTTCTTCAGGGCAGCCTTTCTGCAAATGATGTCTGACATAATTCACCTCAATCGGTTTCTGTCAAAATCCAGGGTCAGATACAGGTCATGCATTACAGAAACATGCTTGATTAGCTGCTGCTGCTGCTGCTGCTGCTGCTGTCATTGGTCTTGACACATTACATAACCATCTTTAATTGTTTTTTGATAAATATACGGCTTCATAACATCCTCACCAATAGTTTACTAAATCCAGTAAAACATATGTGATTACTTTTCTTTTCTTTAATTTCTTTATAAATATGAAAAAGTAACATCTCTGGTGTTGTAGAGAAATGCATTTTAAATGTGGCCAAAACATAAAGAATAACACAAAAATAACAACAACGACAAGACAGAAAGTAAATTAGTTATGGAATCCATAATAACAATTAAACCCCAATGTATTGAAATAATGTTTAATGCTAAAAAAGCATACTGATTTGATTTTAATTGTAGAATTGCAAGCAAAAGATATGACCCCCCCACCGATTCTCTTTTTCCGTTTAGTTCAATCGTCTATTTTTATAAATATGAAAACCGACTCCTACAATGTGTAAGTTAAATGTGGTCAAATTAACATAAATTATAAACAGGTAGTTGAATAATAAGCTACTAATATATTTTCTTCTGTAGGATAAGTGTTTTTCAGTTCGACCCGCCAACAATAACGTTTTTTTAAACACAATAGCAGTGTGAAATGATAAATTAGTATCATAAATGTTACTAACAATTTCTGTTGATCAACTATTGATCGATCAGGTATTTGTGACACGCAGGACTCGCAAAGACTCAAATGCACGATTCTTCCTTGATTTCAAAAAGTACCTTTTATTATACAAAAAAGGTTTAGGATCAACTAGGACTACTAAATAGTTCACTAGGTTCGACTAACTCAAAGTTTGCACGAGAGAATACAGACATGGACTTGGTAGACAAGACGAACCGACAAAAGACAAAAGGAGAACAGGGCTACATATACACAACAGTTAATGGGGCACAGGTGAAAACAATCAAGAGCAGGAGATCACAATCAAGCTGGCAGGTGACACACAACGACAGTAAGTGATGACACCTGAAACGAGAGGACAACATCAAAATAAAATGCAAGGCCACAAGAATAAACACAAAACAATTAGCTAACAGAACTCTAACTCTGAAACCTTACAGTACCCCCTCTCTTATGGACGGCTCCAGATGTCCCTGAAGCCTGAGACTGTTCTCTATCGAAGTCAGATATAAGGGTCTTGTCCACAATGAAGCTGCCTGGGATCCAACACCTCTCCTCTAATCCATACCCTACCCAGTCGACCAGGAACTGTCTCCCTCTGCCCCTCTTCCTTTCAGACAGTATTTTGTCCACAGTGTACACTTGACCTCCGTCGACAATCCGGGGAGGTGGAGGGGGCGTGGAGGCGGGGACCAGTCTGCTCTCTTTGACCGGTTTCAACTTGCTGACATGAAACGTGGGGTGGACCTTGATGGACTTTGGAAGACATAAACGGACAGCAACAGGGTTAACCACTTTGGCTATGGGAAAAGGACCAACGAACCGGGGAGCCAGCTTCCTGGAGGCGACATGGAGAGGAAGATCCTTGGTAGATAAACACACTCGTTGTCCGGCCTGGTACTTGGGGGCTGGACGTCATTTCCGGTCGGCCAATACCTTCATGCGAACGGCACTCCTCTGCAACATATGGCGAACTCCCGCCCAGACCCGACGGTAGCAGCGAACCACAGCATGGGCTGATGGTACGGTGACCTCCTTCTCGAGCTCCGGAAACAATGGAGGTTGGTACCCATGGACACATTGAAACGGGGAGATACCAGTGGCTGATGTGGGTAAAGTGTTGTGCGCATACTCCACCCAAATCAGACTCTTACTCCAGGTGGTAGGTTTCTCGGACACTAGACATCTCAAACAGGTCTCCAAATCCTGATTCATCCTCTCCGCTTGTCCATTCGACTGTGGGTGGTATCCGGAGGTCAGACTAACAGTGGCTTGGATTAGGCGACAAAACTCCTTCCAAAAACGTGACACCTTTGGGCCTCGGTCTGAAACGACATCACTGGGAAAACCATGGATCCTGAACACATGGGACAACATGGCCTCTGCTGTTTCTTTGGCAGTAGGTAACTTGGACATGGCGATAAAGTGTAACATTTTAGAAAAAAAACGATCAACCACAGTGAGTATGGTGGTATTACCTGCCGATGTTGGTAATCCTGTCACAAAGTCCAACGCAATGTGAGACCATGTGGTCTGTTGGGAATGGGCAGAGGTTGGAGAAGACCTGCCGCAGCTTGCCGAGAAGTTTTGTTCCTGGCACACACAGGGCACGCTGCCACATATTCTGCAACATCCTTCCACATCGCCGGCCACCAGAATCTGTGTCTCACCATGAAAAGGGTCCTTTTGTTTCCAGGATGACAGGTAAGTACAGATGTATGGGCCCAATGAACAACTTGAGATCGAAGTTGCTCCGGCACAAACAAGCCATTCTGAGGACACCCTCTTGGGACAGGATTTCCAACGTTTGCCTGTTTGACCTTGGCTTCAATGGGCCAGGTCACACTCCCTATCACTCGGTCTGGCCGCAGAATGGGGTCTGGACTCTTGGGGACTGGCTCAGGATCATACATTCTGGAGAGTGCATCAGGCTTTCCATTCTGCGAACCAGGTCGATATGACAGAGTGAACCTAAATCTATTAAAGAACAAAGCCCATCTGGCCTGCCTAGAGTTCAGACATTTGACCTTCCTGATGTATTGCAGGTTTTTGTGATCCGTCCAGACCAGGAAATCCTGCTCCGCTCCCTCCAACCAGTGCCGCCACTCCTCCAAAGCAATCTTCACAGCCAACAGTTCCCGATTTCCCATGTTGTAATTCCTCTCAGCAGAAGATGGCTTACGGGAGAGATATGCACACGGATGAAGTTTGTTGTCCCCCGCTGACCTCTGGGACAGTATAGCTCCAACGCCGTCGTTGGAGGTGTCCACTTCCACCACAAACTGTCGGTGGTGATCAGGTACAGTCAGGATGGGAGCTGTGGTGAACCTCCTCTTCAGTTCCAGGAAAGATTTCTCTGCCTGTGGATTCCACACAAACTAAACATGGGGAGAGGTAAGGGCATGGAGAGGAGAGACAATAGCACTGAAATTGCGTATGAAACGTCTGTAAAAGTTAGCAAACCACAAGATTTGCTGAACTTTTTTTCTAGAGTCTGGCGTTGGCCAATTAGCCACGTCACTGACCTTAGCTGGGTCCATTTCCACCTTGTTAGGGGAAATCACAAAGCCCAAAAATGCCACAGAGTTCACATGAAACTCATATTTTTCGGCTTTCACAAACAAATGGTTAGCCAGGAGTCTCTGAAGAACAAGGTGAACATGGTTAACATGAGTATTCTTATCTGGAGAAAAGATGAGAATATCATCGAGATACACAAAACAGAAAACATTCAGGAAATCTCTTAACACATCATTAATGAGGGCTTGGAAAACAGCAGGTGCATTACCAGTGGCGATTGGTCATTAGGGGCATGCTGACAGCAGAAAGTATTAAAATAATGATTACAACAAAATGCAAAAAATAAATTAAAATATATATAAAATATATTTTAAGATCATGTTTAATCATCTGATTCGTCTGTACATTGCTGTTTTAGTATGTGTTCTTCTAATTAGTGTCTACAGTGTGTGCCTATTGAGCTGTTAAGAGCCATGTGGGACAAAACCCGATCCTGCCCCTCCCTCTCACGGTACGTCCACACAGCAGCTTTTCAAAAATCTTGAAAATCTTGGAGCTGGGCGTGTCTGACAGCTTGGGGATTTTTTGCAAGCAATGCGACCAACCAATTGGCTGGTGATCTTGACGTCAGCGTCAGGGAATTCACCCCCTATAAGTAGCTTGCGCCACGACGCATGCGTCATTCAAAATAAGCACCTCTTCTCGCTTCACCATAGCAAGGAGGGCCGTCTGGTGAGACATCTCACTTCATGTTACTCTGAGTACTAGGGTTACGTAAGTAACCTATAGTTCTCATTCATAACACTCCGTTCGATGTCTCACTATGGGAAATTGTAGCTCCCGTATTGCCAGACGAGCTTATCTCGAAAATCACCAAACCGACCAGAACTTTAACAGGTAGGGCTCCGACTCAACCAGGTGCCCAGCACTGCTTGAGTCAAAACTGGGAGTAGAACGTCCAGACTGTTAAAAGGCGGACAAAAGTGAGCGGCGAGGACCAGCTCGCCGCTTGCACCAATGTCTTATGGGAGACATCCTGGACAGAGCCCAGGATGCAGCCAGACCCTGAGTCAAGAGAACTCGCGAACCCGAGGGTGCCTGCGAGCTCTAACTCGTACGGGCCCCACAGCAATTGCTTCCACAAACAGTGGGAGAGCCGTTGCTTAGTAACAGGCTTGCCCTTGGAAGGGATAGCCCAGGACACAGGGGGCTTGGTCATTATGACAAAGCACCCCCGATTATGGTACAACTCACGGGCCAGGCCCATAGAGCCAAGCGCTCTGGGTGTGGGTGAAAGATCGCCCCCCCCCGCTTGGGACAGTATGTCCCTGCGTAGTGGGAGCTGCCATGGCTGCCCGCACAGCAGCTGATATATCTCCGCTAGCCAGTACATAGCTGGCCAGTGTGGAGCTATCAGAATAAGTGTGTGGCGTTGCTCTCTCACTCTGGCCAGAGTTGGAGAAGGCCCAGGGACCAAATCGTGCGCGAGTGCATCCACGCCTAACGGTGCATTCAGATCCCGCATCGAAAAGAACAGCTGACACTGAGCGTTGTCTTTCGATGCGAACAGATCCACCGCGGCTCTGCCGTAACGCACCCACAGCTGGCTCACAATCCTTGGATGTAGAGTCCAGTCTGCATAAAGTGATGAACCTCTGGACAGTAGATCTGCCCCGAGGTTCATCACTCCCGGTACGTGCATCTCTCTCAGAGAGAGGAGACGTCTACCGCTCCATAGGATAAGTTTGCGCGCCAGTGTGTGTAACTGGAGAGAACGCAAACCCCCTTGGCGGTTAATATACGATATTGTGGTCGTATTGTCTGTCCTCGCAAGGACGTGATGTCCCCTGAGGAAAGGCAGAAAGCGTCTTAGGGTGAGAAACACCGCTAAAAGCTCCAGGTAATTTATGTGCGCCCGCTGGAGGTCTCTGCTCCAGAGTCCCCTCACCGGGCGACCTTCATAAATACCTCCCCAACCTGTCAGACATGCGTCCGTGGTGACCACTTTCCGTGAAAGGACAGCACCCATGGGCACGCCCCGTACTAGAAAAGTCGGGTGCAGCCAGTGGTGCAGTGCCATTACGCATTTCACGGTAACCATCACTCTTTTTAGGGTTTAGTTTTAGGGCGGCCACCCAGCGCTGAAACTCCCTCATGTGTAAGCGTCCCAGTCGTACGACCAGGATGGCTGACGCCATTAGCCCCAGCAATCGCAGGCATGATCTGAAGAGAACATGTTTGCGCAGCTGGAAAAGAGCGAGACAAGCTCTGAAAGCTTTCACTCTTTCCGCTGACAAGCGAGCTGAAAAGGGCACCGAGTTCAGGTGTAAACCCAGGAAGAGTATAGTCTGTGCGGGGCACAACATGCTCTTCTCTGTATTTATTATGAAACCCAGGTTGAGCAGGTGCTTAACGAGGACATTTTTCTGCGTAACAGCCTCCTGCTCCGACTGTGCGAGAAGCAGCCAGTCGTCCAGGTAGGTCGCCAGACGAATGCCCTGTTGTCTCAACGGGGCTATCGCGGCTTCTGTACATCGTACAAACACCCTTGGACTGAGAGACAGACCAAAGGGGAGTACTCTGTATTCATAACAGATCCCCTGAAATGCGAATCTCAGATATGTCCTGTGTCAACACACTCTCACTCCCTAAGCGTCCAATAGCGACGTTTGGTCAGTGTCCGTGGCGTCCAATTGTGACGCTCCTAGGCTCCTTCAGCGTCATAAATGGACGCAAATAGCTTTCAACTGATTGCAATGTATTCCCATCTGCGTCGGGATTTGACGCTCATGGAAGCACGGCATTCGTTTATGTCGGCTGCCCTTAAAGGCAATGTGAGCGTCCATTCCCATTGGATAACGGAGAATTGTACACCCGGAAGTAAGTATTCCTCTTACTGTCGATTGATTTTACAGTGATATCTGCACTACTCATCGACTAAAAAACACCAGATTATCCTTGTTAATTACACAACATTGATTGGTTTAAATTGTGTGCAATACTTTTGTATTTTTCCCGATCGATTCGGAGAAACAAATATTTATTCTGAGTAAAGGATGGCAGAAGACACTACACTACCCAGAATCCCCAGCTATCGTTTGGACTACACCATGTGCTCTGTTTGACAAACCCCGTTTTTTTCACCATTCATTCTGATGGCTGGCGTCTATGTCACATGATCTTCACATTTCTCCCTGCAGAAAAAGAAAACATGGCCGAACTTCGTTTTATTCTCGGTGGAAAATGTCTATTTTAAAGTTAGTTTGGCCATTAAAATGCGTTTTGATGTCATTTGTTGTGAGAAATATGAGTTGTTATTTCAGATTATGTGTGCAGTGGATGTACATGATCTTTAGTTTGCTAGTTATTACGAAGATTACTTCAGGAAATCGCGACGTTTTCATTGTTACCAAGGTGGTTGCTAGGGACGCTGCTATCGATATTATTTCTGTTATGTTGTGTAACTGTTTAATGGTGTTATCTTTATTGCTACCCCCTTCCCCGTCAATGTATAGTGTTGGTCCACAGCCTAAACATATTAGTTTAACAAAATCCGCATCTAAAGATAGCCTACGTTATTTTCCCCTGTGCAATTCCAGTCTCACATCTCACAGCACATCGTCATTAACAAATACCGGAAACAGACCGAAAACATTTAAACAAAATAATAATAATAATACTTTATTCCGAGTGTGCTTGCTTTTCTCTTTGAAAGTCATCACATAACGGCATTGTAATACACGGTTCGGCTGCATTACATATTACATATCTGCCGTAGTTCTGTATTTATAGAGCCCTGATGAGAAGACCTCTAGACAAACATGAGGAACTGAAAACGTGACGTGGATCATAAATATATCAGCCATTAAACAACATCTTACATTTCTTTTCACACAATACGTCTCCTTGCAGTATCAACACTAATTCGGCTCACTTTTATATTTGATCCAATTGGTAGATAGGCTGTATTTACACCATAAAGGTGCACAGCTGATATAAAGGGACACCTGGTGGTTAAAGCATGTTATTGAATTGAATTATTTTTATTATTAGATATTAATACGATCCCTCTAAAGTATATTCATTACTCGTTATCCTCTACTAATAGTTAATTAAAGACTGTATATAATGACTATTTTGCACATCCCTTTCAAGATTCTCTAAGGTTTATTGACATATCATATAGGCCTACACAACTGTGGTGTAGTTCTGCACTGAATGAAAAACTTGGGTTGCAGGTTCCTCAATAGTGCATTACAAGACATCTATCAATATTTGTGCATACCTCCAGCAATGTTAACTATGTTGAAGCACTTATTTTAACTGATATTATACATAATGTATTATACTCTTATAAGATGTAGATATTTCATCTCCGGCCTTGTCAGGTATTGAACAATCAATAAATAAAGAACACAGAATTGTTGAATATAAAACACAGAATTTGTGTGATTATACTAAATGATTTTCAAATAAACACAACTGCATATTTAACTGTTACACATGCTGATGTAACGCAACTTCTTATTATGGGAAATACGAAAACGTCTTTTAAAACTACAACTCCCAGTAGAGACGTGCCATAGAGAACATGTTGCGAAACAGAATAGCCAGCATGTGTAGTTCTGGGGACGGGGTGGGGGAGGGGGGACGCGGTGGACCCGTTCAAATCCAGTTTTGGACAGTCTGCCGTGGTTCCATCCCATTTCAAGTGCTGTTCGAGAATCGGCTTAACGCTCGGAGCACACTCTCCAATCACAGAGCTTGAGGACTATCACGGGGTTTGTCAAACAGAGCACATGGTGTAGTCCAAACGATAGCTGGGGATTCTGGGTAGTGGAGTGTCTTCTGCCATCCTTTACTCAGAACAAATATTTGTTTCTCCGAATCGAAGGGGAAAAATACAAAAGCATTGCACACAATTTAAACCAATCAATGTTGTGTAATTAACAAGGATAATCTGGTGTTTTTTAGTCGATGAGTAGTGCAGATATCACTGTAAAATCAATCGACAGTAAGAGGAATACTTACATCCGGGTGTACAATTCTCCGTTATCCAATGGGAATGGATGCTCACATTACCTTTAAGGGCAGTCGACATAAACGAATGCCGTGCTTCCATGAGCGTCAAATCCCGACGCAGATGGGAATACATTGCAATCAGTTGAAAGCTATTTGCGTCCCTTTATGATGCTGAAGGAGCCTAGGAGCGTCACAATTGGACGCCACGGACACTGACCAAACGTCGCTATTGGACGCTTAGGGAGTGAGAGTGTGTTGCCTGTGTGGGTAATATACTGGGATGTGGAAATACGCATCTTTCAGGTCGACTGATGTAAACCATCAATCAATCAATCAATCAATGTTTATTTATATAGCCCAATATCACAAATGTTACATTTGTCTCAGTGGTCTTCACAGTGTGTACAGAATATCAGTATGACAATACGACACCCTCTGTCCTTAGACCCTCACATCGTACAAGGAAAAACTTCTGAAGAAAACCAACAGTTTAAAGGGAAAAATGGGTGAAACCTCAGGGAGAGCAACAGAGGAGGGATCCCTCTCCCAGGACGGACAGACGTGCAATAGATGCCGTGTGTAAATTAAAAAGATAATACATTTGCAACATAGGTAGTCCAAATGTTTGGAAATGCATGTGTGTATAATAGGAAGATGAATCCACGAGGATATCCATCCAGGACCGATGATCCAGGACCACAGCCACGACTCAAGATCCAGCGCTCGCGATCCAGGACACAGGACCGCAGGATCATCCATGACTCCGGATCCCAGCGTATATAGACACCAAAAGAAAGACATTTGGGGAAGCTGGGTTAATCGGAACATGAGAGTACACAGGTATAGACAGAGAGAAGGAAGAAGTAAGATGTCCCCCGACAAACTAAGCCTATATCAGCAAAACTAGGGGCTGAATCTAATCAGCCCTAACTATAAGCTTTATCAAAAAGGAAGGTCTTAAGCGCACTCTTAAAAACGGATAGGGTGTCTGCCGCCCGAACACAAACTGGAAGCTGATTCCACAAATGTGGAGCTTGATAAGAAAAGGCTCTGGCTCCCATTGTACTTTTAGAGATTCTAGGAACAACCAACAACCCTGCATTCTTGGAACGCAATGCCCTAGTAGGACAGTAGGGTATAATGAGTTCTTTAAGGTAAGATGGCGCCTGCCCATTAAGGGCTTTGTAGGCGAGAAGAAGAATTTTAAATTATATCCTGTGTTCTATAGGGAGCCAGTGTAAGGCAGCCAGAACAGGAGTAATGTGGTCCCTTTTCCTAACTCTGGTTAGTACACGAGCCGCAGCATTTTGAATCAGCTGAAGCGACTTGATTGACTTCTTGGTACTCCCTGATAATAAAGAGTTACAATAATCCAGCCTAGAAGTAACAAATGCATGGACTAGTTTCTCTGCATCGTTTTGAGGCAAGATATGCCTGATTTTTGCAATGTTACGTAGATGAAAGTAGGCGGTCCTTGAAATTGATTTTATGTGGGCGTTAAAGGATAAATCCTGATCAAATATAACACCAAGATTCCTTACAGTCTCACTGGAGGCCAAATTAATGCCATCCATAGTTAGTATATCTTTAGATAATTTGTTTCGTAGATTCTTCGGGCCAAGTACAATAACTTCAGTTTTGGTCGTGTTTAACATCAAAAAGTTTAAGGTCATCCACGTTTTTAAGTCCTTAAGGCAGTCTTGTATTTTATTTAGATGATTAATTTCATCAGGCTTGATTGATAAATATAGTTGAGTATCATCCGCATAACAATGAAAGTTTACAGAATGATTCCTTATAATATTGCCTTACGGAAGCATATATAATGTGAACAAAATAGGTCCGAGCACTGAGCCCTGTGGCACTCCATGGCTAACTTTGGTTTGCGTGGAAGATTCATCGTTAACACATACAAACTGAGAGCGTTCAGATAGATAGGACCTAAACCAGCCTAAAGCAGTTCCCTGTATGCCAACTAAGTGCTCTAGTCTTTGCAATAGGATATCATGGTCGATAGTATCAAATGCAGCACTGAGATCGAGCAAAACAAGAATAGAGACAAGTCCCTTGTCTGAGGCTATTAGAATATCATTTGTGACTTTAACCAGAGCTGTCTCTGTGATATGATGTGTTCTAAAGCCAGACTGAAAATCTTCAAATAAATCATTGTTTTTTAAGTAATAACACAACTGTTTTGCGACCGCTTTCTCAAGAATTTTTGAGAGGAACTGAAGATTAGAAATAGGTCTATTACATTACATTACATTGCATTTAGCTGACGCTTTTATCCAAAGCGACTTACAATAAGTACATTCGACCAGGAAGACACAACCTTGAGGAAAACAGAATCATATAAGAACATCAGGATTCAAAGAGCCAATCGTTTCAAGTGCTGCTCAACTGGCTAAGCCAGTCCTTTATTAGTATATAAGTGCTCTGTTAGCAGTTCTTTGTTAGTCATTCTATCGCTCGAAGTGGAGTCGAAAGAGATGAGTTTTCAGTCTGCGCCGGAAGGTGTGTAAGCTTTCTGCGGTCCTGATTTCAATGGGGAGCTCATTCCACCATTTTGGAGCCAGGATAGCAAACCCACGTGTTTTTGCTGATGGGAACTTGGGTCCCCCTCGCAGCGAGGGTGCAGCGAGTCGTTTGGTTGATGCAGAGCGTAGTGCACGTGCTGGGGTGTACGGTTTAACCATGTCCTGGATGTAGGAAGGGCCAGATCCATTCGCAGCATGGTACGCAAGTACCAGTGTCTTGAAGTGGATTCTAGCAGTTACCGGAAGCCAGTGGAGGGAGCGGAGGAGCGGCGTGGTGTGGGAACATTTTGGAAGGTTGAAGACCAGACGAGCCGCTGCATTCTGGATGAGCTGCAGAGGTCGGATGGCACATGCAGGTAGACCAGCCAGGAGGGAGTTGCAGTAGTCTAGGCGTGAGGTGACGAGAGCCTGGACCAGAACCTGCGTCGATTTCTGGGTCAGCTGTGGGCGTATCTTCCTGATGTCTATAGTTGGCTAAAACCTCTGGATCGAGGTTGTGCTTTTTAAGAAGCGGTTTTATCACTGCTACTTTGAATGATTGTGGAACATAGCCTGATAATAAAGACATATTCATAATATTTAATAAAGAAGTGCTAATTAATGGAAAAACTTCCTTCAACAGCTTAGTTGGAATTGGGTCTAACATGCACGTTGATGGTTTAGAGGAGAGAATCATTTAATGTAATTGTTCAAGGTTTATGGCTGAAAAGCATTCTAGTTTACTATCTAGTGTAATATTAAAACTTACGATTCCGGGAGCTGTTGATAACACTATACTGGTCAAAGGCAAGAGGTCATTAATTTTGTTTCTATGAGTAACAATTTTATCGTTAAAAAAGCACATAAAATCATTACTACTGAGTGCTATGGGAATAGAAGGCTCAATGGAGCTGTGGCTCTCTGTCAGCCTGGCTACAGTGCTGAAAAGAAATCTTGCATTATTCTTATTCTCATCTATTAATGAAGAGTAGTAGGCTGCTCTCGCTTTACGCAGTGCTTTCTTATATTCATTGAGAGTAATATGCCAAATTAAACGAGATTCTTCAAGTTTAGTGGAACGCCATATCCTTTCAAGTTGTCTAGACTTTTGCTTTATTTTGCGGGTTTCGGCATTATGCCATGGAGCTAATCTATGTTGTTTTATTTTCTTCTTTTTCAAAGGAGCAACAGAGTCTAATTTTATTCGCAGCGCATCTATAGCACTATCAACAACATGATCAATTTGGGGTGGTGTACATTTTGTATAAGTTTCCTCCCCTACATGCAGACATGCTATCGAGTTAAGTATTGGTGGAATCTCTTCCTTAAATTTCGCTATAACACTAACAGATCTTTTGACTAATGCTTTGTAGTCTAGTAACAGTACTTCAAAAGTTACTAAGAAATGGTCGGATAAAGCAGGATTATGCGGTTCGACTAATAGTTGCTCAATTTCAACACCATAAGTCAGAACAAGGTCGAGAGTGTGATTATAGCAGTGGGTTGGTTTATTTACACTCTGACAGAAACCAACAGAATCTAATATAGAGTTAAATGCAACAGTAAGGCTATTTTTATCATTGTCAACATGAATATTAAAGTCACCTACGATAATTACTTTGTCTGTTTTAAGAACCAAAGTTGATAAAAACTCAGAGAATTCTGATAAGAATTCTGAATAAGGACCTGGTGCACGATACACTGTAACAAATAAGATTGGCTGCAAAGTTTTCCAGGTCGGATGCGTAAGACTAAAAACGAGGCTTTCAAAAGAGGTATAATTTAATTTTGGTTTAGTATTGATAAGTAAACTTGAGTCAAAGATTGCTGCAACTCCACCTCCTCGGCCCGTGCCTCGAGCAATATGAGTGTTGACATGGCTGGGTGGAGTGGCCTCATTTATGCTGACATATTCTTCATGTCTCAACCAAGTTTCAGTGAGACAGCATATATCAATATTATAATCTGATATTAAATCATTTACCAATATTGCTTTAGATGCTAGAGATCTTATGTTTAAGAGACCACATTTAATCTTCCTGTTTTGTTGCACTGTAGTAGTTGTTACATTTACTTTTATTAGGTTATTATGTATGACACCTCTATTAGGTTTTACCTTAAATTGTCCTTGGGCAGACACACATACCGCTAATATTGGGTATTGTATTGGGTTCGGGATTCCTATGGGTGACTGCCTAGGAGAGAGCGCAGAGAAGTGTGTAAGACTTCGACTCTGCCTCCTGGTCTCAACTCCAGTTTGTCATGGATTAAGTCCACAAAGCCCTGAAATGTTTGCCGAAATGAGATCTGCACCTTTCAAAGTAGGATGAATGCCGTCTCTCTTAATCAGACCAGGTTTTCCCCAGAAGGCTGTCCAATTATTTACGAAGCCCACATTGTTTGCTGGGCACCACCAAGACAACCAGCGCTGAAATGATGACATGCGGCTATACATGTCATCATTGATCAGATTGGGGAGGGGACCAGAGAAGATTACGGTGTCCAACATTGTTTTAGCATAACTACACACCGACTCCACATTAAGTTTGGTGCATTCTGATTGGCGTAAACGAACATCATTACCACCGACGTGAATAACAATCCTACCATATTTATGTTTATTTTTAGCCAGCAGTTTAAGATGCGCCTCAACGTCGCCCGCTCTGGCCCCCGGAATGCATGTGACTGTGGAGGCTTCGGTCTCTAAATTCACGTGTCTCATAATAGAGCTACCAATAACCAGAGTTGGCTTCTCAGCGGGTGTCTCGCTGAGTGGGGAATATCTGTTAGATACGTGAACGGGTTGGTGGGGACCTGCGGGTTTCGCGTTATGCCCCTTCTGAACAGTCACCCAGCCTCCCTGCTGCTCGGGAGTTGCTGGGGGACGGCTAAGAGGAGCTACCTTTTGCCGGTCCGCACATGCTAACATGGGCTTTACTTTAGCTGAGTTACTTTCTAAGATGCGGAGCCGGGCTTCTATGGCTATGATTCCCGCCTCCAACCTAACAACTATACTACATTTAACACATGTATCCTTACCAGTAAGGGAGGCCGGGAAGTAACCAATCATGAGACAGGAAGAGCAGGAAATAGCACCAGAGGGTGGGGAAAGAGCCATGGCTAGCTATCAAGCTAAAGTAGCTACCGTTAGCAAACCCGAAAAGAGTGTAGGCAACTGTGGAGTTACAGTTACAGTCGCTAAGAGAAGGAGAGTTGTGAGTGCTTAAGCTGTAGTAACGTGTGATTACAACGTCAGGCAGCTGCCGTGATCAAGAGTTTTAAAACGATCGATTTAAGTTTAAGTTAATAAGCTATCAGCAACAGAACAGGCACACGGGATACCCGGAGATGACAACAACAACCGGAAGTTACAACGTGCTCACCGCAATAGGTTCCTCCTTCCGCTGGACGGAAAACCAGTCATTTTGTCGCACGAGCCGCAGCAGAGATGTGTGAGTGAGCATTCTGAACTTATATCTTTTTAGATATTTGTTCAGAGCCCTTAAATCAAGTATTGGCCGAATTCCGTTCCCTCCCCGTTTGGGAACGAGGAAGTACTTGGAATAGAAGCCGCCCTGACTCTGCTCGGCGGGTACAATAGATATAGCCCTCGTTTTTAGGAGTGAGAGAATCTCTTTCTCCAGAATGAGGGCTGACTCTCCTCGGGCCTGCGAGTGCAGAATGCCCGAGAAGCGAGGGGGGTGACAGCGAATTGGAGTCTGTAGCCTCGTGTTACTGTCTTGAAAACCCAAGCAGATGATGTGAGCATTTTCCACTGCATGCTCCTTAGAGCCAGTGGAGATGTCACATCTCCTCCTCTCTGAGTCTCTATTTGTTGTGTTATGGGGCCCTCTAGTGTCTGAACACAGTGGTGCCCCTTATCGACAATACCCACCGACACTGCGCATGCGCGTGACGGTGGTGCCTTCACAGCTCCAGCCGGCACTGCGCATGCGCGTGACGGTGGTGCCCTTAAAGCCCCAGCCAGCACTGTGCATGCACGTGGCAGTGGTGCCTTCACAGACCCGTCAGTAATCCGCCTTTTGAGAGATGCCGTAGCTGCTCTCAGAAGGGGAACAATTGACGGGCTGTTTATTGGCTTCATTGATTTTCTTTTCATTTTTTTGAGCTGTGCCCTCGGCCTGAAGCCTGGATGCGTCAGCGGCAAATGTTTTATGACAGAAGAATCAACTAATGTGTGACATGTGTTTGTGCGGACTTGAGCATGGTGTTTAGGCATCTCTCGAGGCGGCGGGAACACATTCAGAGCTGGGGAATGAACTTCCAGCTCTGTCACGGAGGGGAGAAGGAGGGGCTGTCACGCCGCTTGCTTCTTCTTCCTCGACTGCTGGCCGAAATTCTGGGTTGGTTGAGCCTGAGCTGCAGCCGGAACCGGAGAATTTCTAGGCCAGCTTGCCCTTGTCTCCAGCCTGGGCTGCGACCTCTGCGTCTTCGGTGCTTTAAACCGAGCAGAGTTCGAGGCAGCTTGGGCAAAGGACTGCTGCTGCGAGAGCAGCGTCTGGACCCTTCGAGGGAGGCAGAGGTGGAGTGCCTCGTCCTCCCTCTTCTTCGTCTCACACCTCCTTTGCATGGAGGCGAGAGCGGAGCCGAAAATTCCCTCGGGAACGATGGGCATATCCAGCACATTCTCCTTTTCCCGGTCTGGGAGGGTGATGAGGTTGAGCCATCTCGCTCTTTCCTGCACCACCATGATCCCCATGACCTTGCCCGTGGCCTGGACGGCGCAGCGTTGGACATGGAGATAAATGTCCGTGACCGCTGCCATCTCGTCCAGAGTGGCTGCCCCCGGGTTACCCGACAGGTCTTCGCAGAGCTCTGCTTGGTAGGCGGTTAGCAGCGAGGACACATTCAGGGCCCTGGCGGAAAATGCTGCAGCTTTGTAGGACTTTTCAGTCATTGCTGACTGAAAACGGTCCGACTTTGCTGGCAGCGTGGGGTTCCTGCTTGGTGACGGGCCCACCTTTGGTAGAAGGTGGGCCACTACCAGCGGTTCCATGGGCGGCATGCGGAGCAGGCCGAGCTTCTCCATTCCGTCGCAGTCTAGGGAGGAGGCACCCTGGATTGAGACCTTGTTGCTGAAGGGCCGGTCTCTCCACGAGACCGACACCTCATCCAACATCTCCGGGAAGACTGGAAGGAGTTGTCTCTTTTTCCCCGCTGCTTGGGGAAGATGTTTTCCCTTGTAGCGGGACCTGGAGGTCTCCTTGGCCATTTCGGGCCACGGGACGTTGAGTCTGGCCGCAGCGCGTTTACACACGGCCTGCAGGTCCATGCTCACACCGGGCGAAGCTGGTGTGCTATCGCCCGGGAGAGCAGCTCTTGCCTCAGGCTTTGCAGCCTGAGCCGGTGACATGAAGGTGTCCTCTTCCTGTTCATCCGACTCGGACAGGAGGAACGCCAAGGCGTCCTCCTCGTAGTCCAGCTCGAGGACATCCTCCGCGGGTGAGACCATGGTGAGGTCTAACCGGGAGCCCCAGCTTGGTGGAGTGTCTTGCCGTCACCGGGTCCCGGCCTGCCAGGGCGCGGGATTCCGGTTCTATAGCCATCGCAGATAATGAGCCCCAGACCGACACGGAGAGGGGTTCACTCTCTGTGGCGGACGCCCCCGTGTCTTGACTGCCGGCCGGCGGGTCCGTGGACATGGGGGGGTCCTGTTCTGACAGGCTAGCTTGTTGTGCTAACCGTTGGCGGAGGCTCTTAACGGTGAAGCGGACAGAATGTCCGCATGAGCCGGGGTTGTCGATAGCGCCTCGGGCGTGTTCCAGCCCGAGGCAGGACGGACAGACCTGGTGTGTGTCTGTGCCCGAGATCTTAAACCCGCAGCCGCAGAGTCGAGCCACCGAGTCCTTGACTCCTCTGGTGTGAGGGAGAGGGGCGTCCATCTTGTACGCCTCGTGGCGTGGAGAGGGCCCGCTCTCGACAGGTGGGATGGGAGAAAAATATATTACCACCTTGTCCTTAATCCGGAGAAAAGGACGGTGTGGGTCTTTTATTTCCGGAGAATACTGACTGGTGTGGCAGTATGCTCCTTTAATCCTTTCTTCCTCCGTGGAGAAGAGAAAAGAAAAAAACGTCCTCGCTCCCATGGTGTCGGTAGAGAGAGAGCAAGCTAGCAACAGGTGTGCTGCTAGCTTGAAAAATCGGACCTACCTTACTTTCTCGGGTAAGAGAAGGGCGAGGTCGATTTTAAATACTAACAGCGTTAGTACTACCGTCTTCCTGCGAAGCAGAAGGAGTAGCCGGCGAGCGCCCGTCGACCGAAATGGGTATTAAGGGGTTCAGTCTGTGGACAGTGAAGCTTGTCCGGCTACTATAGAGATGTGCTCTGAAGCGAGAAGAGGTGTTTGAATGACGCATGCGTCGTGGCGCAAGCTACTTATAGGGGGTGAATTCCCTGACGCTGACGTCAAGATCACCAGCCAATCAGGATTGGCGTAATGAGATTGATGCTTCTGTTTGCTCCGCGATTAGGCGCATCCCATAGTGAGACATCGAACGGAGTGTTATGAATGAGAACTAATATGCTCACGGTGCTTCTGATCTATGACAATTACTATGGGCTCAGTGCGATGAGTAACTGTACATAAAAGGCGGCCATCCAACGCGCTAGCCTCTAATGGCTGATCTAAAAGGACAATGTTTAAGTTCAACTCTTTAGCCAGCTCCCAGTCTAACAAGCTCTCATCAGCCCCAGAATCAATTAATGCATCCTGAGTCACAGTTTTATCATTCAGTTTCATTTGTACCTGAATCAATTTTCTCGAGGGAGGGTCAAAAGAAATCACTCGGCTCACCAGCGTCCCTCTTCCCGCTGATGAGCCTGATCTTTTGCCGGACAGGCTGCAAGAACATGACCCTGCTGGCCGCAGTAGAAACACCGCCGCTCCCGTAGGCGGCGCTGACGCTCCTCCGGGGTGAGTTTGGCTCTTCCGAGCTGCATCTGTTCCTCCGCGGCAATAGGGGGTGCTGGTCGCTCTGGAGACGAAGTCCGGGTATTTCTCCGCCAACCGTAATCTGAAACGAGAGGACAGAGTCAACATCAAAATAAAATGCAAGGTCACAAGATTAAACACAAAACAATAAGCTAACAGAACTCTAACGCTGAAACCTTACAATTTGCTTTTAGCTTTATTGTCTTCTCGTTGCGTTCTGTGCCCCATTCCATCACTAAAGCGCTCAGCACAGGCGGCTGAACCACGCAAATGCCTTCTTCGCCGTTTCAGACAGAATCACAATGTCTGACCTGACAAATCACGCTTTGTAGTCTGAGAATCTGAGATACTTCCCCCCTCAAACCTTCAGCTGCCAGTTCCACTCTGCTCTGAGCCCTGGCCACCTCGACTCTTTCCCCCCGCTTTTGAAAGCAGCGGTCTGTGTTCTGTGCTGCTGGATGAGGCGGCTTGCCTTGGACGGAGCCCACAAGGATGATGTCTGCCACGGCCTTCGGCAATGTATGGCTGCCGTGTCCGTCTCATGGCCACTGAGCAGCAGCTGAAGATTTGCAGTGTTCTCCTCCAGAGACACGAGGGCATGGAGGTGACTCAGTCTCGCTCCTGAGGAACAGAACAGGACAGGCTGCTACAGAGGCAGTGAATTAATTCAAGGAGATTCTGAGCAGGTTGCTTTGAAATGCACTTCTGTCTCTGAATTCCTATCTGCTCCTCAGTGTTTTCGTACATTTCTTTCCTAATTTTGCTGCACATTACTCTTCTCCTTTGATCTACATTAGTTTTTGTAGTAGCTACACCCTTTACTGTTGACTATGTGTTCTCTCCTCCCTTCACTCATCAGTAGTCTGCTCACTCTCGGTGTACTGCTCTTGTTGCCTGTTGTTTGAATGGCCTGCAGATACACACCAGTCTTGTGTATCTTACAGTGGATTTGTGTTTGAGGATCCACTGAAAAGACAGGTTATATATAACATTGAAAGTATTGAGCACATATAGAATATAAAGTGATTTTAAAAGCCTGGTATGACCTGCACAACCTGTCGTTACAAGCAGGCCATATTTTCCATTACAACTAAACGCCCACCACCTGCCACTGATGAATGTAATTGCCATATTCTTGTTAACAGCTATCTACAGTATATACGGTTCCCTCCGCAGGGAAATGAGATGGAGAAAAATGATTGTGTTTGTTTGCACAGGTTAGCAAAATGTAGGATCCCATCCCTTTGTAAATGATGGTGTTTGCTCATGCATATGTGTATGTGTCTGTGTTTGCAATGATGTGTGACAATGTCCGCATCAATTTTTGCATCAGTGTCAAGCTGATGTTTTCCTGCTCCAGCCTCACTTCTGTGGGTTCTCCTTCAATGTCCTTCTCCCTGCTTTTAATGGATTGTTGTTATTTATTTTTCACTGTATGTCTAAAACTATCATGATCAAAATCAAAATGCATGAATTATAGTGATTGAAAGTGACTGTGAGGAATGAAAAGGGGGAGGATAGAGCACAAGGATGCCACTTTATTAAGGATTTTGGAGAGAAGAGAGGACAGTAAGTAAAGTGGAGGTGATCTGATGAGTTAGAAAAGATCAATTGAAGAAAGAGGGGAGTTAATTTATATATCTGTATTCATCTGAGTATAAAAATAGCTCAAGGCTGGGCCAGCTTAGACCCTCAGAAAATTAACAAAAGTATACATGAATGTTATATGACTCCACCTTGTTTGTTCACCTGAATAATTAGGACCCTTGTTGTGCATCATTTACTGTATATTGCATACAGGGTCATTCTTAAGATTTGTATTGTTTTACAATTGAAAACCCACGTCTTGTTTACAGTGGCACCGTGTTACTCACCTGTGGGGGCTTTCTCTGGTATGAATGTGTGTAACACAATCCATCCAATAGTTGTGGAGACATTACAGACCAATATGGCAGACCCACTGACAAATAAGGCCAGAGTTGCTGGGCTACAAGCTTTCCTTAAGAAATGCATTAGGAGAGAAATATTAGAGGGTAAGAAAAGAGGGGCATTTATAACCAGAGTTTTGGGCTGGTGGGTTTCTGGTTGTTTTGGTTGGATTGGTTGCTTGTTTGGGATTACAGAGTTGAAGGGGAGAACCAGACTGCTGGGTACAGGCCCAGACAGTGCTTATTTATAAATAAATGCTTTGAATAATTTACAAGAACCATCAAGAGACCATGTGGGATATTCCTAAATTGGGAAATCAAATCAAATCAAGTTTTATTTATATAGCACATTTATAAACGATTTTGGTCGAGCCAAAGTGCTGTACATATAATAAAAATAGCCTACAGTAGAGACACTTTACAGCAAATACTACAGCACAGATTGTTCAGAATATCAGTATGAGAAAAACGACACCCTCTATCCTTAGAGGTGGGAAGAAGATATACAAACAAATACTGCATTTTTCAGGTTACTCTCAGGTTTGTCCTCAACCAACACATCCTCACTCCCAGGTCGGCCTATGTTGACGTTATGTCAAGTCCCCTGCCGGCTTTTTCCAACGCAAGGGGGGGGGGCCTTAGCGTCCATTTTCAACGCAAGGGGGGGGGCCTTAGCGTCCATTTTCAACGCAAGGGGGGGGGGGCCTTAGCGTCCATTTTCAGCTTTCCGGGATGTCCATGTGCTTCTATGGACGCTCATGGAAGCACGGCATTCGTTTGTGTCGACTGCCCTTAAAGGCAATGTGAGCGTCCATTCTCATTGGATAGCGGAGAATTGTACACCCGGAAGTAAATATTCCCCTTACTGACGATTGATTTTACAGTGATATCTGCACTACTCATCGACTAAAAAACACCAGATTATCCTTGTTAATTACACAACATTGATTGGTTTAAATTGTGTGCAATGCTTTTGTATTTTTCCCCTTCGATTCGGAGAAACAAATCTTTTTTCGGAGTAAAGGATGGCAGAAGACAGAGACTACCCAGAATCCCCAGCTATCATTTCTCCCTGCAGAAAAAGAAAACATGGCCGAACTTCGTTTTATTCTGGGTGTAAAATGCCTATTTTAAAGTTAGTTTGGCCATTAAAATGCGTTTTGATGTCATTTGATGCGAGAAATATGAGTTGTTATTTCAGATTATGTGTGCAGTGGATGTACATGATCTTTAGTTTGCTAGTTATTACGAAGATTACTTCAGGAAATTGCATCCAACGTTTTCATTGTTACCAAGGTGGTTGCTAGGGACGCTGCTATCGATATTATTTCTGTTATGTTGTGTAACTGTTTAATGGTGTTATCTTTATTGCTACCCCCTTCCCCGTCAATGTATAGTGTTGGTCCACAGCGCAAACATATTAGTTTAACAAAATCCGCATCTAAAGATACGTTATTTCCCCCTCTGCAATTCCAGTCTCACATCTCACAGCACATCGTCATTAACAAATACCGGAAACAGACCGAAAACATTTAAAAAAAAAAAAAATAATACCTTATTCCGAGTGTGCTTGCTTTTCTCTTTGAAAGTCATCACATAACGGCATTGTAATACACGGTTCGGCTGCATTAAATATTACATATCTGCCGTAGTTCTGTATTTATAGCCCTGATGAGAAGACAAACATGAGGAACTGAAAACGTGACGTGGATCATAAATATATCAGCCATTAAACAACATCTTACATTTCTTTTCACACAATAAGTCTCCTTGCCGTATCAACACTAATTCGGCTCACTTTTATATTTGATCCAATTGGTAGATAGGCTGTATTTACACCATAAAGGTGCACAGATGATATAAAGAGACACCTGGTGGTTAAAGCATGTTATTGAATTTCATTATTTTTATTATTAGATATTAATAGGATCCCTATAAAGTATATTCATTACTCGTTATTCTCTACTAATAGTTAATTAAAGACTGTATATAATGACTATTTTGCACATCCCTTTCAAGATTTCAAGATGTTCTAAGGTTTATTGACATATCATATAGGCCTACACAACTATGGTGTAGTTCTGCACTGAATGAAAAACTTGGGTCGCAGGTTCCTCAACAGTGCATTACAAGACATCTATCAATATGTGTGCATACCTCCAGCAATGTTAACTATGTTGAAGCACTTATTTTAACTGATATTATACATAATGTATTATACTCTTATGATGTATGCAGATATTTCATCTCCGGCCTTGTCAGGTATTGAACAATCAATAAATAAAGAACACAGAATTGTTAAATATAAAACACAGAATTTGTGTGATTATACTAAATGATTTTCAAATAAACACCACTGCATATTTAACTGTTACACATGCTGATGTAACGCAAATGTTCCAACTTGGGATCAATAAAGTATATCTTATCTTAAGCTGATCGATGGCTACTGCCATATTTGCAAAATGTGCCTCTGAACCTTGACAAGTGCATGTTTCAGGCTTATCAATTAATGTAATGTAATGTAATGTTATCAATTAACAACAGCAGGGGTCACAAACATAAGTCCAGCTGTTAAATAAAGCTCTTCTGACCTTAGCTGGCGTGTGGGTATATATATTAATACTGCCCATTATGGGCACAAGCAATTTTCACCCATTTATTAATTATATGTTTTAAATGTGAGTGTTTCCTGTCCCCTAAACCTCCAGGGATGTACACAGTTTAATACTGGCAACTTCTTATTATGGGAAATACGAAAACGTCTTTTAAAACTAGAACTCCCAGTAGAGACGTGCCATAGAGAACATGTTGCGAAACAGAATAGCCAGCATGTGTAGTTCTGGGGAGGGGGGGACGCGGTGGACCCGTTAAAATCCAGTTTTGAACAGTCTGCCGTGGTTCCATCCCATTTCAAGTGCTGTTCGAGGCTCGGTAACCCTCGGAGCACACTCTCCAATCACAGAGCTTGAGGACTATCACGGGGTTTGTCAAACAGAGCACATGGTGTAGTCCAAACGATAGCTGGGGATTCTGGGTAGTGTAGTGTCTTCATTGCCTTTAAGGGCAGTTGACACAAACGAATGCCGTGCTTCCATGAGCGTCCATAGAAGCACATGGACATCCCGGAAAGCTGAAAATAGACGCTAAGGCCCCCCCCCCTTGCGTTGAAAATGGACGCTAAGGCCCCCCCCCCTTGCATTGAAAATGGACGCTAAGGCCCCCCCCCTTGCGTTGGAAAAAGCCGGCAGGGGACTTGACATAACGTCAACATAGGCCGACCTGGGAGTGAGGATGTGTTGCAACAACACATCTGAACCTGAGAAATAGAAGCTTAGATGGTAAAAAAAAGTAAAGACATTTCCAAGAGAGATAGCAGAAATATAATGAAGCTTAACTCAGATAACATCATCAGTATACTGTCTGACTCCTATCTTCTTCAAACTGTGCCAGCAAAAAGCATGTTGTAATCTCTTTTATTCATCAATATTCTCCTCTCTGTGTGTCTGTGTCTGTCTCTTTGTGCTTCTCTAGACTACAGTACATATGCTACAGTAGTTGCAGTGTCTGCTTCTCATGATGCTGTCCTATTGCTGAGGCATCGAGGCAGAGAATCTTAAAAACAATGGCTTTCTGCATATCAAAGGAGTACTGAAATCGGACACAAAGAGGCAGTGTGTGTGTGTGTGTGTGTGTGTGTGTGTGTGTGTGTGTGTGTGTGTGTGTGTGTGTGTGTGTGTGTGTGTGTGTGTGTGTGTGTGTGTGTGTGTGTGTGTGTGTGTGTGTGTGTGTGTGTGTGTGTGTGTGTGTGTGTGTGGGGGGGGGGGTGTGTGTGTGTGTGTGTGTGTGTGCGTGTGTGTGTGTGTGTGTGTGTGGGTGTGTGTGGGTGTGATAATCTGGTGAAAAAGGAGGAGAGGGATTTTAGGAACATTATAGATAAAGGATAAACTGAGATAGACAGAAGGTAAAGAGACAAATTGGGCTCTTGTACTTTAGTTTCACTGCATTTCGTCCACAGCTGAAATATACAGTACGGTGTGAAGACACAATGCAGTGTGTAGTTCTGATGCAAAGTGTTAGGCCAATAAGCTGAAACACCACCTCAAATCTGTAAATAACAGTGGATTCAATGACAACAAGCAGCGAAACAGCTTCTGTAAATCTGCACTGGTGTTGAAGACAGACTTTACAGCCTTCAGAAATCAGTCATATTTTTTTTATGTCCTCTGGTGCCCCGAAAACAAGTTACCACTTGTTACATCATTCATCCAGATTCCCTTGATAAAAGCTTTGATTCACTTGTGTTTAATGTTCACGTTCATTATCATATAGCTCTTCAACACTCTTCGACACTTGAAATGTTACCTGAGTAGGGCTGCAGGATACAATATTAGTTAATAGGGAGAAAAATATGAAAGAGGCTCAGTTATATCTGCCTTCCTTGCTTTAAATAGAACAGTTATGCAAGCACAGGATATGCATATTCAGTGTTTGTTTGATTATCAGTGAGACTGGATGGACTCACACCACAAAAAGTTATCCTTCAATTAAGTATTGGCTTTTGAATAAATACACTTAGATTATTAATTGATGAAAAATGGATGATTGTAGTTTAAACTACATTGCAATGTTTAAAACTCCACAGGGAGCTAATCTTGCAGGGATATGAACGTTTAGTTTACTTATTCACAGCACATAGTTTTGCACTAAGGGTTTTACTTTTTAGACACTTTTCAGTTTCACTTCATGAAGTAGCGTTAGGTATCTTTAGCTCTTTTTCTCTCAGTTGTTTTATAGTGTATCCATCTGTGCAGCAGTTGGAAGTCAGCTGTATTTTGAAGGTAGCCACATAGACTACATACATAACCTAATAAGTTACTAATCAAACAAAGAAAAAGTTATTATGCTACTTCATTATTTCAATTCCCTTCCCTCAAATATTTCACCCGCCTGTCTCTCCATCCCACTGTCTCTTCTCTTTATCTCTCACTATCCTTCCCGGCCCTTTGTGAGTCACCTTGCATACCTGAGTCATGATATGCACCCAAAGCGGCACACAACAACGTATGAGATAAAAATACAATTTATCCAGTGTTTGAAAAAAAGTCAAACAGGTAATACATGGGGTGTAGCGGTACACGTCCCTGTACCGAAATTATCTGGTACGGGCCCTTCGGTTTGGTACACGTGTGTACCGAACGAATATAACGCTGAGCACGTGAACAACTTTTTGGAAGTAATCTCAGGGGCACAGCATTCAGAGTAATTTACTCACATTGGGTTCAACCATAGACTGTATATATAAATGGACGTAGTGTCCATGACGTCACCCATAGCATTCTGCAGAGTTGCCGTGAAGCCCTTAGTAGGCGGAGTCGGCCACTAACGGCTCGACTGTGACGTCAGAGTCTAATCCCGCCTGCTCCAAATAAGGGCAAAGAGGCGGAGCCGAGGCGGGACCTGCTGCCTCCGAACTGGAAGTAAACAGAGCTAGCTCAGGCTAAGAAGCTAAGCTAACATGAAATACATGCATACCAAGTTACTGCTAACAGTGTAGTTCCCCTATATAAACGTTACATTCATAATCAAATGAGACAATCTGCAAGAGAATTAGTTACATTTTGTTACTCTTAATGCTTGTCATTCACACGTTGAGAAAAGACAGACTCCACCGCCCGGACCTAACGGAGCCGCAGTAGGCTAGGCTAGCTCCGGGACGCCGGCTGGAGCTAGCCCCCTGCGGCTCCGTTAGCTCCGGTGGCCACCACTGGGATAATTGGGTCCCCTATTAACATTTGCTCCCGTTTAGCATTATGGGCGTCATAGCCATAGACTATAAAAGTCTTACCCAAGGCTGAATCATAAACTAAAATGTATATGTATTAGGGCTGTCAGTCGATTAAAATATTTAATCGCGATTAATCGCATGATTGTCCATAGTTAATCGCGATTAATCGCAAATTAATCGCACATTTTTTATCTGTTCTAAATGTACCTTAGAGGAATATTTTTCAAGTTTTGAATACTCTTATCAACATATGAGTGGACAAATATGCTTTATGCTAATGTTTATTATCATTTGAACAATGACAAATATTCTCATGAATATTAAACACAACAACCTCTGAACATTACAAATATTCGCCTCAATTCAACCTGGAACCTCTCACATACAGTAATACAATACAAATTGTGTGTGTGTGTGTGTGTGCGTGCGTGCGTGTGTGTGTGTGTGAGAGTGTGTGATGGATCGTTGGAGCTATGTGCAACTCAAGGCATATTATGCTCGAACGGGAGCTGCCTGGACGCTGCAATCATGTTGCACTATCCGTGCTGATTGTGCTGACTTTTCGTACAATGTCCCACTGTCTGGCTGCCTGCATAAAGTCAAGTGCTCGGCGCAGCTAGCACCAGATGCTAACAACAACAATGCACGTAAGGTCTCTCTCTCGCTCGCTCGGGCCACACATACACACACCCTCCCGGTCCTCCCGATGGCCAGTCGGTGCCTGCCGGTGAGCGTGGAAGTGTGGTCTGCCACACGCGGGCGGCAGGAGCGGGGCTGTCAGCATCAGCTTGTAGATGGTATTTTAAACTCGATGTGCTCTGAAACTACGGGGCGGCCGAGGAAAAAAAATACACATGCGTTAATCGCGTTAAAATAATTAGTGGCGTTAATCGCGTTAAAATAATTAGTGGCGTTAATTTTTGGGTGACAGCCCTAATATGTATGCATAAAGGGTTACGTCCTTAGCTGGCTAATAAGTAACAAGCTAAGCTACCAAGCACACAAACACCTGCGTACGGGGTTAACATGTATAATATTATCATTTTAGACTTCTTGGAAGTACTGTTAGTACATTCAAGCGCACAGCACGACATTTTAATTGTCTGGTAATTGTAACAATATTCCCTAAAAGGCACAATCACCACGAACACGGCTAAAGCTAAAGGGTAAGGTACAGTACTATGACTAACGCCCGTCTACACTACAGGCATCGAAAAATGCTTTCAACGCTTCGCCCATTCACTTGAATGGGGTGACGTAGAATATTTTGAATCTTCGCCGAACTGCATTGTGGGGAGCATGGCATGGCTTTGCAAGCCTCACGAGCATCTATCGGCATCGATGCTTGGCATCAGCCAATCAAATCCCGCGTATGCAAATCTGGCAGCACAAGCGCTAGCCAATCAAACCGTGTGTATGCTGGGAGAGACTACGCTATTTTCCTCATATTAAAAAAAATGGAGCGGTAGTGAATCACCCGGTGCTGTATGATCAGTCTCTGTTCATCTACCAGGATACAAACCGGAGGAGCGAGGCATGGAGGGAGGTGGCAGAGACAGTGGATGAAACTGGTAGGTTTTCGCCTGTTTGGGGATTTTATATCCAGTTTACTTCGTTTAACATTGCTATTGCTTTGTATGCCGGGGGCGGGCGGGAGATTCCTGATTGGTTGTTGGTCGCCTTGGGCGCGAGAAATCGCCAAGCCTCAGACACGCCCAGCTTCAAGATTTTTCTATGCCTGTAGTGTAGACGGGCCGTAACTAACGTTGTAGCCTCTATGGTTGTAGCCTAGCAGAGTGGACAAGTTGCTGTTAGCTGACAGTGAGGCATGTATGTGTCCATCAACGTGACCACGCCCTAATTTATGCAAAAACTTTAAGACCTAATATAAATAAAAGGGTCGTGTTAGAAAACAATTCACTCACAGATTCATAATCATGAAGGTGGAATCTAACTATATCGATAATAATATTTATTGCATCCATGATGCGTAGAAACATGTTTTTTTCTGCTGTAAAGTTGGGCATTTTAACATGGGGTCTATGGAAATTGCTCCTTTCTGCAGCCAGTCCCTAGCGGCCCATGTATGAACTGCAGTGTGTGGCATTTCCGTATTGGCTTCCCAGTGTAGGTACCAGATGTGTTCGGGGCATGGATGTATAATAAGAACTGGATACAGCGTGGGAGGCGGGGCCTCATTCATTCCTATGAGAGTTGCTCATTGGCGCATGATAATAAAATGGCCCAACTTTTGAGAGTGAAACGTCACAGATTACCCGGCATGCCTGAGAAGTACCCGTATGTGCGCTCATAGCGCATGCGCAACTTTAACCAACATGCTCGTTCACATGAAGCACGTCAATTTGCGTACACGTAACGGCACCGTGCGCTCATGACAGCATGGTAATGGCTTGTTATTATGCAGTTAGCAGCTAGCGGCTAGCTAGTAATTATGCTAATGTACACATCAATCGTTATGTACTGCTATTATGCTGTAACAGGATCTAGTGATATCCAACAGAGCTTCATTTAGCATGAAAGAATTATTGCACTGTATATATATATATATATATATATATATATATATAAGAAGCTACAGGAACGTTAATCTACGTCGGTAATATTAACTTTATTTAATACAACATTTACGGTACAAGATTTACATCATACAGCCCATGTAGTATAATATTTTACAAATGATGAATTACAGCAAACATGTGCAATATATTCATTATTACAGCTCCGTGGGCTAGCAGTAAGGCGATATGGGTCCGTTGTTATTGTGCATCCATGGGTAAAGAGAAACTCATGTAGTGCTGAACACGTAACATGAACGTGCCGGGCAGCGCGGTCCCGTGGGTTAGATGCACGTTCATAATGCCGGGGGAAATAACTCTCTTGTTTTTAATAAGGGCTATACAAGTGTTCATACTGGGTTGTTTATTTAGTTTAAAAAAAATTATCCAACGAGTTACAGACCACTTCGGCCATTTGTTACGTCCCGACTAAGGTCTAGGGGACCTGAAGACAATAACGTACAACCAATAATTATGAGAGAGTCAGAGTAAAGGTTGACAAAAGGTTTATTCCTTGTAACCTATCATAACATAAAATTAAACAGAAACACTCTGTTGGTGAGGAGGAGGAGGAGGAGGAGGAGGAGGAGGAGGAGGAGGAGGAGGAGGAGTCAAAGGATTGTGCCAAACAAAAGAAACAAGCATAACAAAACCAGGCCTATCTCTACAACTATCCTTTGAAACCAAACTCAAACAAAACCCTCACTAACTAACTACAAAGAATTTGACAAAACAATATACAGGGGTGGCACAATCCGCTTACCTAGTGTGTCTAAACAATAGTTAGCTAGGTGGTGAAAAATGTACAGGGTACCCCAGACTTACCTAACTCCTCCACCTCTCAACACACACACATTAACAAAGGTCAGAGTATTCAAAGAGCTTTAGTTGCTAAACACAGCCGTGTTCCTTCCTCAGCAACAGGCCCAGAGTGAGAGAGAGAAGACTTCCTGGGTGCCTCCTTTATGGTCGGCCCTGGTTGCTGATAGGCCAGCTGAGGGTGAGAGGATCCAATCAGCCATCAGACTCAGGTGCACAGGCATATACCGATCAGCTGCTGATTAGCTGTGCAGAAGACAGGGAGAAGAGAGAAACACAGGAGGGAAAGAAAACCACACATGTACTCTCTGTGGCAGACGCCCCCATGTCTTGACTGCCGGCCGGCGGGTCCATGGACATGGGGGGGTCCTGTTCCGACAGGCTAGCTTGTCTCGCTAGCCGTCGGCGGAGGCTCTTGACGGTGACGTAACACCCCCACACATATAAATCCAAACAGTATGTTTGGCCCTTACAATGAACATTCCATTTACATAGCACGAGATAGTGCATCGGCAAGAACATTATCGGACCCCTTTTTATGGCTTATGTCAAGGTTGTAGTTCTGGACAATCAACGACCAACGCATAAGGCGTTGATTGTGGTTGTACATCCTTGAAAGAAAAACCAGCGGATTGTGATCAGTGTATACCTTAATAGGTTTTACACTGGAGCCAAGATACACCTCAAAGTGCTGCAAGGCAAACAATAGAGCTAAAGCTTCTTTCTCAATAGTAGAGTACTTCAACTGATGTTTGTTGAACTTTCGGGAGAAGTAGCTCACGGGGTGATCGATAGCCTGTGCATCTTCTTGTAGAAGAACAGCCCCTATCCCAACTCCACTGGCATCGACCTCGAGCTTGAATGGCTTCGAAAAGTCTGGTGCAGAAAGAACAGGAGTACAACACAGAATACCTTTTAGGCTCTCAAATGACTGTTGACACTCACCGGACCAAACGGAAGACTTTGAGGGACTGGTCAACGTAGTGAGTGGGGCCGCCACCGATGAGAAGTTTCTGCAGAAACGGCGATAGTACCCTGCCATTCCTAGGAAGCGGCGAAGTTCCCTCCTGGTGGATGGCACTGGGAGGGAGGCAATTGCCCTGATCTTTGCATCAGCAGGGCACACCTGCCCCCGACCAACCTGCTGACCAACGTAGAGAACGGTACCTTTTCCAAACTCACATTTGGCAAGGTTAAGCGTTAGGGATGCGGCCGACAAGCACTTAAAAACTTCTCTTAAGGTAGACATGTGGCTAGACCAGTCATTAGAATAGACAACAATGTCGTCCAGATATGCCTTACAGTCTGGAACATGTCCTAATACAAGATTTACAAGCCTCTGAAAGGTGGCAGGTGCGTTACACATACCGAAAGGCATCACAGTATACTGAAGGAAACTGTCAGGTGTCACAAAGGCCGAGATGTCAGAAGCACGCTGTGTTAAAGGAACTTGCCAGTATCCCTTTAACATGTCCAGTTTACTGACAAATTGTGCAGGACCAATTTCATCGATGCAGTCATCAATGAGCGGTAATGGGTGTGCATCGGGGACAGTGACAGCATTAACCTTGCGAAAGTCAGTGCAGAATCTGGGACTGCCATCTGACTTTGTGTCTAGCACACAAGGGGAACTCCAGGGACTGGAACTAGGCCTTGCAAATCCGTTTTTAAGTAGATACTCAACTTCCCTTTTCATAACCTCTCTCTTAACTGGGTTAACTCTGTACGCACGCTGTTTGATGGGCGAGGGGTTGGTCAAAACCACATCATGAGCTAGGACAGAAGTTTGTGAGGGAGTGTCATTAAAAAGACATGCAAAGTCAAATATCAGTTTCTGTATATCACTTCCTTGGATATCAGGAAGATGAGACAAGTAATTGGGCAAATCAGCAAATACCTCAGTATTGCTTAGTCTTGCCCCCTGTGGTGTTGCACTGCGCATCACCAACTCATCCTCATCCTCATTTGAGCTCACCTTTGAAACTGAAGCCATAGGAGAGACGGTTGTCTCCACCTGGTGAGCTTTAGAAGACTCACTTTGGTCATCCCTGGTGCAGTACTTCTTTAGCATGTTGATATGACACACTCTGGTAGGACGTCTGCGGTCAGGTGTTTGAATGACGTAGTTTGTTTCACCGAGCTTCTTATCTACAACATAAGGACCAGCAAATTTAGTAGACAGAGCAGAACCAGGTACAGGCAATATAACCAACACCTTGTCACCTGGCTGAAACAAGCGCGCTACCGCGTTCTGGTCGTAGCGTTTCTTCATGTTCCCCTGGGTAGAAGTCAGAGCTTCCCTAGCCAAGGAGCAAGCACGATGTAGACGATCCTTAAGTTTGGCGACATACTCCAGGATACTGCAAACTGTTTTCGTGGGCATGATCAAATGCTCTTTAAGAACTCTTAAAGGACCTCTGACCTCATGTCCAAACACTAGCTCAGCAGGACTAAAACCTAGAGACTCCTGAACAGCTTCACGGGCAGCAAATAACACTAAAGGAACACCGTCATCCCAATCTTTATGAAACTCATGGCAATGTTTTCTTAACATGCATTTCATAGTCTGGTGAAACCTCTCTAATGCCCCCTGACTTTCAGGATGATATGGGCTGGATGTCACATGTTTCATGTTTCAAGGTGTCAAGTACCCGGGCAAACACTTTAGACATGAAGTTGGTACCTTGGTCTGTTTGAACTACCTTCGGTAGACCAAACATGGAGAAAACTTCAGAAGTGCCTTGGTGATGACCGGGGCAGTAATTTTCCGTAGTGGGTTGGCTTCTGGGAACCTAGTGGAAGCACACATGACAGTTAAGAGAAACTGGTTTCCAGTTTTAGTTTTAGGTAAGGGTCCCACACAATCCACAATCACCCTTTCAAATGGCTCTCCCATTACTGGAATAGGAATGAGAGGAGCAGGGTGAATCACCTGATTCGGTTTACCAACAACTTGGCACACATGACATGTTCGACAATAAAGAACTACATCAGACTTAAGTCCTGGCCAAAAGAAGTGTTTTAAAACTCTTTGATACATTTTTGTTACCCCCATGTGACCTGACCACGGATGATCATGAGCCAAGGACATCACCTGAGAACGATAGGTTGTTGGCACGACAACCTGATAAATTGCTAAGGAGTCTGACTCCTCACAGGTATCACTAATCCAGCGACGCATTAATAGGTGATCTTCCATAATGTAGGCCATCTTCTTTGACTTGGCCTCTTCCTGACTGATAACAGAAGAGAGACATTTAGAAAGTGTTTCATCACTTAACTGGGCTGCCATGAATTCTTCCCGAGTGGCAGGCAGTTGTACAAGCTCTGAGCTGTTACTGGGTGATCCAGCACCAGCAGACCGGGCCTCCTCTGGCAGTCGGTCCGACACTGTCATGTCTTCAAGAAACTGCCCTGTAGCAAGAAAAGAATCAGACAAGTCCTCTCCGTATTTCTTTGACTGTGCCCTTGTAACAACACAAGCAGGAAAGATTTCGGGAGGTACTTCAGCTGATTTCTCTGCGTCTAAACTTAGATCAGGAGAATCAATGACCTCAGGTACTTGCTTAACTTTGCCCCCAGCCAAGTCATTACTGAGGATGAAATCAACACCAGGGAGGACAGCTACTTTAAAGAATCCTTTGACAAGAGATGAGTGAATATAAACATTGTGCAAAGGAGCCGCAACTAGTGTCATGCCTACCCCTTGAACAACAGCACTTGATCCACATGATGATCTGGAGGTTAAAGGTAAGATGCCTTCCCTAATAATGGACTGAGAACCTCCTGTGTCCCTAAGTACCTGTACTGGCAGCTGGTCTTCAGGATCCCCTGTTAAAGAAACAAAGCCCTTGGAAATAAAGGGTTTGAAACAGGGATCAGGTACATCATCTTCCTGGGACATTTCTATTTCTGCTAGGGAAACTCCTTTAATGAGTCCCATGCCTTTTGGCGTTTGAAAGCGTTGCGAAAATTGTTGTTTACGCTTTAAGAAATGAGACCCTGAAATAAGGTGTCCTGTTTTATGGCAGTAGTTACACTCACGGGGCCCCCGTGGAGGTGATGGTGGTCCTCTAGACCTTTCAAAAGTTGTTGGGCCAGGATCAGGTCTTCCGGTTTGTGATATTGAAGCTCTATCTGGGCGCAAGGGTGAAGAAAACACAGTCTTGTGAGTGAGCATAAATTCATCCGCTAAAACAGCTGCCTTAGCCAGTGAAGTGACTTTTTGTTCATTTAAGAATATCACCATCCTTTCAGGCAAAGAATTCTTAAAATCTTCCAAGAGAAGTAACTGACGAAGACTCTCAAAATGATCCTTCACTTCATTAGCCGCACACCATTTATCAAAGACAATGCCCTTCTCTCGCGCAAACTCAACAAATGTCTGGTTTCTGAACTTTTGTCTGTAGGCCTCCGGCACAAGCTCATAAGCACGCAATATCGACTCTTTAAGCACTTCGTACTGCAAGCTTTCTTCCAAAGAAAGTGAAGATACCACTTCCTGAGCCTTACCTACTAATTTGCACTGAAGTAGGATTGGCCACATGTCTTTAGGCCAGACTAGTGCGGTAGCAATTCTCTCAAAATCACACAAATATGAGTCAACCTCTGACTCTCTAAAAGTTGGCACTAAAGCAATATTTTCAAAACTCTTTGTATGAGAGACTGTATGTGAAGGTCTTGACCTCTCAAATGTCTGCTCTGAAGAGATTCTCAGGGCATCAACTTCAAGCCGCTTTAACGTGATTTCTTTCTCAGCTTCTATCTCTAACTTGCGAATCTGCAGCCTGTGTTCATAGTCCGCTCTACGCTCCTTTTCCTGGCCCTCCATCTGAAGACTGTTATGGAAATCTAGGACCCAAACACGGCTGGAGAGTACAAGTCAAAGTGATCAAAACAAATAAATGGTGAATCGAGAAAAGCTGTCTTTTGGTTATTTATTTGAAGCTTCAAATACACGATACAATAATATAATGTCACAAGTCGGACAGAGTGTAAGAAAGTCTGCCCGAGAGTGCGCAGAACAATGAAGAAGCAGAGATTATATAAGAAAAGAGTGGGAATGTTATAACTCTTGTGTTCACACGGTCAGATTGTTTATGAGACACCCAGTGGCCTTGAGCAGATAGCATAACGGTTCTTGTGTGACTCCCAGTCGGCTAAAACAGCTGTGGCCTTGCAGAGCCTGGGAATAATCCATAAGAGAATATAATAATAATAATAATAATAATAGTAGAAAGCACATCAGGAAATAAGAAGCATTTGGTTTAAGCATATGAAAGATATAATAAGGATGATATAATAAAAAATGTCCACTACAAGACGGACAAGACGAACTTTTAGTTTGGCATCACTACTTGCATCTAAGCTACCCGGAGAGAAAGCCTCAAACCTAGTAAGCGTTGCAGGAGGAGCTTGAGGACTAAACTTGTCAACTCTAGGTGTAGCTAATACTCTTTCCCTATCATCTTCAATAGACACCTCAGCCCTAGGCTGAGTTGACATGCTTGGGATTACAAGAATCTTTAACTCCTCTAGGATTTTCTCTCTTATCTCTTTTTTTACTTTATACTTGTCTACTGTAATGTTAAAGTGAGCTGCAATACATAACATGTCATCTTTGCGACAGGAATACAACGTATCAACACTTGGACTTTCAATAAAGTCCTGTAAGTCAAAACCCATTTTTCAGCCAATGTACAACACCTACAATAACTTCTCAATTATTGATTGTTTTTATTTCAGGAAAATAGATTTCTCGGACGAGCCCCCATTTGTTGGCCTCACCCTCACCGAGCAGGAACCCCACGCTGCCAGCAAAAGCGGACCGCTTTCAGTCCATAATGACTGAAAAGTCTTATAAAGCTGCAGCGCTGTCCGCCAGGGCCCTGAACGTGTCCTCGCTGCTAACTGCCTACCAAGCGGAGCTCTGCGAGGACCTGTTGGGTAGCCCGGGAGCAGCCACTCTGGACGAGATGGCAGCGGTCACGGACATTTGCCTCCGTGTCCAGCGCTGCGCCGTCTAGGCCACGGGCAAGGTCATGGGGATCATGGTGGTGCAGGAAAGAGCGAGATGGCTCAACCTCACCAACCTCCCGGACCGAGAAAGGGAAGATGTGCTGGATATGCCCATCGTTCCCGAGGGAATTTTCGGCTCCTCTCTCGCCTCCATGCAAAGGAGGTGCGAGACGAAGAAAAAGGAGGACGAGGCACTCCACCTCTGCCTCCCTCGAAGGGTCCAGCCGCTGCCCTCGCAGCAGCAGTCCTTCACCCAAGCGAACTCTGCCCGGTTCAAAGCACCGGTCAAGCAGAGGTCGCAGCCCACCCCGAGTCCCCAGCCCAGGCTGGAGACAAGGGCAAGTTGGCCGAGAAAATCTCCGGTTCCGGCTGCAGCTCAGGCGCAGCCAACCCAGAATTTCGGCCAGCAATCGAGGAAGAAGAAGCGAGTGGCGTGACATCCCATCCTTCTCCCCTCCGTGAATGTGTTCCCGCCGCCTCGAGAGATGCCTAAACACCATCCTCAAGTCTGCACAAACACATGTCACACACTGGTTGATCATTCTGTCATTAAACATTTGCCGCTGACGCATCCAGGCTTCAGGCCGAGGGCGCAGCTCAAAAAAAAAATGAAAAGAAAATCAATAAAACCAATAAACAGCCCGCCAATTCTTCCCCTTTTGAGAGCAGCTACGGCATCTCTCAAAAGGCGGATTATTGACGGGTCTGTGAAGGCACCACCGCCACGCGCATGCGCAGTGCCGGCTAGAGCTGTAAAGGCACCACCGTCACACGCATGCGCAGTGCCGGCCGGAGCCGTAAGCGTGACATCTCAGCTGGCTCTAAGGAGCATTCAGCAGGAGATACTCACGACATCTGCCTGGGCTTCTCAAAACAGTTATACTTTATCTGTTTTCACAAGCCCAGAGAGAGTCAACCCATATTCTGGAGAGAGAGGTTCTCTCTCTCCTAGAAAGAAGGGTTTTATCTATAATGCCCGCCGAGCAGAGTCAGATTACGCAGACAAATGTCCTCGTAAAGCACCGCTCAACATGGGTCTCATAATAAAACTAAACCCCGCGCGCCACGGCGTGCGGAGAGTATTGGTTATAATGCGTAGTGGCACTACACCCGACTTTTCTAGTGCGGGACGCGCCTACGGGTGCTGTCCTTTCACGGAAGGTGGTCACCACGGACGCATGTCAGACAGGCTGATAGGGTATTTACGAAGGTCGCCCGGTGAGAGGTCCCTAGAGCAGAGACCTCCAGCGGGCACACGTAAACTACCCGGAGTTTTTAGCGGTGTTCCCCACCCTAAAACACTTCCTGCCTTCTCTCAGAGGACACCATGTCCTCGTGAGGACAGACAGCACGATATCGTGTATGAACCGCCAAGGGAGGTCGCGTTGTCTCCAGTCACACACACTGGCACACAAACTGATCCCTTGGAGCGGCAGACGTCTCCTCTCTCTGAGAGCGACACAGGTACCGGGAGTGATGCACCTCGGGATAGAATTACTGTCCAGAGGTGCACCACTCTATGCAGACTGGACTACTCATCCAAGGATCGTGAGTCCGCTGTGGGTGCGTTACGGCGGAGCCGCGTTAAATCTGTTCGCAAAAAGAGAAAATGCTCAATGACAGCTGTTCTCTTTAACGCACGATTTAAACGCACTGTTAGGCGGGGACGCACTCGTACACGATTGTCCTCCGGGTCCTCTGTACGCGTTCCCACCCCGGGCTCTGTTACCCCCAACTCTGGCCAGAGTGAAGGAGCAACGCCAGACACTTACTCTGATGTTTCAGCCCTAGCCCGCAACGTACGGGCTGGCGGAGATATATCAGCTGTTGTGCGGGCAGCCATGGCAGCCCCCACCACGCAGGGACAGATTGTCTCAGGCGGGGGGGACGATCTTTCACCCACACCGAGAGCGCTTGGCACTATGGGCCTGACCCGTGAGTGGTACAATCTGAATACAGTGGGACTCCCTCAGAAGGTGATAAACACTATTCAGAGTGCGAGAGCTTCCTCCACCAGGTCTCTTTACGACTGTAAGTGGAGGGTGTTTGAGGAGTGGTGCCTTCAAGAAGGACACATCTCTTTTCAATGTCCTGTCGGGGTGATTTTATCATTTCTACACGACTTGATCGATAAACACAGAGCTTTCTCCACGATCAAGGTGTACCTGGCTGCTATTGCTGCATGCCATGTGGGCTTTGAGGGTAAGACGGCTAGCCAACATCCTTTGGTTTGCCGTTTTATGAAGGGAGCTCGCAGGCTCCTCCCTGTCTCCAGGTCGCTGGTGCCCTTATGGGACCTGGCAGTGGTTTTAAATGGGCTCAGAATGACCCCATTTGAACCCCTGGAAGGAGCTGACATGAAACATCTGTCACTCAAGACAGTGCTGTTACTGGCCCTGGCATCCACCAAGCGGGTCAGCGATATCCATGCACTGTCTGTACATCCCTCATGCACTCAGTTCGCCCCAGGGCAAACGAGAGTGTTGTTGAAACCCAACCCTGTCTTTACACCAAAGGTGGTTGGTTCGTGTACCCCAATTGACATTGAGGCATTTCCTCCGCCGCTGGTTTCCTCCGGGGAGCAGCAGCAGGATCTGTTGTGTCCAGTCCGGGCTTTACACACATATATGGACAGATCAAAAGAGCTTCGTCTTAATGACCAACTCTTCGTGTCCTGGGCTAATCCTCACAAGGGTAAGCCTGTTACTAAGCAACGGCTCTCCCACTGGATCGTGGAGGCAATTGCTTTGGCCTATACGAGTCAGAATCTGCAAGCACCTTCGGGTCTGCGGGCTCACTCGACTCGGGGCCTGGCTACATCCTGGGCTTTGTTCAAGGGTGTTTCCATCCAAGACATCTGTGCAGCGGCAAGCTGGTCTTTGCCGCTCACTTTTGTCCGCTTTTACAGGCTAGACGTCTCTGGTCCAAGCGTGGCCCGAGCAGTGCTGGGCACCTTGTTGAGTCGGGACTCCACCTGTTAAATTCTGGTTGATCGGTGATCTTCGAGATAAGCTCGTCTGGCAATACGGGAGCTACAATATCCCATAGTGAGACATCGAACGGAGTGTTATGAATGAGAACTATAGGTTACTTACGTAACCCCAGTACTAAGAGTAACATGAAGTGAGATGTCTCACCAGACGGCCCTCCTTGCTATGGTGAAGCGAGAAGAGGTGCTTATTTTGAAGCACCTCTTTGTCATTGTTATGACGCATGCGTTGTGGCGCAAGCTACTTATAGGGCGTGATTTCCCCTGACGCTGACGTCAAGATCACCAGCCAATCAGGATTGGCGTAATGTGATTGATGCTTCTGTTTGCTCCGCGATGAGGCGCATCCCATAGTGAGACATCTCACTTCATGTTACTCTGAAGACTGGGGTTACGTAAGTAACCTATAGTTTCATTACATCCACTGAAACTCATGAATGTTGTGCTGTGTTTTCTTTCAACCCTTTTTCAAGATGTGAAAAGGTTCAGGCTGAGATATGCTTCGGTACGGGCCGGCTAAAATGATTGGTCGTGCTTTTTACAGTACTACGGCTTCCACAGATGACATTTTTTTATACATTAAAGGTGGGGTAGGTAATTTTGGAGAAACCAGCTCGAGTGCGCTAGAATTTGAAAATACACAACCGGAAAAAAAGTGCTACTTCCTTACAGAGCCCCTCCTCCAACACACACGACCAATGAGGGCACGAGATAAGTTTGTGTACAGATGGAAGGCTGACAGGCAGGTAGGCCATCCAGTTATTTTAGCCGGGCCGGCTAAAATGATTGGTCGTGCTTTTTACAGTATTACGGCTTCCACAGATGACATTTTTTTATGGATTTTTTGTCAAAGCACTTAAGATATTCATTGCTATCAGGATGTTAAGAGCATTCCATGGAATATAACAAAAAGTGTATCTCGAGCCGGTTTCTCAAACTTACCTACCCCACCTTTAAGTATTATGCTCAAAGATAAAAGCTTTTTTCGCGATAATTCAAGATTTACATTTTTTTGTACAAATTGAAAATGCGCATAAAACCAGATGGGTTTAAAATGCAACTATGAAGTTCACATTCAGATTCAGCTTTTTAGCCAGCAGGCACTGTAGACATAACTGCAGAATCATCTAAATATTCCCATTAAAATGATTATGAGGGTTCAGTTTTTACTCTTTTATCTCTTAAGGTCCTAAGGTTGTAATTGTATTATTGGAAAGGCAGATTAGTATGAATTTGTGCTCCTATATGTTCAATGTCAGTACCATGGTGTTTCTGGAAGAAGTTGATCCTGTGATCTTCACAGACACACCCACAGCTCTAAAGAACACAGATAATCATCGCTAATATCCAGCAGCTTCGTGCACTTAACGGCAAGGTGCATTAGGTTACCATTGTTATGCCCTCCGGGCGTTGCAAAGTACAGCTCAGTGAGAAGAGCTTGACTTCTCTTATGAATTAGATATGGCATTAAATTAATCATGACATGCAAGCTTGATTCCAATATTAAAACGGTTTACCATAATATAACTAATTACTATCAAGGTGCTACAGGGCCAGGATTTTACAAAACAAAACACTTTTCTGCCTCATGGTCTCTCATCACGGGGCATTTTATTATAATGTTGTACAACAACATAACCACAGAAGTTGGTTGAAGGTGGAATTGTCCTCTAATTTGCACAGTCTCTTCATACATTTAGCTTAAAACAGAAAAAGATTTAGATAAAATGATAAAAAGGGACTAAATTGCAGCAAATTAATAAACTAACAACTTCAATTGTACAATTACTTACATTCCAAATGAAAGGAAACAGGATAGAGGACAATTGAAATGTCCGTTTGTGCAATTCCACAACAAAGACCATCAGTATGACACATCCAACATTTTACAATTACACTTTTGTAAAAAGTGAGGTCAGCATGGCAGGAAGATGTCGAATGAGAATCTCTCCCTAACATCCACAGGTCTGTCTCACTCCCTGTTTGGCCTGATGTCCTCTGGGTACTGCTTGCAGATACCTCTACACAAACCAATCACCATCCAGTTAAACATGGTTGCTTTATTGATAGCATTTTTATCCAGAATAACAATAATGTGACTTTCTGCAATTACGAGTGTCTGGTTGCTAAATGCAGAATCTTTGCACCACGAAGTCCCCACAATTGATTGAAAATTGTAGTCTCCTATTGTAGTGTAATGACTGAGGGGGTGATTTCAGAAACTGCCACACTCAGGGAATCTAAAACACAGGCCTGTAACCACAGCTTTAGTTAGACAGGGATTTTCAAGTGTTTCCCTGTGTTTCTGTATGACGGCTCAGTGTGGCATTTTAAAAACACAGTTATAACCTGTGCATGTAATGTTTTTTTGCTACATTATTTCCATAAACTAAAGAGTAACTCCACCCAAGCTTACTGATGATCAATCAATCAATCAATCAATCAATCAATCAATCAATCAATCAATCAATCAATCAATCAATCAATCAATGTTTATTTATATAGCCCAATATCACAAATGTTACATTTGTCTCAGTGGACTTCACAGTTTGTTCCAAATAACAGTATGATAATACGACCTTCGACCCTCACATCGTACAAGAAAAAACTTCTGAAGAAAACCAACAGTTTAAAGGGAAAAATGGGAGAAACTTCAGGGAGAGCAACAGAGGAGGGATCCCTCTCCCAGGACGGACAGACGTGCAATAGATGCCGTGTGTAAATTGAAAAGATAATACATTTGCAACATAGGTAATCCAAATGTTTGGAAATGCATGTGTGTATAATAGGAAGATGAATCCATGAGGATATCCATCCAGGACCTATGATCCAGGACCACGGTCACGACTCAAGATCCAGGGATCATCCATGACTCCGGATCCCAGCGTATATAGACACCAAAAAGAAAGACATTTGGGGAAGCTGGGTTAATCGGAACATGAGAGTACACAGGTATAGACAGAGAGAAGGAAGAAGTAAGATGTCCCCCGACAAACTAAGCCTATATCAGCAAAACTAGGGGCTGAATCTAATCAGCCCTAACTATAAGCTTTATCAAAAAGGAAGGAAGGAATGTGAGGCTTGATAAGAAAAGGCTCTGGCTCCCATTGTACTTTTAGAGACTCTAGGAACAACCAACAACCCTGCATTCTTGGAACGCAATGCCCTAGTAGGACAGTAGGGTATAATGAGTTCTTTAAGGTAAGATGGCGCCTGCCCATTAAGGGCTTTGTAGGCGAGAAGAAGAATTTGAAATTCTATCCTGTGTTCTATAGGGAGCCAGTGTAAGGCAGCCAGAACAGGAGTAATGTGGTGCCTTTTCCTAGCTTTGGTTATTACATGAGCTGCAGCATTTTGAATCAGCTGAAGCGACTTGAGTGACTTCTTGGTACACCCTGATAATAAAGAGTTACAATAATCCAGCCTTGAAGTAACAAATGCATGGACTAGTTTCTCTGCATCGTTTTGAGATATGCCTGATTTTTGCAATGTTACGTAGATGGAAGTAGGCGGTCCTTGAAATTGATTTTATGTGGGCGTTAAAGGATAAATCCTGATCAAATATAACACCAAGATTCCTTACAGTCTCACTGGAGGCCAAATTAATGCCATCCATAGTTAGTATATCTTTAGATAATTTGTTTCGTAGATTCTTCGGGCCAAGTACAATAACTTCAGTTTTGGTCATGTTTAACATCAAAAAGTTTAAGGTCATCCACGTTTTTTTAGTCCTTGAGGCAGTCTTGAATTGTATTTAGATGATTAATTTCATCAGGCTTGATTGATAAATATAGTTGAGTATCATCCACATAACAATTAAAATTTACAGAATGATTCCTTATAATATTGCCTAATGGAAGCATATATAATGTGAACAAAATAGGTCCGAGCACTGAGCCCTGTGGCACTCCATGGCTAACTTTGGTTTGCGTGGAAAATTCATCATTGACACGTACAAACTGAGAGCGTACAGATAGATAGGACCTAAACCAGCCTAAAGCAGTTCCCTGTATGCCAACTAAGTGCTCTAGTCTTTTCAATAGGATATCATGGTCGATAGTATCAAATGCAGCACTGAGATCGAGCAAAACAAGAATAGAGACAAGTCCCTTGTCAGAGGCTATTAGAATGTCATTTGTGACTTTAACCAGAGCTGTCTCTGTGCTATGATGTGTTCTAAAGCCAGACTGAAAATCTTCAAATAAATCATTGTCAGAATCTTTGAGAGGAACGGAAGATTAGAAATAGGTCTATAATTGGCTAAAACCTCTGGATCGAGGTTGTGCTTTTTAAGAAGCGGTTTTATCACTGCTACTTTGAATGATTGTGGAACATAGCCTGATAATAAAGACATATTTATAATATTTAATAAAGAAGTGCTAATTAATGGAAAAACTTCCTTCAACAGCTTAGTTGGAATTGGGTCTAACATACACGTTGATGGTTTAGAAGAGAGAATCATTTAATTTAATTGTTCAAGGTTTATGGATGAAAAGCATTCTAGTTTACTATCCAGTGTAATACCAGAACTCACGCTTCCGGGAGCCGTTGATAACACTATACTGGTCAAAGGCAAGAGGTCATTAATTTTGTTTCTAAGAGTAACAATTTTATCGTTAAAAAAGCACATAAAATCATTACTACTGAGTGCTATGGGAATAGAAGGCTCAATCGAGCTATTGCTCTCTGTCAGCCTGGCTACAGTGCTGAAAAGAAATCTTGCATTATCCTTATTCTCATCTATTAATGAAGAGTAGTAGGCTGCTCTCGCTTTACGCAGTGCTTTCTTATATTCATTGAGAGTAATATGCCAAATTAAACGAGATTCTTCAAGTTTAGTGGAAAGCCATATCCTTTCAAGTTGTCTCGACTTTTGCTTTATTTTGCGGGTTTCGGCATTATGCCATGGAGCTAATCTATGTTGTTTTATTTTCTTCTTTTTCAAAGGAGCAACAGAGTCTAATTTTATTCGCAGCGCATCTGTAGCACTATCAACAACATGATCAATTTGGGGTGGTGTACATTTTGTATAAGTTTCCTCCCCTACATGCAGACATGCTATCGAGTTAAGTATTGGTGGAATCTCTTCCTTAAATTTCGCTATAGCACTAACAGATAGGTTTCTGCTGCAGGAGATTTTGACTAATGCTTTGTAGTCTAGTAACAGTACTTCAAAAGTTACTAAGAAATGGTCGGATAAAGCAGGATTATGCGGTTCGACTAATAGTTGCTCAATTTCAATACCATAAGTCAGAACAAGGTCGAGAGTGTGATTATAGCAGTGGGTTGGTTTATTTACACTCTGACAAAAACCAACAGAATCTAATATAGAGTTAAATGCAACAGTAAGGATATTTTTATCATCGTCAACATGAATATTAAAGTCACCTACGATAATTACTTTATCTGTTTTAAGTACCAAAGTTGATAAAAACTCAGAGAATTCTGATAAGAATTCTGAATAAGGACCTGGTGCACGGTACACTGTAACAAATAAGATTGGCTGCAAAGTTTTCCAGGTCGGATGCGTAAGACTAAAAACGAGACTTTCAAAGGAGGTATAATTTAATTTTGGTTTAGCATTGATAAGTAAACTTGAGGAGGTATAATTTAATTTTGGTTTAGTATTTGTAAGGGTTTAGCCAGCATGCTGATGTTTTTGTTATTGTTCCTGTTCTCATTGTTGTTTCTCTCATTTCAGTCTCAGCTTTCCTGCCCTTGATTAAACTCCACCTGCTTCCCTTCCCTAATTAGCCTCACCTGTGCCCCATTATCATCTCTCCCTCTGTCTATTTAGTCTGCATCCACAGTCCCTTCCGTGCCAGTTCGTCTTAGTTATTCCTAGCGTTCCAGCAGTGTTTTTCTAGTATCTGATTCCCGTGTACCGAACCTTGGATATAAAGACCTTTTTGCATCCTAATCCTCTGTCTCCGAGTCGTGCTATTGAGTCCTCCACTTGTGTTCATTCAGTCGTTACAGTACGAACTGGCCAGAACCATGGACTCAGCCGACTCTGAGAATGTGCGGTCTGCTATTCGATCCCAGGGGGCTCGTCTTAACCTACAAGATGAACAACTTACCGCTGTCTGCCAGGGAGTAAGAGAATTGTCGGATCGGCAGGAGGGTTTCCAGTCATCCATCGGCAGCCAGGTTTGCCAGCTGGAAGATCAGATCCAGCAGCTGGTGGCACATCTCAATCCACAACGCTCTGCTACTCTGCTTCCAGCGTCGGATCCGGCTACAGCTCCCGGTCCTGTTCCTGCCACCGTGCCGACACCGCTGCCTTCGGTTCCTCACCTCTCCAGACCAGAGCGTTTTTCCGGAGACTCGGATAACTGTCGTGCATTCCTGGTCCAGTGTGGGTTGCACTTCGAGCTGCAAGCATCTTCCTTCCAGTCTGAACGGCTAAGGTAGCCTACATCGTTTCCCACCTCACCGGCAGAGCGGAGGCGTGGGCTACGGCGGAGTGAGCTCGAGATTCCCCAGTCTGTAATTCCCTGAGAGGTTTTACAGAGACTTTAAGCAAAGTATTTGATCACACAACTCCAGGCAGGGAAGCAGCGAGAGCTCTAATGGATTTACACCAGAGAGGGAGACGTGTCTCCGACTACGCCGTGGAGTTCCGCACTTTGTCTGCAGACAGCGGCTGGAATGATTCATCCCTCTTCGACGCTTTTCGCCATGGACTGTCTGGCCCCATCAAGGACCAGTTGGCTCCTCTAGAGCTTCCCTCTGACCTGGATAGTTTCATTGCTATGGCAATAAGAATTGACACTCGCCTCGTAGAGAGAGAAAGGGAGAAGTCGAGAGCTGTGTTTTCTCCGCCAGGCCAGAGAGGGCAGTCTCAGGCCAGTCTTTTTTTCTCCAAGCAGCGTTTCCAGACGACCGACTCTCCAGCGCCGCCTACTGCCCAGGAGGAACCCATGCAGTTGGGAAGAGCAAAGCTGACTCCTGAGGAGCGCCAGCGCCGCCTACGGGAGGGGAGGTGCATTTACTGCTCACAGAGGGGTCACTTTGTAGCCAGATGCCCAGTAAAAGACCAGGCTCATCAGTAAGTAGGAGGGTCCTGGTGAGTCGAACTGTTTCTTTTTGTCCCTCTCGTACTCTCACCTCTGCTCAGCTAATTACTCCTACTCAGACTTTGTCGCATGCTGCTCTAATTGACTCCGGAGCAGATGAGAGTTTCATTGATTGGAGATTAGCCAAGAGACTTGGACTTAATTTTGTTCCCCTGTTGAGGCCTCTTGTAGCAAAGGCTCTGGATGGACGTTTATTGTGCCGAGTCACTCACCGTACTCGGCCCCTTAAACTAATCATCGCTAACGGCCACACTGAATCCCTGAGTTTTCATCTTTTTAACTCTCCTTCACACCCTCTTATTTTGGGCTACCCATGGCTGGTAAAACACAATCCCCACATGGACTGGTCCACCGGGAGAGTTTTGGGTTGGCATAAGGATTGTTTGGCCACATGTTTCCCTTCTGCTCCTGCTCCAGAGAGAGCTCTGCCCTCCACCCATGTGACTGTTGCCCTGACTACTGCTGTCTCTACCCCTCTCCAAGCTGCGGCAGACTCTGATTTTCCGGATCTTAGCAGGGTGCCCACCTGTTACCGGGACCTGAAGGAGGTTTTCAATAAGACTCGTGCTTCCACCCTGCCTCCCCATCGACCCTATGACTGCTCCATTGACTTGTTCCCTGGGACCTCTCCCTCTAAGGGACATCTCTACTCCTTGTCTGGCCCCGAAAGGGAAACAATGAAGAAATACATTGACTCCTCCCTTGCTGCCGGGATAATTCGGCCTTCCTCCTCTCCGGCTGGAGCAGGCTTCTTCTTCGTCGACAAGAAGGATAAGACTCTTCGTCCATGTGTCGACTACAGAGGGCTAAATGACATTACCATAAAGAACGGGTACCCCCTTCCTCTTATCTCTTCAGCATTTGAACTATTACAGGATGCAAAGATTTTTACTAAACTTGATCTTCGAAATGCTTATCATTTGGTAAGGATAAGGGAGGGGGATGAATGGAACACTGCTTTCAACACCCCTTGTGGCCATTACGAATACCTCGTAATGCCATTTGGGTTAACCAATGCTCCAGCTGTTTTCCAGGCTCTGGTTAATGATGTTCTCCGTGACATGCTCAACCAGTTTGTTTTTGTTTACCTCGACGACATTCTCATCTTTTCTCCGGATGAGACGACCCACATCCAACATGTCCGCCAGGTGTTGCAGCGTCTCTTGGATAATCTACTCTTTGTGAAGGCAGAGAAGTGCGAGTTCCACGTCTCCACCGTCTCTTTCCTGGGATTTGTCATTTCGGAGAACCGCATTCAGATGGACCCAGCAAAGGTTAGTGCAGTCACTGAGTGGCCTACACCTTCCAATCAGAAACTCATGCAACGATTTTTGGGCTTTGCAAATTTCTACAGATGTTTCATCAGAAACTATAGTTCTGTGGCTGCCCCACTGCATGCTTTAACCTCCCCCAAGGTGAAGTTCCAATGGTCCCCCCTAGCAGAACAGGCTTTTCAGAGGCTTAAGAAGAGCTTCACTTCAGCCCCTATTCTCACGCTTCCTGATCCACTTCAGCAGTTTGTGGTCGAAGTGGACGCTTCAGACGTGGGCGTTGGGGCAGTCATCTCTCAAAGGACAACAAGCTCCACCCCTGTGCTTTCCTGTCTCGGAAACTCTCCCCAGCCGAGAGAAACTATGATGTGGGTAACAGGGAGCTGTTGGCAATTAAGGTGGCTTTGGAGGAGTGGCGCCACTGGCTGGAGGGAACTGAGCACCCTTTCCTAGTCTGGACCGATCATAAGAACCTTCAGTACATCAGATCTGCAAGACGCCTCAACTCCAGACAAGCCAGGTGGGCCCTATTCTTTACCCGATTCAACTTCACCCTGTCACACCGTCCCGGTTCTAAGAACGCTAAAGCTGATGCTCTATCCCACCTGTTTGATTCCGATCCAGCTCTTCGCACTCCCTCACTAATCATTCCCCCCTCTTGTGTAGTGGGGGCAGTCACATGGGACATTGAGGAGAGGGTCAGGCAGGCGAGTGCTAATGTTCTGGTTCCCGACGGTTGCCCACAGAACCGGTTGTTTGTTCCTGACCCTCTTCTCTCACAGGTCATCCACTGGGCACATACTTCCCTCCTCTCCTGCCATCCTGGTGTTCGCCGCACCATGTTCTTCATTAAGCAGCGGTTCTGGTGGCCCTCCATGGAGAGGTCTGTCAAGGAGTACGTGGCAGCCTGTTCAGTTTGTGCCCGGAACAAGACTTCCCCTCAGCCCCCTTCTGGTCTTCTGCGCCCGCTCCCAGTGCCACATCGCCCCTGGTCTGACATCTCGTTGGATTTCGTCACAGGGTTGCCGCCGTCTCAAGGTAACACCACTATTTTGACAATTGTGGATAGATTTTCGAAGATGGTCCACTTTGTCCCGCTGCCTAAGTTGCCATCTGCCAGAGAGACAGCAGAGGCAGTGTTGTTCCATGTTTTCCGTCTCCATGGTTTCCCTAGGGATGTTGTGTCAGACCGGGGCCCACAGTTTATCTCACAGTTTTGGAAGGCTTTCTGCTCACTCATCGGTGCCACAGTCAGCCTCTCTTCTGGACATCATCCGCAGTCTAACGGCCAGACGGAGCGGCTGAATCAGGAGCTTGAGACCTGTCTACGCTGCCTGGTGTCTCAGAACCCTGCCACGTGGAGCACGCATCTGATTTGGGTGGAGTACGCACACAACACTTTGCCTAGTTCTGCTACTGGTCTCTCACTTTTTCAGTGTGCCAATGGATACCAACCACCATTGTTCCCCGACCTGGAGAAGGAGGTCAGTGTTCCATCTGCACATGCCCTTATCCGCCGATGTCATCGCACTTGGAGCCGGGCCCGCCAGGTGCTACTACGGAGTTCAGCCCGTTATAAAAGGATGGCCGATCGCCGACGTATCTCTGCTCCTGCCTACCAACCTGGACAAAGTGTGTGGCTCTCTACTCGAGACCTGCCCCTTCGAGTGGAGTCTCGCAAACTGGCTCCTCGTTTTGTGGGTCCCTTCCCGGTATCCAAGGTCATAAATCCTGTGGCAGTACGGCTTCAACTACCTCGATCCTTGAGGGCCTATCCTACATTCCATGTGTCACGCATCAAACCAGTTAAAGTGAGTCCACTGGTCCCCACCTCCAGACCCCCTCCACCCCCCCGGTTTATTGATGGTGGACCTGTATATACTGTGAAACACCTCTTGGCAGTTCGACCTAGAGGCCGGGGACGTCAGTACCTGGTTGACTGGGAGGGCTACAGTCCTGAGGAGAGGTCATGGGTCTCCACCAGTAATGTCAGTAAGGACCTCATCCAAGACTTTCAACGTCAACAACCTGGGACGTCAGGTGCCGTCCCTAGAGGGGGGGGTACTGTAAGGGTTTAGCCAGCATGCTGATGGTTTTGTTATTGTTCCTGTTCTCATTGTTGTTTCTCTCATTTCAGTCTCAGCTTTCCTGCCCTTGATTGAACTCCACCTGCTTCCCTTCCCTAATTAGCCTCACCTGTGCCCCATTATCATCTCTCCCTCTGTCTATTTAGTCTGCATCCACAGTCCCTTCAGTGCCAGTTCGTCTTAGTTATTCCTAGCGTTCCAGCAGTGTTTTTCTAGTATCTGATTCCCGTGTACCGAACCTTGGATATAAAGACCTTTTTGCATCCTAATCCTCTGTCTCCGAGTCGTGCTATTGAGTCCTCCACTTGTGTTCATTCAGTCGTTACAGTATTGATATGTAATGAGTCAATGATGGCTAGAGTAGATTTGTTTCATTCCGTGCAGTACAGCACTTCATAATGCAATGTAGTGTAATACTACATCACAGCTTAGGCTGTATAGGCAATGTTTAGCAGAAGGGGTGATCAAGTGATCGTCGACATCTCATCACATTGCGTTTTTGGCCAGACTGTGATGTTGAGTGTGGTCACAATGTACCCATGCACCAATGGTTTTCCTCCACAGAATCCAGTATGGAGTAGTGATGGTTCTTTCATGCCTTATCGTACACAACGCCTTCACAGAGCGTTTTCACCTTCATTAGTCAGCTGCTATGGTCCACACTGCATTCCATGATTTCCAGTTCCTCCCCTTCTTTCTCAACTGTGAGCGCCTCAAGTAGTCAGCTGTTATCTTTGTAGGAGCCAATTAGGGCTCACAATATATAAGTATAGGAGCAAATGTTTACTCTGAAGTTCTGTTGAACGGGTGCACACACACAGACACACATGCTGAGGTACAGTTTCACTACCATAGCTAAGTTGTGGTGTCATGTGTTGCATGATTATTGAACGCTTATTCAAGTTTAATAGACAACAGTAAAAGAAGAATGAATGGACTGTGTTTAATTAGAAACTTTCATATAGACAAGGTAACGTATGTCAGTGGCTCAAAGTGTTGACTTCGTTTTTCTTGTGGGATGCAGGTCATTGCCATGTTGCAATTGTCATTTTGGTCCTGCCTTAGAATGTGTCCAATCCTCTTTGAATTACGCCACTTCTCTTCCTTACTCATTCCTCACTTTTTAAATAGTTTTTCAACCATCTACTGTCATCCAACCAATTTATTAGGCAAGTCGTGTGGCTCTTTGTGTATGTGCAAGAGGCAGACCATTGTAAACACACTTCATTTAAATTTGAAAGAAACTAAATAAATCTCACTATATTTCATGCTGTCTCTGTATCTGCCTGTTAAACGGCTGCTAAAAAATGCAAACAACCGGGCAGTGTAGTAAGCCAATAGTTTATAGCCAATTCGTTTATCCAGGCAGTGTGGAGTGACATCCCTTCATCCATCCTTCCCCTTGGTCTGGTAAATATAATCCATGCAGCAGTCCTTCCCACCAGGCTCACACAGCTACTATATCTGCAAGATTTGTCCTTTCCAATTCTCCAAGTAACATTTTGACAGGTCTGCAGGCAGGTCAAAGATAAGTGAGTAAAACCAAATTGGTTACTTTAAAAAAGATATAATTGTGATAATGCATGACTGAAGTTTCCCTTTCATTCGACTCTGTTATGCTTCAGTGAAACCTATTATGATTGTGCCTAGTTTAGAATCCTGCATATATGGATAATAGACATTGGTAAGGCAGTGTGAAGTAACCGAATAGGAAACAATGGTTTCATTCAGACACTGTTGGTCGAAATTGTTAGAATTAGGTAGAATTAGATGGCGTTCATGGTGGGCAGATGGAAATTGGCAATACATGCTGAAGTGGATGATGCAGAGATTACATGTGGAGGATACCAGAGAACCTAGGAAACGCACACAAACATGAGATAATCATGAACACCAAGGAACCCAGGACCCTCATGAGGAAACAGTACTAACTTCTAAGATAGATCTCATAATACTGAATAATCACGTAAATGGACATCGCTTTGTATTGTTTTGAATAAGAATCACTCATAAGGCTAGGATGAATGAGGTGTGTGCGTGCAGTGTGGAGTGAGTTCATGGCAGAAAATAATATTTATCAACAGGGCAGGAAGTTAATTATTTCAATTTAATTTGCGGGCTGAAAAGATATCTCCTAATTCCACGGTAAAGACAGGAGCAGACATGTTACTCATGGTCGGTTGGAAAAAATTACAGGCTGTCGACCTGATGAATTAAAGGTAATCACCCTGGTGACCGATTTCAGTGCAGTATTCAATTAATTGGGTCCCTGTTACAGCATCTGGAGATGAAATTAATGTGTGCTTCAGTGCACAGGGTTTAAAATAAATTGCAGGTCTCAAAATAGTGAATGCTTATTACGGTTTGCACACACTGAATCACATTTTTTAAATACATTCAAACATAAGCATCAAAGTCGTTTTTTAGCCAATAATGGTAATAATGAATAATGGTGATGATGTACATAGTTTTTCAAGAAAACTACAACCATATGATAAAATACACCAATGTAGAATCCAAAAGTTTAAACCTCATCCAACCAACATATTAGCACTGTTAATTTCATGAAGATAAACAAATATATAATAGGTTGATATTTTAAGATCTTAAAACAGACTAGTGTAGTATGCGTAGTGTTATAGTGATAGTGAATGATAACAAATACACTCAGTATAAATGCCTTTGGCCAAAAATACTTTAAATTCTGGGTCATTCGACAAACATAATACATAAGGGGCAACTCAAAATCAAGGAGCATGGGGTACATGTTATCCTTATTTAGAGCAAGAGAAGAAAAGGCAAAGCATAAGTCACACTTTTGTCGCTTAAACTGTTCAAGGCTCTGTAGGGATTAGACCACATTAAATAATTTAGCGAGGCTCACACATTGGGGCATGTCTCAAGCAACAAGGATCCAACATAGGACTCAGAGAAAGTGAAGAAAGACAGCTGGCTTGAAAAAAAGGAAGGACAGTGGGAAAGGAAAAGGCAACGGGGGACTGAGGGCATGGAAAAGGCATATTCACAGGTATTAGATTTGCAAATGAAGTCATTGCACTGCATCTGATGTCTTGTGTAGTCTGTGAAGTCTACAAGACTGTTAACAGCTGCAGAACACCGCCCTGGACTGACAACACCTACTGATTTCTAAAAATAAATGAGGTTGGCTGTACTGAAGCATATCTCAGCCTGAACTTTTTCACATCTTGAAAAAGAGTCGAAAGAAAACACAGCATAACATTCATGAGTTTCAGTGGATGTAATGAAACTCTATTGGTACAAGTTGATGAACCAAAGTACCTGCCTGGGATAACAAACATTGGCGGAGGATGGGTATTTATATAGCATTGATTATAGATTGTTGTTGTGAGCACGTCCATCTTTAATAGTTATTTAGGCATGTTAACAACAACTACTGCTTTCTCTAGATTTATCTCATAGTCTTGTCAAATCTGTCACAATGGGCCGTAGGTCTGAATAGTGTTTAGTTAAAAGCATAATTTTGAATCTTAATGGACTCGTCAATTGTTGCTGTGTCATTATTGGATGAAGTTGAAGCTTAACGATGTGGCAACATCATTAGTTATGGCATTTTTCATAATTCACTTTTGTTTCAGAATATTTTCTGTCTACATGGTGATACTCTTCCATTTATTTCTCCACAAACTTTGATAAACTGCTTTTGAACACTGCGCTCTGTTACTTGTCTGTCCTACATGACACATGGCCTTTTGCTTTGTTGACATTTACCGCAGAAAATGAACAAGTAATTATTTTGCCCTTAGGTTTAAATGTGAACTAAAGTTTTCCCCAAAGTATGAAAGGGTACAATGAAATATAACCAGTTAAATACATTTTCATGGATGTATTTAAATCATTTTCATTTGTAATAATTTGAATTTCATAGTGTTTTGTTTTTGTGTTGGAATAAAGAGCTACCAGTTTGAAAACGAAGTTTTGGAAAAAAAAATATTAGGTTTCAATTGCAATAAATGTCACACTTAACATGTAAAAGAATATCATCAGGGACTCGTCCTCATTTGGGTTAATCTATCTCAAGCAACAACACTCTTAAATTCCCGATGGCATATGCCTTCAAGTGGCTTTTAACCAGGGAAAATGTCCATGCAGAGTAATACAAAACATGACAGGGAACACTTTCTTATAACAGCCACAGCTCGGAGGCAAACATGTCCTTTTCATCTCAGATGTTTACTTGATGTTCATCGTCTTCTAAGAATATTGCAGAGTGCAGATTCTGCTAACACCCTTCATATGCTCCTTGGTAGGTCCCACTTCCTAAATTGGGAAGTCATTCTTCAAATTGGGATAATGTGCATGATATTTAAGTAGAAATATTGAAACAACATGGACACTGTATTTTATTTAATCATAACCCTACGATTATTCAACTACATGTTGATAGCTGTTTCTGAGGGGTTGTTGGACTTGAGGGGCAGTCCACATTAATTTCTCAGTCAGGTACTCATTTTTCTGAAACCATGTAAATGCTGCACAAAGGCATTATTAAGGCACAGTATTAATGAAAGTGATACTCTGTTAGTATGCTTCTCCAAAATTGAATGAGTTATTTTTCTAGTTTTTTTTCTTAAAACTGACAAATGAACAGACACACAGAGGTGACAACATTCAACAAGAACATTCTCCTTGGCGGAGGTAATGACACATGGTCAGCAGAAAACAATGTTGTAGTACAGTTCCTGTCACTGATTGCGACCTTGAAGCTGTGCCATCCCGTATCATCAGCATCTTTAAAAGTGCTCCCCATGTGTTTGGTGATGAGGACGTCCTGGGTGCTTGTTAACGGGAGCAAACTGGAGCGTGGAATGACAGTACAGCTCCTCCATGAGCAAGACCTTCTCGTGTCGGGACGCGGTCTGACCGATGATCTGACCGGTCCTGAGGCTCTGTTGAGTCCAACACGCACACGCACTCACACACACACACACACACACACACACACACACACACACACACACACACACACACACACACACACACACACACACACACACACACACACACACACACACACACACACACACACACACACACACACACACACACACACACACACACACACACACTGTTTTCTGCACAGCTGTCTCCAGCTCCACTGGTACTGTACATCACAGCCTGTCTTTGCCTTGCATCTGTCTGACTTTATGCATGAGTGCCTTTGTAGATATTTCTGTATGACTATGCCAGCTGTATATGTCACAGGGAAATAAAATAGAACCATCAGTAGACTTGAAGCCACACAGGTGGAGATAAGAGGAGCAGTAACACAGCCACCCAGTCACACAGTGGGGCTAAAGGAGGTGTATCTATATGGACTTCCCTGTCAAAGCCACTCAGCTGGGCAGTCCATCATGGTGCTGTGGTCCAGGGTTAACACCACTCAGGTCGAGACTGCCAGTACTGAAGTCACAAAACTCTCCACACCGACCCCAAAGTGACAACACACCTAGAAACATCACCAGTTTCTGATTACTTTACTAATGAGTTGACAAGGCCACTGCTGCATGTCTACATGAGGTGGACCCCTGTGCCAGGTCATTCTCATTAGGCTGATGTACATGATAAAACAATTTATGAGTCACACTTGTTGTCATGACACATAAGACTTCATGACAGATCTGTACCAGCGTGCATGTCGGCCAACAAGCAAGTGAGCTGACATAAAGAATTGCTTAAGGTTGCACTTCAAGCAGTGTTTAACTTGAAAGTTAAATAAGGTCTGGCAACCTGTTCTGCTATTTTGAAAATACGACAAAAAGCCATTGTTTTAAGTTGATTTCAGTTGGTTTATTATTTTCAAAATGTCCGCAAATATTTAAATAATAATTGTGAAAGTGTTGCTTTTACAAAGTTCCCTTCATAGACAAGTTTGGTCCCACTTTTTTTACATAACCAAATGCAAGGTTTCTTATAAGATAAGATAAGATAAGATGGACCTTTATTAATCCCCGTGGGGAAATTCAGTTGTACAGTACAAGCAGCAACAGGGTAAGCGTGAAAAACAGGACAGCAAAGATTCACACAAATAAAATCAAGACATTTTTTTTTAAAAATGATAATAATAATAAAAGACTATAAAATAGGAGATGAGTAAAAATAAGAGTAAAATAACTGTCAGCATATATACATATTTGGTCATCTAAATTATGAAGTACGAAATGAGTTCAAGTGAAAAGTGAAAATCGACATCTGTACATATAGTGACATATCTATCTACATATTTGGTCTACTACTAATATATTAACATGGGTTGTGAAAACAGTGTATATTTATGTCCAGTGATTTTATATTTTTATTTTTTTTACATTATTGACTCCTTGTTGTGCAGCCTGATGGCTACAGGCACAAAGGACTGTCCGAGGCGCTTGGTGTTGTGTCGTGGAGGGATGAGTCTGTGGCTGAACATACTCCTCATCTTCACTAGCTCTGCATGGAGTGGGTGGGAGGGGTTCTCTAGGATGCTGTCGAGCTTCCTCCTCATCCTCCCCTCTGCCACCTCCTCCAGATTGTCCCGTTGTACTCCAACTACAGAGCTAGCCTTCCTCACGAGCTTGTTCAGCCTGCCAGTGTCCCTAGTGTTTGTGTTTCCACCCCAGCACACCACGGCAAAGAAGAGCACACTGGCCACCACAGACTGGTAGAACATCTGCAGCAGCCTCGTGCACACATTGAATGACCTGAGCCTCCTCAGGAAGAACAGCTTGCTCTGTCCCTTCCTGAAGAGAGCATCAGTGCTGTCTGTCCAGTCCAGTTTATTGTTTAAGTGCACTCCCAGGAACTTGTAGCTGTTCACCACCTCCACATCCTCCCCCCTGATGGTGACTTCCTGCTCCGCCTGAAGTCCACCACCAGCTCCTTAGTCTTGCTGATGTTGAGCTGGAGGTGATTGTTGTCACATCCTACGAGCCTTATAATTCTAATAGGTCAACATTTATGGGCTTTTGTAATAGTTAATACGTAGTTTATTTATTCTTCATGGATCAGTTGAGCTGTTAGTAAGAACCACTATTCGGTTGCCAAGTTGTTACAAATCTTTCTATATGTCCTCCTCCAGCAACACGATCCATTTGAGGATTGATAGAGTATATGCTGACATTTGTTTTTCTGGCTCCACTGTAGAAATGCGGCTTGTGTGTTTCCATCACTGAAGATCCCGAAATCCTTCACACCAGCTTACCTACATATTCTTTCAGACATTAATCCTCACTGTACTTTACATTCTTCAAGTCAGTCTGACAAAGCAAAGAAAATGTGTATAATACATATACCATGTAGCACGTCTTGCATAATGAGGCTTTGTTTGGTTTAGGCTGCATGATGTAGTGTGCAGTATGTAACCACACTTAGCTGCTGGCGGGGTTTATGTGCTCTCCTCGACTCTGTTCCTATCTTTCTCTCTTGTTTATGTGATTAAGGTGGCAGTCGGGGAAAAAAATGCCAGTCGAAGTGCTCCAGGGCACGTGCGAGTAAGTATGCTACTGAGCGGTTGTTGCTACGTTACCGCTGAAGAAAACAGTAGATGGGTGACAAGAAGTTGACAGAGTTAAACTTAAGGAGGTGCATGTTCTCATAGAGCCTCTTTCAGCCTGAATGCCTTGACAGATTCATTTAGATCAGGTTCTCAATCCGTAGATGTTTTGGATCTTATTTTGGAAGATCAGGTTGAATATTTTCGAACGCCAAGTTCAACTTTGAAATTTGGTTTATGGCCAAACACTTACAAAATAATGATATTCCTTTCAGCACCATTTATAGGCATCTCTGTACTTGGGGTTATTAGCAAGTGTTACAGTAGCATGCTGTCACACTAAAGTAAGGTGCAGTAGCACGATAATTCTATAGGCCTATTTTTGTATGGCATTAGCATTTAGCTAAAAACAACTGTGTGCCAATAAGTATCACACAGTTGCTAGCACGGCTGAAGACTGTTAATATTATTCAATGTTAAGCTCTTCTGAAATTCTGAATAGCTTTTAGTGTTAAAGCTTTATCTCAGATAGCTAGAGAGTAATGATCAGAAAGAGTACTTTATTGATCCTAGAGAGAAAGTTACTGCTTTAAATTTAAGAAAGACAAAGAGTACTTAAATTAAATTATGAAACATATAAAGAATATACCACAATATACATGTAACATAATAAATAATAGTTTGACTAAATAAAATAACTCCTGTGATAACTTAAATCATAAGGGAAGGATGTGGAGGGAGGTGCCACTTGGTAACTTTATAACACCCCGACAGCCGACTCCATTTATAGACATACACTTACAGCTTATTATTCAGTTAGCTGATGGTGCGGATGTCTGAGTGTTTAGTCTGATTTCACGGCCATTAACTGTTGTTAAATTGTTCTTTTCATATGTGAGACGAGTTCTTTAATGGATGCTCTTTGGCGTCATATCTTCAACGTACAGTGTATTGTGTAACAGCGAAGATGTGTGTGCAGGTGTGCTTGTGTGTCATTCAGAAGGAAGCAATGCAAGAGATCAGATAGGAAACGGACAGCGGAGGAGCTGAGATAGAAGACGGATCTTATCGCTGCAGTGATGTTATATTGAGAGATTAGAATTAGAATCTTGGCAGAAGTCCACAGCTTTGAAATTAAGGGCACAGACACTATAATGGTGCTGGTAAATTATATATTGAGGGCGGAAAAGCACAAAAACGAGTACAAATGTTTGATCTCAGACATTAATGAAGCTAATGATGTCATGTGTGGGAAGGTTGTGGACAGGGCCGTCCCCGGCCAACTTGAGGCCCCACGCAAAGTTAGATGATGAGGCCCTCTGTTTCGCGAGCATCGACGGGGGGGGGAGCCTCGCAGCGGCGACACCGTGCCGCGACACACTAATTGTGCCGCATAAACGCATAGGTGCGCCGCATTTGCGGCTCAGTTGAGGGTCCCTCCGCAAGATGAGGGTCCCTCCGCAAGATGAGGCCCCCTCCGCGAGGTGAGGCCCCCTCCGCGAGGTGAGGCCCCCTCCGCGAGGTGAGGCCCCCTCCGCGAGGTGAGGCCCCCTCCGCGAGGTGAGGCCCCACGCAGTCTGCGTGATCGTCCTGTCGGGAGGGACGGCCCTGGTTGTGGATCATAAGTAACTCATTTGAAAAATATACATTAATATGCCACTGGATTGCAGGAAACTGGATGTTTTAATGTGAAGATCACCAGTAGTCTGCTGCTCAATCTGCTGTAAAGGGTGATTGACAGCGCATATACAGGATCATGTGCAATGATTTATTTCAAGGCAAAAAAAAGACTAGACTGGATTTTGTATTCAGGCTGTGTGAGCACTGCAGGCAGACTAGCCAGCTGAACCCAATGCCAACTCTCTCTACAGCTTTTTCATTTATTTTCCTCGTCTTTTCCCACATTACACTTCTGTCACCTCAGTCAATTTTCAGTCCCTGAAGTACCATATTTGCATAATTTGGGACATTTCAACCCACAGACACAAAGGTTTGCCACACTAGATAATCAGCAGGACTTAAACTCAATTTCAAAGTATATTCCAGAGAATCAAGTTCAATCCAGGGCATTTGGGCTTTATATTATCGGTTATTGAAAGTAATAATGTTTCACCATTTCAAAGCCTTTAATAGCCTTTTAATATTTACTCTACTTAACATTAACCCTTAACGTTCATGTGAGGAACTCAATTTCACTGGGGGCCAAAATTAAAATGAGCATCATATCATGGGGCCAGACCGGGCCAGACTCAGTTTACTGATATGCTTTAATTTAATGAAAATGTCCCATATTGCCTTCTGGAATAACACGTGTCAACCAAATAAGAAGTCAATGTACAAGTCAAGTTGTACACTGTAAACATTCTAAAATTGTGCTAAGAAATGTGGTAGAAATATGAATGTTTCACACATTTGGAGCACTGAATTCTAAATATATTTCCTGAATTCACTGAATTCAGTTATCAAGCATTAATATTGCTGTGCCCCACCTGCCCCTAATAACCAGTCGCCACTGATCAAATAGCTTATTTTCTTGGGATAGGCCATATCAGTCTTACATATTTCACCTGGAAATGTAACATCAAAGGATACAGCTTTTGAGGATACAGCAAGAGACTATACGTGTGTGAATTGGATGCAGAACAAATAGAGAAAAAACTGCTAATATGGACCTTAATGTAAAATCTTATCCTGCCTCCTCTTTTTCAGGGTGAAGTTACAATATCCAACTATAATGAAATTAATTTAAAAAATCCAGACTGTTTTATACTAAAGAATTGTTGGAAGTCACACATTGAAATGTGTCCCAATAGAGCTTTGACATTTACTGGCTATGTTAAACACAAATATATATTTTGCAGTATGGTAATATCACAGATTTGTTTACGCTGATATTAAAAAGAAGAGTATCTTTTCCTTTGGTCGGCAGGATATGTGTTCAGAAATGCATTTCTGTGCCTCTGAATCAGAGTAAATGTTATGAAGTTGCACCCGGAGATTTTTTACTCAAAACAGAAAACTTTGGCAATTTTGGGCTTGCTCTTTTATTAATACATATGTTTTTCACAACCTGAGATCAATTGCATCCGATTTAAATTAGGGGGGCAACGCTTAATGCTAAAAGGTTTTATGAATTACACCAACTTGCAAGAGTGTTTTGAACTGTTCTTGGGAGTTGTTCATGAAACAGCAATAATTGAAACAGAAAATGTGAAAGGAGGTCGCTTGTAGTATGGACAATAATCACCTGAACCTACAGCTCCATTCCCCCCTTCGATTTTGTAGAGCTTTATAGTGAGTCTGGCTGACAACTTTACTGCGGGTTCAGGGGGCCATCGTGTCACTTTCTGCTGCAGCAGGCAGTTGTATTCAATGAAAAAGCTCTTACAGCCCAAATAAAGAAAATAATTGTAAATAGAAACTGTTTGCAGAAGAGTTCCTTAATATCAACTACCTGTAGAACTTAAATGCTAGTTTTCACAAATTGTAACCGCTGCCCAGAAATGAAAATCAATTATTGCAGGTTTAAATCAGTTACAGAAGTTAGCAGCTATTCTTGAAACTGCTCCGGGCTTTAAGCAATGAGACCAATTGATAATTTTCTCTTGTAAATCATGTGCTGCTCCAACTCTCGAAAAGCACCGAAACGTTCCGTAAGATTTCAGTGTGAAACATGCATCTGTGAAAAGGGCTCAAGGGACTTCTTTCCTACAACACATGTTACAGGCTCAAGCTCAGGCTAGCCACGTATGTTGCAACATGCCCGCTTAAGTTTGCGTCTTCAGTGTTGGAGAAGCTGAAGGAAGTGTCTCCGTCAGGCAAAAGTGCAACAGGGAATTAAACTCACACAAACCACAACTGCAGCCGAGACGAGATTCATGAACCGCTGCAGAAACATTTATGCAGCCTGTTTGCCACAAGTTCAGACTGACCAAACAGGAGCAGGAATTTGTGGAAATGATGTGTAAAAACTGCAGATATTTACTATTACACCGATTGTTATAGGGGTGTAAGTTTGATAAAAAAACGATGTGACAAAAAATGGTTTGTCACATAAAGAAATTAATAAAAAATGAAATTGATTTTGTATTTATTGGGACAAGGTTTTATATACTGTATCACCACATTGGAGATAGTGCAGTTATTATTTAAATCTTATGAATCCACAACATGAATCTTTTTATTTTAAATGGAGCAGATTCCAGCTCAACATTTGCGCATCATACTAGATAAGATGCTCGGTTATGTAATCAGTTTTTATTTTTCAATCAGAAGAGCTGTTCATGTTCAAAACACTGGCTGCCCTTCACCTAAAATAAAACGTTATGTGAGTAATTTCACATTTAAGCCTAATAATATATTATTTCCTCCCAGAAAATATTATAATAAAATAAACAAAGAACATTACCACCGGTTTTATACCAGTTTATATTCTCTGATATTAAGCTCTTTGGCTGTATGTTCAACGTTATTTAGACAATGTTTTCTTGATTTAACAGCACTTGTAATGTTCAAATATGTTGTTTAAAACAGTATTTAATTGAGTTTATTTTTTTAAATGATACCCATAATTTAGCATAAAGTTAATTGATTATCTCCTTATTGTTTAATGATCAACTGTTGATGAAAGTGAAGTGAATGAGTTTAGGGATTTTGGGCCCCAAACAAAATAATGAACATGCTAAAGAGCACCACATCTAAAAATGATCTACTTGCCTCTGGAGAACGCTGACATTTGTAAGTCTCATATTTTCTTACTTTCTTGCCCTTCGTGCTCCAAACCCATACATTCCCGTTACATATAATTGTTTAAAAACAGGTAATCAATATGCAAGTCATAACAAAGTTCCTAAAAGAGAGGGTGGTCGTGAGTATTCTCAACAGTGTATGAGGGATTGAGTGCAAATTAACAGCAGCGGCTGTATTTTTGGTAATTAAGTAACGTGTCAGTGAAACAGTGTGGTTTACTGATGTGTTTTTAATAGCTCAGTGAGTTATATCAGGCTTTGGCTACACAGACAACACTTGTACTTGTAATCAATCTTTTTTCATAGGATTTTTAACCATATGAAAAATATATATTATGATCAGACATAAACTGCCTTATGGTAGACCATACTGTATAATCAGATCACAGCATATGCAATATAATGATATCTCACATGAAACTTAATCAATAGGTAAATAATAATGAAACCCTCTGAAATGAAAGATTGGTTTTAAGGCCCACATGATGTCCTCATGGTACTCAACTGTATGGACTTTCACTCTGTCTACAGTCCTCCAACACTTTATGAGAGTTATTATACCTCTTGCTAAGAACCCATCTTTCTCTCCTCCTCTTCAGCATCTCTCTGTGAGTCATAATGACTCTTCAGCGGTGTCCAGTCACCCATAGCCTGCCTTGTCGCACAGAGCAAACCTCCGGACCCTCCTCATTACGGACAACAGATCACAGCTAGAAACATTCTTTGATGGCTCTGCCTGCAGACTGTTGGGATGTCTTGCCTTGATAAACACACCTGCCAGTCAAGAGTATTAGGTTATGAGTCTGTCATGGGTCTGTGGTGTTACAGCCCTCTGAGACAGGAAACAACAGCCTGCTTGCTGCACTTCACATTTCCTGAAACACAACACATGGAGCTTAAGTCACTGTAGCGAGTGATCGACTGCAAAACACACAAGTTTTTGTTTCCCCAAAGTTTCCATCTTAGCTTGATCCCAGCTGTAGTCACACATCTTTCTTGATAGACTCACATGTTGTTTATTGAAAATAGATAATACTGTTTAAACTGGGAAAACGCCAGTGCATTGGAAGCCCATCCTCTGTGGGGCTTGGCTTGGTTGAAAAGGAGGCAACAGAGCGAGTGCCTTTGACGTTTAGATGAATACATTGCAGGGTTACAGTCTCAGGGATGGTTTGGCAGGAGTATAATGTAGTCAGCTGGCATGCGTTAGGGAATGATGTGAAAGGGACATTTTATTTTTACTGAAAGAGGGAAAACAAATAGCAGGTGGGTTTAAACATGTAGTTTACAATATACTTGGAAGTTAGATTCATCTCACTCATATCACATTTACAAATAGATGAAACTTGAACTACAGTTTTTGGCACCTGCTAGCCCTGTCGCACTGTGGTTAACTGTGCATCTGCTATTCACAGTTAAAGATTTCCCAGCCAGCATCCTTGTCATTTTCATACCTACAATGTCTTTGAGTACTGTTGTGTGTGTGTATATGCTGATTGATAAGAAATATAAGGCAGCATAATAATTAGCTTAATCAGCAAATCCTTCAAATTACATTTTATAAATGCCTTATTTGCCCATACCCTCTACAACAAAAAATCAAAGCATTTTCTGATGTTGTGTAACTATTTACAGAACAATGTGGTGAAGGTTTGGTTAGGCTTTGGCACGAAAAAGTATTATGCAGTACAGTGTGTACATTGAGACAAGTTTTGATTGTAAGTGATGGGAGACAGAATTGTGTGTTTTTCTCCGCAAAATATGATTCTTAATATCATTTATATATAGTTGATATAAGACTTATATTTTCCATCTAAAGTTTCACAATTGTTATCCTTTTAATTACTATTTGTTCGCTGCAGCTCAACAGCGAAACACAAATAGGAAACTCTATACTAAAAAGACTTAAGAAGATACCCACTGGATGTCATTAACTCAGACAGGTTAACCTCATATTACCTCCACATAAACCGTTGAATACATATTTGCTCAAAACGAGGACTGTGGATTTTCCACTTTTATTTTAAACTGTAATATTACGAGTGGATACCATTTTTCAAATATTTAGCTCAAATATTGGCAGAGTGGCAGACCTTTGTTTTAAAACCTCTTTCTGAAGAAACACAGAAATCTCAGCACCTTGTTGACATGTATGCATATTGCCATGGTTACCAGATATGTGTGCATATGATTATAATGCTATACTACTGAAACAAAATCTTCTTGACAGTTCATAATCCCCAGATAAAAAAAAGGTTTAGTTCTTAAAAGTGTGCTTGAACATTTATATATTTATTATCACAATGTTCTGTGTTTGGTCTACTTTGTTTTCACATCAAAATAAAACTGCACAAGAGTTTGCCTGAAACTGAAACCAGACCCAGCTTTAAGTGAAAGTTGTAACACAAGCTTAACATTGGGTCATCTATAAAAGCTCACCTTTTCAGTGCTTGTGGACATAAATGTGGGTATCTTGAGTGTCACCCAATAGACGAACAACTTAGTTTCCTTTGGACTGAGCTGGTCAGAAAACATGGTAGTCATTAAGCCATTTTGATTTGGCTCCCCATATGTCCCATACAGGCTTATTTAAATATAAAAATACAATAAGAAATATCGCACAGTGCTTGAACCACAGTAGGCCAACATTTAGCCATTACCTACACCAGCAGTTTTAATGTTTTAAGCTCACTAATAACTTTAAAGTGTCACACAAACTATACATGAATTGTACATTGAACATTTTCAAAATGTCTCATCCAGACTGAGCAGCATATCATATAACAACCTGAGGCCTTACAATCCGTATCAGACGAGTCAGTTATCCTGACCTAGCCTTTCTTTAAAGTTTTTTTAAAAAAGTGTTTTTTCTCCATTACTTGTCAAATGATGTATAACCAAAGAATAGATTTGTTTATTCAAATGCATCTAGTTGAACAATAAATGTAACCAACTCAAGGAGCATATGTGTTATATAATTAAAAGCCCAAATAAATTCTTACTGACTAATCTTCTCCAGCCAAGGAGGAAGTCAGATGTAAGACAAACACACACCTGCTGGGTTTTCAAGATTGAACCGGCTGTGCTCACTACCTGCCAAACTTCTCACAGCTTCTTCCCTCTATTTCACTCTTTTCCATTGATACTTCATGGGGAGTTACCAATGCAATTTTCAGAATCAACCGTTTAATCTTAGTGTTTTGATTCATGCAACGAGCAGTACAAAAAATACTCTTGAAGCCACGCTGAGCTTTGAAATAGTGGTCTTTTAAAAAGAGTCAAGCCTTTTCTCTTTTCTTCATTCCCCTTTGGTTTGGTCTATAATTGGAAGCCTATGTTCCTCCCACTGGTCGCACCCTGCTGGCAGTGCGTCTGTTGTGCCAGTCAAGGGTCAGCTCCCGTGGTGGCGGCTCTCTCCATGTTGTTCCGACCTACAGTGTGAGATGCTCCTCTGGAGGTCTCTGGTGACTAATAGTGCTTATTCTCTGTGTCGTGCCAGTCGCTAACACCAGGGGTTGATTGAACAGAACACAAACAGATAAGCACAGCAGGTGGGAGAGAGGAGATGCAGGGAGAGCAAGGGCCACATTCAACAGAGAGAGATGCTCGTGCCCACAAGAGAAGAGAGCATGAACTGAATTAGGAAGGACCGAGTGGGAAGTGTTTGAGAGAGAAGGTGAGCCTGCTAGAGCCTCTCCTTAAAGTGTTTTACAACTTCATTTTGGCCACCCTTCCTATCAGTACATACTCAGCAATTTAACTTCTTGGATATGCAAAAAAGGCAATATCAAACCAGTAAGTTTTTAAAAATAGTTTGACATTTAAAAGAAAACCTTATTTTCTAGACTTTTTCTCAGATAGAGCAAGAGGGAGCTCTCATCCCTGTTGTCTTTTTCTGGTTTCATAAATACAATCTGATTCAGAAAGTTAATTTGCATGACTCTTGGAATATAAAGGTGTTAATATTTACTTCATACATTTTGCATTTAATCAATACCAGCATAGAAAGTGGTTTGGATTAGAGTTTTATTTGGGAAATCAGTGTGGTTTTGCCTCCATGGCTCTGAGGGGCAGTGCACCTCTTTAAATTGGAGATCATTCTTTGTAAGGTCTTTGCTAGAAATATTTGTTCATGATGATGTCAGATGGATTTTTACATTGTGGTTTATGTTCAAGGAAGTACAACATCTCTACTGGATGAGCTGGTAACCACTAAGCCACAAAGCCTAAACATAAAGAAGTTAGCCTCACAGGTGTTTCTTTGGAAAGTAAATAAGCCAGATGGAAGATGCTAATGGCGTGGAGCCTCGTAGATCTACGAGTGGAGCCTCGTAGATGGGGGTGCTGCACCCCCCTCAGCACCCCCCCCTTCCCGCGTCCATTCGCGATGTCTCACTGTCACGCCGACCCCACGCAGCAAGCAGGAAATGAACCCAGCTCACACTGTCCGCTCCTCGCAGCAGCGAGCCGCACAATGTCCCGCCAACACGGCACCAGACCCCACGCAGCATTCTCATCTGTTTGTCCTTACTGGTGACATTTTCTGGTTGTTACCATTGTAACACATAATCGCTGATGTTCTGCTGTAACGGTGGTGGTCTCATCAGAACAGAGTGGGCGAGCTGACCAATCAGAGCACAGTGGGCTCACAGGCAGGGGGGGGGGGCAGGAGCTCCAACAAGCCATGTAGGACAGAGAGTGAATACACATACTATTAGATGCTGTATGAGAAACCAATGTGAGTTTGGAAAATTGCACGATATAAATCTAGTAGACCTCAACAATGGAATTATGATCAGTAGAAATGGCCATGACATGGGACCTCTAACACAGTGTGATGAATAAGAATTGTACATCAGCCCCACCTGCTGGCAGCATAACAACGGTTTTCTTTAGTACTACTGAGTAATTAAGAAATTAAAATAATTCTGGATAAATGTGTGACATCAAAATCCAGAGATGCTCATGTTATTTCTCATTATTCTACAATTGGATATATTAATTTAAATTGTGTTTTAATTTCACTGTCAAGATGGGTGGAAATTAGAAAATTAGAAAAGCATTAAATGAACATAACAAGTTAAAGGAAAATGTCCATTTTAATTTCCATTAAAAGATAAAATCACATGAAACTCATGTGCCTGACCAGCATGACATGGAGTGGGTGGGAGACATTGTCTAAGATGATCTGTACCCTGGACAACACCCTCCTCTCCGACAGGGCCTTCAGAAAGTCCAGCCCCCCACACCAGCACTGACCCTGTGGATCAGTTTGTTCAGTCTGTTGGATCCACTACCCACAGCTTGCTTCCCCTGCACACACCAGCACACAGGATAGCATGGCAACCAAAACGTTTGGGAGGGTTGGTTTACAAATAGATCAGAGCAATCATGTTTTTCAACTTGAACTACAGTCTTTGGCACACTGTCGCTCTGTAGGATGGTTGTGCAGCCACTTTTCACAGTTAAAGGTTTAACATGACAGGGTTACAACAAATGTATTCTGTTAAAACTGTTACTGTTGGAGCACCACCCAATGGCGATGGTGGAAGGTTCACCTCTGCTCCGCGCGTCCCTTGATGACTGATGAGCTGGTCAAATTATAAAAGAAGGAACTCAAAGCACCAGAATAAAGGTTAAACAATAATCTGTTTTAATGGTAAAAGCAACAATACGCAATACAGAGCACTCTGCAATAGTACAAAATACAGAGTACTACGGGCTCAATTCCTACCACCGTGTCATATACGTACCACGACAGTCAGTTAGAAAAAGATCGCCGAGCATGAGAATATCATAATATTTATACACACAAGTGGGGAGGAGTTGTGTTGGGTACTCCTCCCAAGCTATTTGTTATTGACGATTTCACTTCTGGGCGAGCCCTAGACCGTGAGCTGGTAGTTCTCCATTGGCCGGTTTCACTTCTGGGCGGGACCATAGGCAATGAGTCAGTTTGTTGACTCCACCCCATCTTCTTACAAGGAGATGTTAACAGATGACCAATGTATAGCTGGGATCACACACACATTTTATCATGCAGCCTATCACACAAATGTCACATGTTTTTCTCTCTGAAAGCTACACTTGTATATGTTTAAACGTCATCGTCTCATGACATGCATAGGATTAGTTAACTAACAAAGGTTAACTGTTCTTATATCCTAAGGCCTTCTCTGAACTTCCTCTAACCTCGAAGTCAGCTCACTTAACATGAATACATCTATTGATAATTCAGAAGGACCATTGTCTCTCTAACTGTGTGACTCAATAACACACATCATCTCATGGCCTCTTCTAATATCTGGAAAATGTAATTAAAGTATAGTTATATTTGAGAAGGTCCAAGAATTGACATAATATTTTCTCCTTTTATTAATTTAAGTTTCCAGATCATACAAAAAACTCTTACAGATAACCTATAGTTCCGCCCTTGAAAGCCCAAAATGAATTTCTGAAAAATACTTATCAACGGGTAATCATTTTACTCAAGGCAGAAATCACAGGTTGTACTGTACCTTACCTACTCACAAATAGCCAAAAAAACACCTTTTGATTATAACACAAAAGTGGAAGAAAAGACCATTTGCGCTAATCTACTTCTACTTAAAATGGGACATCATTTTAGGAATATTCAAGTTTAACACACATCTATCAGGTGACATCATTAAAAGGAATATACCAGAAATACGCTGTATTAAACTTTCTGCTATAACACGTTACTTTATTACCTGTACAAGAACATTAGAGCTTACAAACAGAAACAAAATCTGCTTCTTTTACATAAAACATGAAATGCTCAATTCTTTCTTTGTGACATAGTAATCCTACAAGTAATCCCCATTTTGATGTACCAGTAATCTGATGACATCTGTTTTAACTGTAATGGGATACAAAAGGCAAAGCGCTATGCTCTGCCTTCAGTGTGGGAGAACAATAATGCGCATGCCCAAAGTGGATGGCACATGCGGCTAATTGCCTGTTGCCACAGCACAGTGTCATCTTATTTCGTTAGTTGGCAGTCTGTGCTTTTCCTCAAGGAGACAGTTAATGTAGTCGCCATAAACTGTGAATTATCTTCGAAAACTCAAGTTTGTATTTCGAAGAAAACTTAAACCGCTGATAAAAAGTTATCAGATGTAAGGCGGAGTGACACTCCAGGAACAACATGGCTAACGCTATGCTAACCATAGCTTGTCATAGAAGAGGACTACAAACAGGAAGCAACAAGATAACGCCATGAAACTGTGTTTGCTCGACAGAGGTAACAATAATAACCCAAACTGATACAATGCACAAACAAACAGGGCTGACGTTCTCAGTCCAATTCGTATCACCTTTAACTACGAGGAAAATGCGAAATACCGCATCATGTGACATTAGCTAGTATTGCGTTTGCCAATCAAGTCGTTCCCCAATAATCTTGTTACACCTAACAACGCCACACAGAAGAGTGATATTTTTGTGCCACATCTGGCGACTGAGAAAAGGTAAACAATCTGATCTCAGCTGAGTTCAAACAACTACTCAAAATATCAAACTGCAGTGAAGCTAGTAAAAACTTCAGTACACTTTAACGTAAAAGTCTATAACAATGATTTCTCAGTTGGCTTTTCATCAGTCACCCATCATTATGTTGAGAAAGAGAAATACACATTACCAATCTCAGTTTAAAATAAACTCCTAGTGAATACCTTCATTAGGAATTCAGTGTTCAATCATTTGTTGTGAAAAGCTGAATAATTTTGAAGACTATGCTGTGACTGTGGGGGAGAGAGAGTGCTGCAAGTAGAGAGAAAGAAAGAGAGAAACAGTTTTTAAGGTTATTTTTCTAATGAAAAGTTCTAATCAATTGTCTTATAAATTATATAATTACCACAAGGGAAAGCAATGGCATGTTGGCAAAGAGTCTGCAAGTAGGAAGGTGGTCGACAAGAATAACTTAATTAATATGAAAATATAGAGATGGCACACTACTTCCTGTAATTAAATATAAATATGTGTGTATGCATTACGTTTAGGGATTATTAACTTAATGATCTTAGACTTCGTGCGGTTACTGTAAAGTACATAACTGAGAGTGAACAAGTACGAGAGAGGGAGAAATTTGAGTGAATGAAGCAGTACTGAAGAGTCTCTTGTTTACACTGGGAGCCATGGGAGGTGCCCAGTGTGATACCAAACACAGCACAGTGGGTGCTGAATCTGGAGGTAATTGAATCCTCATTTATTTAACCTTTCGCGAGCTGACATTACATCCTAACAGCAGTAGAGCATGTCAACTACTCTTTATTAATGTTATTATTATTATTATTATCATTATTTTGTTATCAAGACAAGTTTCATCACAGATGTCAGAGCAGACACGTTATAATTCAGAATCAATAGAGCCATATAGTGGGAACTTTAAACCAACATGTTTGAGACAAGCTGTGGATGAAATCCTATAGGGGCCTTTTGAATATCAATCTCAATGACAGCTGAGCAAATGTGATTTGGCTGAAAGTTGTGTCAAAAACTATGAAGTGGACCTTGAGTGCTTGTTGTTGTGTATGTAATATGTATTTGTGTTTATACTAAACACAATAACTAACTAAGTTATTATGTAAATTCCGATACAATCTTTGGAAAAAACATCAGTATCTTCATGAACATTTTAATTCATGATCACTGAAGTAGAATCTAAAACCACCAACAAATCAAAGCCCACTGCAGCTAAACTGAAGCAACAGTGATGAGGCTGATGAGTGACATCTAATGTCAGCCATCAGCTGCTTGATTGATCTAGATTACATCTTATCCAGTTCCAACCCAGCTGGGCTAGTGGAGGAGCAGCTTCCTGCAGCCAGATCTCCAGCCTGTCCCGTGGCCACCCTGCAAGCAGTGGAGGCCACTGTAACTCCAAAGAGAGGGGTTCGTCCCAGGTGGCCGAACCACCTCAGCTGGCTCTCTTTAAAGTGGAGGAGCAGTTGCTCGACACAGAGGTCATTTTGGTTCACTGAGCTCCATGCTCTGTCATGAATTGTTAACATTTATGTGTCCATTTGCTGCTTCGCTTTGGTGTGGAGCTTTGCCATCGAACTGAATGTGCTTGTACTATATTTTATGTATACGTTCACTACAAATACAGATATGAGTAAGACGCATAGAAACCCAGTTATGTAATGTTTCTAATAACATTTTAAAAGTACTTTAAAAGCTCAGGTGCTGGAAAGTCATTGTTCTTTCCTCCTGTTTTTGTTCTCTCCAGCTGCAGTGTGTATTTCAGCATCTTTAGCTGTGTTTCAACATATATTACTTTCAGTTTTTTCTCTGTGTTGCTCCAAATTGTCAAGGAAACACCCGTGAGATTGAGAACACTTATCTGTAAAGCATTACAACGCTTTTGAAAGTGATGTTACCACAACACTTTGTCTGCTGTCAGACTGAAAGGCTCAGAGCGAGAACAAATTGAACCCTATAATCAAGCCAACACCATATTCTGCCATGTCTAATAACTCACCATTTAAAAATAGATACCTGATTTAACGGGCAAATATAATTTAATTTGAGGCTTGTTGGTAAAGAGGAGCTGACACTTTAATAAGTGGAGGAATTCAAACGGCTAAATGCAAGGATAAAAACCTTGCATAAATGTAAGCTGGATGAGCATGTTGGAGACATACAAGGACAGATTCAATATAAGGTTGTACCAGGCAGCCTTGCGGTTAATTATCTTTGTGAACAACAACAACAAAATCAATTTCTATACAGCCCTCCAAGTATATTTATTCAATGCCATGTGCCTCAGGCAGTTCATTTGAAACTTTTATTCAAGTAACCTTCTGATATCCTTTTTTTCCCTTTTCTTTTTTTTAAACTAAAGAACTAAACCGAAGTTGGCACTGATTTTTCCCTCAAGCTTTGTTGGGCATTGAATCCCTTAATACTGAAAGTAATCAATACGTTTAAAGTAGGTAGAAATAAAAGTATGGAAAAAAGAGAGATGGGCAGCCATGCGACAAACCAGAGAGCCTCCAAGTGAACACTGTTTTAACCCAACTCAATAATGCCCTGTGATAATTGGTATGCTTGCATTGGTGAAACTTGAAAAAGCCCCCTGAGCTTTTAGAAAGGTTTAGTGACAATTTTTTTGTTATTAGTGATGACTTGTAGGAATACTAATGTTACTAAATAATAACAGACACACTTTGTTGAAAAGGTGCATAATGCAGCTGAAAGAGACGTAGAAAGGAAGCTTATAAAATGTGTAGAAAGAAGGTGGATCAGGATGATTAAATTTGCTTAGCTAATCCACTTCCTCTGATGTTGGCACGGAAAGAAACGTATAAATGTTTTACATGCTCAGGCAAAGATGGAAAGTGCAATGAAGGGATAAGGAAAGAATCAGCAGTGGGATAAATGTTTCACGTAGAAAGAGGCTTAGAGAAAAGATCTCCTGTAGTGTTGAGAAAAAGGATGTAGCAGAGTTATGAGCTCAATGTTTGCAGATAGTGTTTTGCCAGCGTGCTTTTGCATTTTGAATGACTTGGCAGACAAGGCGGCTGAAACTGAATGAACAACATTGTTGAGAGGCGGTAATTGAAAGACTTAGAGATGAGGAATAGAAGGCTGTGGAAGAAGTTTTCATCTGTCAAGACGCGAACAGAGTTGCTGAAGGATTTACAAGATAGAAGAGAGAAAACGGAAGCTAGTAATTGCATGGCTTCTGGCCCCATGATATTATCTCTTCCTGACATGTGCGCATCTCCTATTGATACATGCAGGGAACATGAGCATGAAGCAGTTTCAGTGCCTCCATGTCACTTCCCTCCCACTCCCGTTACATTTATCTTTGTGTCTTACTGATGACAGATGCCAAATGACAAGAATGAATGGAGAGGGGAAGGAAGCCACATTACAATGCATGGTTATGATTATACAGTACGTTCTCCACTGAAACGGGGCGTTTTCTCACACTCCGTATTTATACTCCAACATCGACTTTGAATCTCAGGAGACCCAACAGGGCAAGTGTTATAGTAAATGCACTAATACCCTCCTCTCTGTGTCTCTCTCCCTCAGGCTCGGTGTCTCTCAGTGTGTTCCTGGTGTCTGTTGCATCTGTAGTATGTGCCGTTTGGCTGGTGGCTCTATGTGGCGTCTGCACCTGGTGTCAAAGGAAACTGGTAAGTTACACTGCTCATTATTCACTTCTAAATATTGACATTTATTTGAAATGTTTTTAGAAAGTTATTCAAATGAGCCAAGGCCCTGGGAATTTTGCATGACCAAGCTGTGGAGGAAACTTCTGTGTAGCAATGCAGTGGGAGTCACCGACTCATGAAGGAGACACAGGACGAGCAGGAGTTCTGATGTCAAACACTGGCAGTTTATTACAAGCATCGGCCGGAGAATTCATATCACAAGTCACAGCAGCAGAAAGTTCTGACTGCTCAGGTGGGTTGCCATGTCAATTCTGAATCCCTTCTCCCTTGGCAGACCTCTTAATTAGCTTCACTCAGAGTCAACCCATATTTGGGGGGGAAGGTGTACGTGACCACCTGGAGGCACTGAATTACTTATTTGACTTTATGGCTCTTGTGACCGAGAGTTGACCGGTCACAAAACTCATAATGTCAGCAATAGCTGACAGTTCCCATTCCCTAAGACAGATAACAGAATTTGGCTTCGTCGTAAAACGTCAACAGGCCGAAAGGTCAAATATCTTAGGAGTAAGGAGAATTATTCTTTGACACTTAGGAGTAAAGACAACACTTAATCCCTAACACAAGCTTGTATCTGTTTTGACTGTGATGGACAGGAACAGAAGTATTTCATACAACACAGCTGCAATGAAGAGCAGAGTGAATTTTAATGAATCATTTTTAGCCTAGCTTTTTTCATGTTAACACAAAATTCTTATTCTTTTGTTTTATTGAATCGTTTTTACAAAATAATAACAATATTTTTTGATTGACTCTAACTAGTTATAAACAAGCTCAACCCATTATGCAGATGTTTTTTAATTAATAGATTTTTGAGCTCACTTAGGCTTTACAAAATGGGGTTCTGCATGTATCCAGATGGTCTGTATGTTATATTTAAAACTTTTCCCAAATATTTTTTATTTATCCTTTATTTATCCAGGAATGTCCCATTGAGATACAAGATCTCTTCTTCCAGGGAGTCCTGACCAACACGGCACACAACAAGTTTCAACATAAAACAAAGGCATTAAACAAAAAAAACATACAATTCAAATATAAATACAGAAGGCCATTTGTGCAGTGGCAAGAAGCATAATCACATCAGCAATAGCATCAGGTAAAACAGTTACATGTTTCATGAAGGGCTAATCGTAGCATACCTTTAAAAGCATTTACAGTAGGAAGTGCCTCTAGACAAAGTTTTACTTGCAGCGTATTCCATAAAAAGGGAGCATAGTGGGAGAATGCAGCTTTACCAAGCTCTGACTGCATCAAAGGAACATTTAAAAGCATCCCATTTGCTGCTCGTCTAGTATTAAAAAAGCAAGTATAAAATGACAGAAGTCTGGAGATATATAAGGGCAGCTTACCTAGCAATGACTTAAGGATAAAAATCAACATGTGTGATTGTCTTCTTTGGTACAGAGAGGACCATCCTAAGGACTGATACAAAGTGCAGTGGTGGGTGCGAGAGCCTGCACCCGTTACAAAACGTATAGCAGTATGGTACGCAGAGTCCAGCTTTTTAAGCAGGGAGGAAGAAGCATGCATATAGATCACATCGCCATAGTCTAATACAGACAGAAAGGAACTCTGCACAATTCTCTTCCTGGCTTCAGACGGGAAACATTTCCTTAAACGAAAGAAAAAGCCCAGTTTAGGTCTAAGTTTTCTCAGTAGGTTCCCAATATGAACATCAAAGGCCATCTTTTCATCAATCCATATGCCCAGATATTTGTAGGATGCTACTTTGTCAAGGCATGTCCCTTCCAGTGTAAGAATCGGAGGGACAGCTGTATTAGCTCGAGAGCGAGAGAAGGTCATGTACTTGGTCTTTTTTGCATTAAGGACCAGTCTTAGCCTTAGCAAGGAGTGTTGCAGTGTATTAAAAGCATCCTGTAGAAGCTCTATAGCCTGAGTTAAAGAGGAAGCCACTGTATAAACAACTGTATCATCGGCGTATAAATGAAACCGTGCTGGGTTTATCCCATTTCCTAGTTCATTTATAAAGATGGAGAATAAGACAGGGGCCAAAATAGAGCCTTGTGGAACACCTTTGTTTATAGTAAGAGCAGCTGAGGTATAATCTTCTACTGAGACACACTGAGTTCTTTCAGATAGATAGTTTTTAAACCAGCTCAAAGCCATTTTGCCAAGACATATGCAGCCAAGCCTCTGCAGTAGCAATGCATGATCCACAGAATCAAAAGCTTTAGACAGATCAACAAACAATGCTGCACAGTGTTTTTTCTTGTCTAGTGCTTCAATGATGTCATTTGAGACTAGCATAGCCGCTGAAGTAGTACTATGGCCTGATCTGAAGCCGGACTGAGACTCGCTAAGAATATTATGGTCAGTTAGAAACTTTTTCAGTTGTTCGTTTACAAGAGATTCAAAGACTTTGGCCATTACAGACAGTCTGGAAATAGGGCGATAATTATTTAGGTCAGAGGGGTCTCCGCCCTTTAACAAGGGGAGAACCATGGCCGACTTCCATGAGCTAGGTAATTCACCAGCATAAAGACTGAGATTCAGAATAGAGGTTATGGGTTCTGCAATCAGACCTGCTGCAACTTTGAAGAAGAACGGCTCTATCTTGTCTGGGCCTGAAGATTTCTTTACATCTAGGCTCATTAAAGCTTTGTGAACCTGAGAGGTCAAGATGGGGGCAAAGGTGAACAGTTGATCAGGGTCAAGTGGCGGAGGACCTGGCTCTCCTTCTGCAGCGATCATCCCTGAGTTGCTAGAATCAAAGATTGAGCCAGCAGAAATAAAATGATTATTAAAGCTGTCTATTAAAACTTTGCAGGGTTATTCAAATTGTCATGTATTGCATTAAGATAGTAGGCACATTTAGAGTTTTTAATCAGCTTAGTGCATTTGTTTCTTAATGTCCTATACAGATTCCAATCTAATGGAATATTCGATTTCTTTGCTTTAGCCCAGGCAGTGTCTCTCTGTCGAATGAGAGAGGATATAGAATCATTAAACCAGGGGTTGTCTTTACCGCTTATCCTAGATGTCCTAAAAGGAGCATGCTTGTCACATATAGCCAAGAAGGTGGATTTAAAATAATTCCATGCTAACTCAACATCGGTCATAAGTGAAACAATGTGTAAATCACTATTAAAAACATCATGTAGAAACGCCTGCTCATCGAAATGTTTGAATCGCCTCTTGTGAATGAAACGTGGCTTTCCTTTAGGGATCTTACAGGTTCTCACACAAGCAATTGCGCAGTGGTCGCTTATATCATTACAAAACGTGCCTACTGCGGAGAAACGCTGAGGTGCGTTTGTAAGAATAACATCAATCAAAGTGGACTTCTCTAAATCTTTTTGGTTTAACCGAGTTGGCGAGTTAACTAGTTGCACCAAACAGAGAGAGTCACAAGTGTCCTTGAAAGAGTTTTGTAAATCCGTTTGCCAGTCCCAGTTTAGGTCTCCGAGTAAAACCATCTCGGATTTAGTCCAGTTATGGAGAAGATTGGAGAGTATATTCGTGGCTTCGCTTGAGGCAGCGGGCGGGCGGTAGCATCCGATCACTATAATGTCTGAACCACTTGGGAGCAATAGTTTAATTACAGAGAGTTCAAAGCATTTTGGTTTTGTTAGGGATTCGATGCAGGTGCAGTCTAAATGGTTTTTAACATAAATCGCAACCCCGCCCCCTTTTCCCACACGGTCTGTTCTAAAGACATTGTAATCTTTTATATTTATCATATAATTTGTAATCGACTTTTTGAGCCACGTCTCAGAAAGGACAATGATATCAGAGTCAGTCGAATCGGCCCATATTCTGATGGAGTCCATTTTATTAATCATGCTGCGAACATTAAGGTGAAAAAGACGTAATCCGTCTTTCGTTCTAAACTCCTCTGGTGTTTGCAGCTGAGACAGTTCTGGGCCTGGATTCGGTTTCACGTTACCCGACATCAGGAGTAGGAGAATTAGAAGCCAGGTCCTCCTCGCTGGGCTGGTCGGCTTGCCGTCGCAAGTGCGCGCTGCATAGGGGGAAAGTCTCCCATTTCCCTGGGCCCATAGACAGCGTAGTCCTCGCGGCAGAACCCCGGGTAGATGAGACGTCCATGAGAGAAGGTCCTCCGCGAGCAGCGGGGTTGTCATCATGGCAACAACTCTTCCTAAATCCGGGGAAGCCATGGTGCCTGGGGTAGGCCACACATCAAGCGCAGGTGTGTCTTGTGGGTGTTCAGCGTCGGGAGCGACACCGGTCCCGGAGATCCCCAGCACCAGGTAGCCGACCAGGTAGAATAGCAGGGGAGGTAGCCACATCATATATAAAATAAACTCCTTAATGTTTCTTGATTTATCGTCCAGTTAAACTTGTCCTCTCTGACTCTAAAGTCTCAGAAAGTTGACGTGAACTTTATAAACGTCTTCCTTTTGACCGAAGAACAACCGTCTGGTTTCTCTTATAATAATATAAATGTGTTGAAAACACGTGATTTCAATCCGGATCTGTTAGATCAAACAGTTATGAAAAATTCAATTTCAGCTTCGGTACTTTGAAGGTTTCGATGCTCAGTGTAACACATAAACATTGCAGTTGTGTATACAAAACGTATTACGGTTCGATACCCAGCCTAATGAGATTAGAAATAATGGCTCTCATGAAAGCCTTCTTCCTCCACCTTACAATTTATAGTGGAACATATTTCTGAAAACTATTTCATTGAATATGAACCGCAGTTGTGTGGGCAGTCAGGTTTTCTTTTGATGACACTGTGACCTTGAATTGAATATCTACAGTGTGCCATGTGTTATTGTTAAAAAGTGTTTTGCTTTCTTTGTTCTGTGACAAAGAAGCGCAGGAAATGCTTCATGTTTGGCCATGACAGCAAACATGTTCAGAGACCTTAGTGCTCTCTGTAAACATGGCTTTGTGCGCTCTGAGCTTTGTGCATCATGGCTGCTTGCCTCCAGCCTCAAGCACCATGATAATGATTCATATGCTAATGAGCATCACTCTGAGCTATTGGCTGCTGCTGGAGCAGCTGTAATTTCTCCTATACATTTTGATCTGTTGACATTTCCCACACTTGGTCCTGCTCTGTTCCCGCTCGCCTCCCTTTGGTCCCGTTCTCTCATCTCTGTCTGTCTCTGGGTTTGAAGAGTCGCCGCAGCACAGCAGAGGCTCAACATACATAGGCTGAGAATTAACGGGGCTTTTCAAAAGAAACCGGAAAAGCTTAAATGACCTAATATTCAAGTCTAACTAACATTCATGCTGCTAGACCTAAAGAGTATGTTAAGTGCTACTTATAATCTAAATAGCTTTCATTGCTTTGAAGTAACAGATCCTCCTGAACCTCTATCAAGCCCATTTCTTATCTTTGTTTGCCTTCATGTTATCTATGTCTCCATCTTTGTTTTTGTGTCACCCTCCTCCTTGTATACCGAATAGTCTGGTTTGGATTGGTCCTTTTGTCACTTTATCTCTATGTCCTTGTCCGAATGTCACATGTTTTCGTTTTCTACGGTCGTCCCTATCCTCTCTCCGCTGCCACTTTAGTCTTTCCTTTGTGCCCTTATCTTTTTTTTCCTCTTGCATATTTATTATTATGTTTTTTGTTTGTTTTGTGTCTTGCACCCCTAAAGCTTGAATAAAATATACACCAACAGGTAACAAAAAGAAGCCCAATGCTAGAAGTGAGAATATCAAAAGGTCGGTAATGAGGAATTAATGATAATTTTTGCCCTGCACGATTATTTTCTTGATTCGTTTAGCCTGTAAAATAGTAAAGAAATGTTCATGACGATTTCCCAACCTTAGCCTGAGCTGGCAGTTTTCATATTGCTTGATTTGTTCTGATTTGCATCTTATTCTGTCCCAACAGTGGGATCAAATGTATTATCACACTACGGGGGCCCTCGGAGAATGTGAGAGTGTGACTCTGACTCCTCTGTTCCCCAACAACAGCAGTAACACGTATTAAAGGTAGGGTAGGTAAGAATGGAGAAACCAGCTGGAGTGCGTTAGAATTTGAAAGTACGCAGCCGAAAAAAATCTGCCCCTTCCTTCAGACTTCCTTACAGAGCCCCTCCTCCAACACTACACGAACGCGCACATGACCAATGAGGGCATGAGATAAGTTTGTGCACGAGATGGAAGGCTGACAGGCAGGTAGGCCATCCAGTTATTTTAGCCGGGCCGGTTCAGATGATTGGTCGTGCTTTTTACAGCGCCATGGCTTCCACAGATGACATTTTTTTTATGTATTTATTGTCAAAGCATTTAATATATTCATTGCTATCGGGATGTTAAGAGCATTCCATGGAATATGACAAAAAGTGTTTCTGAAGTGAATTACCTACCATACCTTTAAGACTATGTTTTATCTTTGTGAGTAATAAACTTTTATATCAGATATCTGTGTCGGTGCGTGGAAGCTCCTGAATGTGAATCAATGAACATCAACATGGTTAACATCATTTCTTGGAGATAGACTTCAGTCATGTTTTGTGTGTGTTAGTTAAAGTATTCCTCTGATGAATCACATCAATATGAATAGTATGTTTCCGGTCAAAAAAAGAAAAAGATTCATATGAAAGCGCTCGCTCAAGCAGAGATGAAGCTGTCTGGAACTGGTCTCATGCCATTGGTTGTTTCATGGGTGTGGAATTGGGAGGAGAGTGGGAAGAGGACGGAAGGGAGAGCAGAGCCAGAAAGGCAAACAGACAGGAGGGCAGGAGGAGAAGGGGATGCTGGTCGCTGTTGAAAATCCAGGTGTGAGATAAATATGATGACAACAGAACCACACCGCTCTGACCCTGTTACAACTCCAGTACATGTCATATGGCATCTTTAAGTTCCTATGGCATCCTCTTATTCTGCGCTGTTCAAATCTGCTCTAACCTATAACCTCTTAATGTTCTCTCACTTGCCCTTCTGCTCCGTCGTCTTACTCCTGCTTATTCCCTGTATCTTCCTTTCTGTTTCTCATATCCACCCACACTCGCTCCTCATTGTAACTTCTCCACACTCTCCTCTCCAGCCTCCCTCAAGATATTATGATTCTGTTTAATGATAGATGAGCTGCACTCGATAGCATATTCTTCACTGCTAGAAATCTACCTTCTCCCGAGTCCCTGAATCTAATATTGTTGTTGTCCTGTATGTGTTTGTTTACAGTGTAGTGGTGGAGTATAGGTACAGATTAAGTCAGGCCTAAAGCTTCTCTCTCTTTTTGAAAATGTTTGTGCCAAGCTGGACACACGAGATGTGACATGATAAATAATAGAGTGTATCGTGGATGCATTATAGAGAGATACAGTAGAATAATAAAGAGGCTGCTGTGTGTTGGACACTGAAAGCTGCATTCAGATAAACATTCAGCGTGCTGCTGTGTCTGAAAGCCTCCAGGATGCTTACAATCCTATTTAGTATTGAATTCATCATCGTGTTTAAAATTGAGCAAAACATTTCCAAACTACAAAATACAAAGAAATCCTCCATCAAATTCTCATAAGAAAGTCAGTCACGTAACGAATAAACATCAGCATCAGAAATACACATTTGTTTTCCATTTTCAGGAATGCAAGTCTTTTTTAAATTAGAAGGGCAGGAGCTGAAAATGAAGTCGGGAACAAGCACAAAGGGGCTCGTCCGAAAAAAACTCACCAATTGTAGTTAAATGAAACGCCTAAATCAAACTTCTGTCTGTATGTGTTCCTGTTGGTGAAATTAATGATAACCCTTTTTAGTTTTAGTTTAAACCTTAACAAACCTTAACAACAGAGGTGGTTGATCAGAATTAAACGAAAATGGAAAATGTGAACAAAGCCTATTTTGAAGCAAAGAAGCAAATATCGCTTGTCGGATATACGCCATGTAAATTAGCACGATTGTCTCTATTGGGAAAAAATCTTTGTCATGGGGCACAACTCTGACTATTGACCTGTTTTATCTGTTAAGGTGTTCAAAAACTATAAACTACACCTGATTCCACCCAGAGCATTTTAAACAGATTATGTCTTATGTCTTTATTATGTCTTTTTGGTTTGGTCAAGGCACCTGTAAAGATCTCATTTATATAACATGGTTTACACTCTTAATTCTATAAGGTGTCATAATGAAGTGACCGTGATTGGTTTTATTCTTTTTCATTAGCAAATCTGAACACAGCGTCAGGTCTGTGAATATTTTCCACTAACATAAATAATGTAAGGAGCAGAAATCCAGTTTAGCAAATGATGATGTCAGTGTCCTTGTTTTGAGACTTACTGTTGTCTCCCACATGGCTGCATAGGTTAGAGCCATCACACAACACCCCGTGTCACCTCAGTTTGAACCCAGTGGCCGCTCAGCTGGGGCTTTAAACAAGCATATTCTCCCTGTAATGGTCTCTCCAGCTTCCTGCAGTCCCAAGACATGGTGAACTGAGGACTAAAAATAGCCCGTACGTGTGAATATTAAGCAGTTACAGCATGTGACATGAAACAGATATACTGTAGAAGATGTCACTGCGCACCACAGAGCATTAGTGTTGCAGCCTTAGTGTTCCAGGGGCTAAACCCCCGACATCACAAGAAAAGGTAAACGCTGTTTTGTGAAAAAAAAAAAAGAAGGGGATAAAGCACTATAAAATGGCCACCTGTGTCGTGTACACACCAGCAGATACTGGTAGCAGACAGCAGCACAGGAACCTTGTATAAGATCATTAATAAAAAAACAGTCTTTCTTTCTTTCTTCTTCTTCTTCTTCTTCTTCTTCTTCTTCTTCTTCTTCTTCTTCTTCTTCTTCTTCTTCTTCTTCTTCTTCTTCTTCTTCTTCTTCTTCTTCTTCTTCTTCTTCTTCTTCTTCTTCTTCATGTCATCATAATGCCTTCTACTGTCCTTCTTTTGAGCTGTTTGCAAGATCTTATTTGTAGCTGCTTCTGTAGAGTGTGTTGACATCCATTTTCAGGAAGAGTAAAGGGGTTAGATTGATGAACAGAAATACAACAACAATTGTTTCTCTTCTGCAAGACTTTAAAATAGTGTAAAACTCATTAAAACGTTCCTATACTGTAGTTTGTCTTCCAGGCGCATACTCGGAACAGTCCTTGACTATTTTGCAATTTTCTTAATAACTAATATGGAGGAGTCATTAAAAGTACTGCATATTTTGTCAAAATATGGCATATGGGATTAGATTAAAACTCTGTCAAGTTGATGATAATTATCTGCAGCAACAGATGGTAATGTTGCTGAGCTCTCTAAACATTATCAAGTCCAAAGTGAGGTTTCCTAGAATATGATTAAAACTTAAATTAACACTTTGAGAAAATGAACTGTCTTTTCAATAGAGTGGTGCAGGAACAAGTCCTAAAACCCGGAAGTGAGTTAGCATTTTACCACTACCGGTTCCCTCGTCTCAGAGCCAATGGGATTTCTCCATAGATTTGGGAAAATAGCTGTAAATAAGGTCTGTGGTTGACACAAGTGTAAGAGACGGATCACGTTTTGTTCTACGACATTAAATACATCAGCAGTGACCCCACTGGTGATTTCTGAAGAGTTTACGTGTCTGAAAAATGATGGTTGTTACCGAGTGGCTGAATAGGACTACAGAAGTTGTCGAGGCCGTTGTACGTCATTACGCCGAACACGTAAACACTCCCTCTAAGTTTGTTTTCCCTTGTTCTGCTTGAAAGCAAGTACCTGCGCTCTTGCAAACTGTTAAAACAAACACTTCAACTTGTACAATTTGAATGTGTATTTTTGAATATTGATCGTTGGCGTGACGTTGAAGTCGTGCGACCCTGCTGTAGTTCGTTTATAGCATAACGTTAACATTTTGCTTCTGGCGATTAGATTTATGATAAAAAGATTAGGGTAGACATGTGGATGTTATCCGGCTGAACAAGACTTGCATTTATCAAACAGGTTCGTTTTCCACAGATCTTATTTTTTACAATATTCCAAAATCATATGGAGAAATCACATTGCTTTTTTGTCGAGGGAACCCATGCGCAGCTTATTTCCGCGTCGGCCTACAAAAATACATCATCCCTGCACCACTCTATTTAGTAGCTTTAACGGCATGTGTGCTCTTTATGTCCTTGTTGCCTGGCTGAGGTTACAATGGAACATATTATGTAAGAGTAGAGGGTCTCTGTGACTCAGCTGAAGAGAGCTCGGTGTTATCACCCTCAAGAGTAGAATAAATGTAGAGTTCAATAAAACGTAAAGCTCAATAACTGTAACTAGTGTATATTGCTCTGCTGAAAGCACTATCCGTTATGTGGTAACACTGTGCACAGAGTGAGTCAAATAGGCTGTATACCAGACTGCAAAAGCAATGAATACAATTTACATGCTTCCTATTTCCTCTTTCAAATGACCCTGTTCCTCAGGTTCAGAGTTTGGTATTGTCTGCTTTGGGGAGAATACTATCTGTAAAGTTATCTATATCTTGTTCGGTGTGTTTTAGTTTTACTATCGTGGCCACGGCATTGTGATATGTAGTTCAGTGTAAGATTTGACCCGTTGATAACAACAGCGCAGTACTACCCTATAGATGGATGTATCGTACACGAAGGCTGGGTCATTCCTGCAATTCTACACCCTGCAGTAATTATGTTGAACTCGTGTTTTTCACTGTGATGGAGAGCAACAATTGTTGTAAGCAGAAAATGTGCAGTTGAGAGATTGCTTTGGTGTATGTGTTATACTGAAAAGAAGAAGACTGCCTCTTCTACTTGTTTAATGAGGTCTACACAATCTCCTGCGGCATAGGAGACTTATAGGAGAAAACACAAGCAGCCCAAGCTCACCAAACACTGTTCTTTTGGCCTTAAAGGTGCATCACTGTAGCTGCTTTAGTACTGAACTGTAGTTACATTTTTTAGGAGTACAACAGCTGCAGGGATGTAGCTACAGCATCTCTAGGAACTGTAGCTATGCTTTAACCCCCAACGCATAAATATTAATATAACTCCAGCCTTAACAGTGGTAATACCCGATTTAATGGCAGCTTTTTTCCAACCATTGCAACAGAGAGGGCTCTACATTTCATTGAATTTAACACATATTTAATTTTGTATGTCTTTGAGATTTACATTTTCATTACATTTATACAAATCCTGCTTGGATACAGTTTGTATCACATAGTATTACTGTGTCTGATGTACGGCCTAGATGGTGCATTGTGTAAAAAGCATGTACATTTTCATTGTTCATGTGTGAAGACCTCTTTGTTTTTGCATCTCATTGAAGTTAAGTGGTCCCTCGTCATGATTTGATCCTCAGAAGCAGGCCCTCGTTTATCATATTTTTACAACATGTCTTGGACCTGATGCTGTTCCAAAGCCTCTGCGCACTTCACTTACAAAAATGCTTTTGTAAACGATCAAACCGTGGCTCTGTCTCTGTCTGCCTCTTGTTTTTCCGCAGGGGAAGAGGAATAAGCCTGGGGTGGAGGCCGCCAGTTCTCCAGATTCTGTGAGAGGTCGAGGGGAAAATAAAGCCATCAAGTAGGTGTCAGATGGTTTGGATGGAAGCATATGGAAATCATCTACAATGTGGTGATAGTATCGCATTTTAACAGCCGGTTTTGATTGAAAAGCTAATCTTGTATCCACCCCCTTACACGGTCTGAAATGTCCGCCGTGAAATGATGCCCTCAAGACATTGTTAAAAATGTCTCATTTATCAAAGCAGTTGAATACATTCTCTTCAAAAAACAGTTGAAAAGGTTACTCGTATATTCTGTTTGTATAACTCAAACACTGGATTGTAGATAAATAAGCTAAACTTCTTCACAGCATTTATTTTTGTTCAATTGGAAATATACAAGCATAACTGAAAAAACACAAAGAACAATAGTCTTATCTAAAACTGTAACTTAAAAACATCTAATTTAAGAAATTAATTCACAACGCTGTCTTTTTGAGATGAGTGGTTAAAGGGGACCTATTATGCAAAATGCACTTTTGTACGTCTTTTATACATGAATATGTGTCCCCGGTGTTCCAGGGAACTCATCAAGTGTCAGAAAACACAACCCTCTCTCTTTTCCTCCATACCCAAATCTCAAAAAACGGGGCTGCAACGGATCTGATACAGACTGATCCAGATTTGAATTATTTTCTACGCCACAGAAGGGGTGCTCCGCCTATATGGCCAACTCTCCACCTATCAGGGGAATGAGAGGTTGGGCCACAGCCGGCCATTGCCGCTCGAAAGCGCTGGAGACGCTGTAGTACATATGCCAGGCCTGTGGCGCTGTAGTCTGCCACAAAAGCAGCGAAGAAGACTTCCCGCACATGGTTGCCCTTCTGTTTATTCTCCGCTGTGGCTCTTTTTCTCCCTCCCTGCGGCAAGCGTTTGCTCCTGCTGCTTTAATTCATTGCAATCCCTCCCTCACTGTAAATATCTCTGGTAGTCCACCAGCAGATGACAAACACCCACCTCTCCGCCTCTTCCAAGGAACGAGGGGACCGTGCGGCCGAGTTTCAGTTCGATTTTTTTCCGCCGGTCAACATGTCCGTTAAAGTTTAAATCTTCCGGACAAAATTTGAAAGTGCCGGTCAAAGGTCTTCTTTGTTGTTTATTGAGCTTTAAAACAAATGAATAACGACTCTATATAATCATATATAAGAATAAAACACGGAGGACGGAGATCTCTTTTTGTCCCCCTCTTCTCCCTGCTGCAGCCTAGCAGCTGATCTCAAATCACGCTCCCCTTTCCTGCAGGGCGTGGTCAGCTGCAGCTCACAGAATCAGCCCCCTGCAAAAACAGGGCTGAAAAGAACAAATAGAGCGAAATTGGGCATGGCTAAAATGCAGGATCTGTTTGGTATTTTGAAAAAAAAACTATATTTATATACTTGATATAGGTATGGCCCTACAATATATTGTTCAAATATAGTATGATAGGTCAGGTCACCTTTAAGTGAACTGTTATTGTCATTATTTAAATTAGATGTGCTGAAGCATGTTCAATTAAGGACAAACATTACAATTTGTCAGTCATTTGTCACATTTTTACTTTCTGTTTAAAAAACGTTTGACCTCAGCTCATATGCAATTCATGTTTTTTTCACTTACCTGTTGTTTTTTCTCCATAATGACTTTTCTGTGTCCTCTGGTTCATTTGTTTCCTCGTCTATGACAGAGTGATTAACCTGTAGGTAAATTATTCTTTCTAAATTAAAGTGGTATTATTTTCCATGCTGTAAGAGTTTGGCCGAGCAAATGACAACAGACTGATCTTAAACCTTCCACCTGTCCCGTGGAACCGTTCAAGCTATATATAATTAGACTCACCTTATATTCATCAGTATCTATGTTTAGAGAACTGTACCCTGTTTTAGCATTTCACTTTATAGACATTGACATTATTACATTTTCCTATCTATTAAGATTATCCCTTTAGATTGACAACTTTTTGCTCTTTTTATGATTTCTTTTTCTCGGCACTCTTTTCATCTGTCGTGTTTTCTTTATAACTTTATTTGATTGCTTCCTCTCTTTTTCCAGCCACAATGACATGGACAGAGACTTTTGGAATAACAATGACAGCAGCAACGTGCAACAGAGGTGGAGCTCCTACCCGCCCAAGGAGTTCCTCTTAAACATGTCTCCCTATGCCCCCTGCGGAGACCCTCGCCTCACGCCCAAGTGAGTCTCAGTCATGGCTGGTAAGGGACCCCTCAATTTGGGCAGGGCTGTAATGAACAGCGGCTTGTGTGCACTTGTGGAAAACTCCCACAAAGCTATATAACCAGTTAACATAAAACAATCAGGCAATATTGGCACAGAAGAATATGTGTTTTGCTCACAAAAAAACAAATTGATTCAGATACTTGTGTTTTGACAAATCAAAGGCAAAGGTTGATCAACATATCACTTTGAGCAGTGAAAAGGCCACATTAAATACCCTTAAGGGGGGCAGACATCCTCTTTGTGTAACACTGTCTGGCCACATGTCTCTTAACCGAAGTCTCCTCTCATCCCTGGTAATCCTCATGTGTTGCTTTCAGGCGTGTCGGCAGCGTGGGGGTGTTTAGTATGCACTGCTGGCCATGCAGCGCCATCCCTCAATATTGCTGTGATTCCTAGGGCTGCCCTAACATTGACAGAAATGACAACCATTTTCTAAAGGATCGGTCTGCTGACAGCTGTATCAAATTAATGGATATATCCTAAAACAGGCTTTATTTCAGGATTGTATTTATAGGATTACAGAGAGAATCAAATGAATGTTGGAGACCCATTTGTTACAGTTACATTTTAAAACACACAACATCTAATCTGGGAAATATTATTAATGCACAAAGGTTTGACAGCCCCGTTCCCTGCAGCCCTGCCCGCCTCATCAGACCCTATTTACTCTCACCTGCAGCCCATGGAGTGTTACCATGGAGACGGACAACCCTCAGAGAGCACGTCTCACCTAAAACTTTCCCCCTTATTATACCTCCCAGCCTCTTTACCCCAATTATTCAAATCTGTTTGACTCAAATGTATACTTGCCTAAGCCACTAGAGTTTCAACAAACGGTTGAGTGATGTGGATTTTTTAAATGTCTTATTTTTTTAACGGGTTAGTTATCAGGAATGGTTCGACATTTTTGGAAATATGCCTATTTGTCCTCTGGCAGTGAGTTAGTTAAGATAAGCAACACCACGTCTGGTTTGTTTAAATATAAGGTAGATGTGCTTTATTTTTATACAATTCATATTTTATCTTTTTTTCTACGAGCAAACAGAGTGGTCTTTGATCTGACTGCCAAAAAACATAAGAGTATATTTCCCAAAATGTTCAACTGTTTCTTAAATGGGGTAGTTTCTGTTCTTTTTACTGTTGTTTTTGTGTAAAGTTGTGTGTTTGTTTTTCTCCCCTCACTTCTCTCTCCACTTGCTCTGTGTTTTCTACTCATTTGTTGGCACTACTCTCACCATCACTCATAGTACTGTCAGTGCTTCAAGGCTGCCTGATGGCCCTCCTGGGTCGGCTCTATTGAGCACTATTCTAAAAATAGTGACACCATCCTTGTGTGTACAGTACAGCGATTAAGTGTCTGTTTCATATGAACCTCTATTTCATCATCTAGATGCATACCACACATCACTGAGGAATTCAGTCAACCTGTTCATTCTCATCCTCTCTAATTACAACTCTCTTGACTCTTTCAAAACCACAAGGTGATCAATTACTCTGTGCAGAGATGTTGAAATTATTGAACAATCAGTGAGCATTACATTATTCAGATTATTTATATTTGAGTGGCATTTAATGGGCTAATTATAATTCCATTTCTGAGATAGCATTCTGATAGCAGATCAATGAGTCAACTATTTAATTATCTTTCTGACTGTGGAGATAATTATGCTTTTATGTAGCTTTGTTTGTTTGTCACCTTTTAAAAACTCAGCTAATTCAAAGTAATTACATACACGTGAAGAAATGCATTAGAAAAACATTTGAAAACCAAATAAAACGGCAACAAAAATCTAGAAGGGCATTTGAAGAGCACCGAACTCCGCCAAGGCCATTTCCATAAAAATATTGTATCGGCCCTGTGATTTGGATTTATTCCAAAAAGTAATGGATTCTGCTGCGGCCTGGGCTACTAGTTTAATGAAAATCAGGTCAGTCGTTTTTCCCGTAATTCTTCTTACTAACTCACAAAAAAAGCAACAAGCCAAACTTATACAGAGGTTTATAAACAGAAAACAAAATGACATGTATAGTGTAGTTTGTGTGCAGTAGCATTTTTGCCCCAAAGGTAATAGACGTGCAGCTGATAAATAAATCATGGGAGAGTTTTCAGAACGCTGATATATCGTGTGTGAGAGTAGTATGGCTAACAGCAGCAAGGGTAAATGGAAAATATCTAACTGTTCAGTGAGAAATCATTCATTTTACCGTCCGCCCACACTTGTCTAAATGTTGTTGAAGACATTGTCTTGGTATTCGGCTGTGTAACATGTCCTTACGCAGTGGAATGTCCTTGTACTGAAGTCGACGTTCTGTCTGTTCTCGTCTCTGTGACGTCTTTACGTCGAGGTCAGCCTCGGGTGGGTTGGGTGGCATGATTTTACTATCAATAGGTTTGACTTAAACCCTCTAGATAAATAGCCTCAGGAGAGTCACTGTGAAATAAGAGTTAAAGTGTTGTCTTAACAGCATGTCAAAATCTGAAGGTACAGCTGTGTTGTTGCTCAGCTATGTGCGCAGGAGCAGAGAGGTTGGTCATTGCTGTCCCCTATGTGTGTTGAAATAATGCCGACCTGCTCCCTCTCCAAATCCTTGTAACTCTGGGGCCGGTTTAGCATCTCCCATATATTTTAAATAACAGATTTATTTGTGAAATTTGTTATTTAGCAATTTATTCTAAATATGTGTTCATATTTTGCACTATACGAGTGCATTGAGCATTGCAAATTGTCTCCTTATATAAAAGCAAGTAAACCATTGGCCATCACATTTGTGCAGTGTTGAACAGAGCTGATGTAGTATGGAAGAAGTGTTTTTCTCTCAGTCAAGTATCCACAGAAACTGTGAACTGTTCTCCAATTTACTCACTGCACAGTAAATCTCAGCCCAGACCTCTTCACGGCTGTTTTATTGAAGGTCTTGCTGACCGGCAGCAGCTGGTGCTATTGGTTTTGTTTACTGGACACTTGTGGCTCCCAAAGTGTCTCACTCACCAGTTTGAATAATGTTACTGATGGTTCTTTTGCTCTCGGCTCTGTTCGTCTGTGCGTCTGTCTCCCGTCTGTCTCTCTGCTTTGTATCCTGGTCTTTTTCTTCTGTCTGTCTGTCCGTGTTTCTTTGTCTCTGATCCGGCCCACTTTTCCTCCCAGTGGGGCCGGGGATAAGGGTGGGCATGGCGGTGCTGGACCCTCGCCGGGGGCCAGTGACAGCGGGGTTGGTGCTTGCTCTGGGGCGGGGCCCAGTCGCAGTGACAGCATTCGGAGCATGTTGACGGGGGGAAGCAAGGCCGGGCGCTGGCAGACCATCCAGAGCCACATGCATGCCGGAGGCCTACGGTTTAGCAAGTGAGTGGCGCATGGTGACAGGGGGCACGCATGAGGGGCTACAGGGGGCACAGCAACAGCATGGTGTGGATATCAAGGAAGAGTGAGAGTCTTTTGAAACATGCAGAACATCGTAGTTGCATGTCTACTCAAAGATGGACATCAACAGAAGCTGTTTCGGACACCATACGGATGAAGATGATGTAAGGACGGGCCAGAAAGAGAAGCCAGCTGCTTTGCAGAGTGTTCCTGTGATGATGAGTAACTGAAGGTTCAAGTCTCTTGAGTACAGAGAGCTTCGTAACTCAGAAACACAATGTTTATGTCAGCTGTCAACCATCCAACAGCTGATTGTAGGACACTCTCAGACAAAGTGCATCCTCACCTCAAGTATACTGCATATTTTTTGCACATTCAAGAGACGAATAAATACAATATTTTTTATATAAGACAGGTAGCCCTGATAATGAAACAGCCTCTTAAGCCCTACAATACTAATGTGCGTCATTGATATGATGGAGCAGATGTATTAGAAACAAGAAAGCAAAACTCTGCCTTCAGATTGACGTTATAATTTAATTAAATGCATAATTAATGGATCATTTTTCATGTTTGACTGTTTCCACAAAGTTTCAAATAGATCTCATAGTATAGAGTACATGGCAACATGACAATTAGACTTGCAAAATATGTTTTGGAGTTGAATTTGAATTGTAAAATTCTACACTCCTGTCACTCCTCCTTTCAGATCTACCTGTATTTCCATTTCTCCTCTGCAATTGGTTTCTATTTTTGGGCATCTGTATCCCACTCCTTAGTTCACTCTTCACTGTTGTCTTTTTTCCCCTTTCTTTCTTTCTTTCTCGCTCTGACTCTGTCTCCTTGTTCTTCACCCACCTCAATTTTCCTTAATTACAAAATCATTCAAGGTTTATAGTCATCTTAATTGACTTTCAAGCAAGAAGAATTGTGAAAATAACCCTCTAAGTCAGTAATAGAATGCAGCAGATAAAGAGGGCTCATGCTCAGGGAATATGAATGACTGCTGCGGGTGCTTTACAGGCACAGCAGACAATAACAATGAACACCTGAAAGCTCAGGAAAATAATAGTCGAGGAAATCATTGTCAAGAAAGAAGTCTTCAAATTCTTTGTCTTTGCCAAATTTACGTCACTGAACAGACTGGCAAATTGTATTAACACATGGCCTGGCTCCCAGCTGTCTGGCCTAATGCCACCATGAATCTAGCCAGATGTATTGATTTATCATAATGTCAGTTCTAACATGTTTGTTAGACCCAGAGATAATGTGCTACGTAAAGCTTTCTACGTGTAACATTTCATTTCACCTTTATCCATAATTTCTCATGGCACATGACGAGTCTCTTGATTTCTCAGATGCAACACTTCATCATGTGGAGGGAAAAGTGATCTTGTGAAAATTGAAACGTACATGTAAACGCTGTAAAAAAAACATTGTTGCAAGGTTAGCTTAAAAATGCACAACTTAGACACCTTAAGATGTTCAGTTCATTTAAACTCAAAAAAGTTCACATGTGTTTATATATAGCGTTTTAACTTTATGGCAGCAATAACAATAAGCCTCAAATGCAGTTGCTATAGAGAAAAACAGAAGTGTGAATCAGAGCTGAAACTTTCATTGTTGCTTTTGGGAACCAAAAACGTTGACAAAATAGACAATTAACCCTAAAACGTGATTGAAGAAAATAGAACTTGATTGTATTTTTCATAAATGTCATGGTGTTGAGTTTAATGCATAGGCATACCCCTTGTCTGTTTGATCAAACAAGCTGATTGTCTTTGTATGCAGATGCTCATCTTTTTGACCAATTATTCAACTGGGGGTTTTATCCAAGTCTAGGAAGTGCTCCATCTAACAGATGTCTAAAGTTATCTATGCAGAAAATAAACCATACTGGTACCTCTGAAACACTAAATGCCCAAACACTTCTCGCCTCTAAACTTTATAACAAGTCTCAACAGAAAACATATAAATACTTATTTTACATTAATTCTCATTTATTCAGTTTAAATATTATGCACGAGTAAATCAACATTCTCATCAAAGCCTATCCTGAGGAAAAACCTAATAGTGTGCAGTGTGTGTGTGATAGATGCATGGGTGCATGTATATGAGCTCTGTATTTACTTGATCCAGCATTGCTCTGCTCCTCAGAGGGCTTGTCTCCTGGCTCTCCAGCAGAGTTTGAGCCCAGTTAATACTGAAGAGCGAGCACTAACACAACTCAAGTCCAGGCAGTAAATCCTCCCTCGCAGCATTAGCTGCAGATAGAGCTGTTTAGAAAAAGCTTACGGTTATCAGGCAGGGCAGTGATTGAAGGGAGGATAAGCAGTGAAGCATTATTACATGATTGTAAGAGTAGCAGACCGGTAATTATAGAGCAGACTTAAAGAACGGTGATTGAAGGTCGTGTTGATTGATGAGAGGGCTGAGGGTGGAGGGAAGATGAATGGACAGAGGAGATGGAGAGCTCAGAAGCTCAAAGGTAAAGGAGGGAGGGAAGGGAACACAGCGCAGGAGCAGACAGGACCTCAGAGGAGGACTGGTGGGAGCAATATGTGCGAAGGTAGAAGTAGGTCAAGGCTAATTAGGGGGAAGAGGTAATGTACAGAAACAATTTAGCGCCGCAGATGGAGAACAGGGACTCAATTGAAGTGATAATGATACTAGCTCGAATTGAATTCCACTCCAACTGCAGAGGTTTGTTTTGACACCAGTTTGGAGAAAAATCATTTAATATTTACGCTTTGCATGCCACATACTCAAACAATACACTGTCATGCAGCCTAAGCTGGAAACTACACAGTTGTCTTTATCCAGATGTTAAAGAGTAATCTAAATCTTTTTGACAACTCTGTTCTTCTTTCTCTCCCTCTTTCACTGATCTTCTGTATTTATTCTCTCTTGATCCCCTCTCCCATTGAAATTCACTGCATCTATATATCTTTTTTGCCATTTTTGTCTCCTGTGTTTAACTTTTAAATTCAACATGGTTACGTGTTACCCCTTTTGTCTTTATACTTTCATCTCTCTTCAATCCTTTTACAAAACGACCTGCCCTGTCCTATGTGTCTCATGTTATCTCTAACTGTCTTCCTTGTTGTATCCATCTCTGTCCTCGCTGCTCCCTTGTGTCTGCTCAGTTTTGGGGATGCTTCCCTCTCCTCTGCCTCCACGCTGGAACACATCCCATCCTCGGCCGTGGGGCGCCCTCGTCCCCTGGTCCGCCAGCAAAGCCTCCAACAGCCCCTCACTCACCAACCTCCCCCGGGCCCTAACGACCCCCCAGTAACCTCACAGAGCCTGGGCCAGCTGCACACAGGCCCGGGCGGCGGGGGCCATCGCGGGGGCCCGCGCGGGGTCCGGGGGAGCCCGGCTGGAGCGTCCCGGTACAGAGGAACAGGGGCAGGTCGATCGAGGTCAAACCCCGGCAGCTGGGACCACATGATGGAGCAGATCCGCCACAGAGGGCTGGATGTCAAATCGTTTTTGTGAGTTTTATCAAGTTTTCTACTCTGTGAAACATGACCAAAAACCCTGCATTGTTGAGTTCTTGAGGCTTTGCCAGATTTGGTGATTCAACTTGATATGAGGATTTTTTTTGGGTATAGTTAGGGATCTTGATTTATGAGTCATATGTGAACAATTCACAATCAAAGCTAGTCAGGTCTATGTGTCCACCATTAGTAGGTCATATTGTCTTCTCTCAGAGAATATGCTGCATAATGATTTTTTGGTTGTCTTTCAGTCATTTGTTTGTCATTGTGTGTTTGTGTGTTTGATTGTGTTTGTTGCTAGATGCAGAGGTGTAGGTAAAACATCTGAATATAATGTCATATAATTAACAAGTGTATTGTGTATTTAACGAAAACCTAGTAACTCCAGATTCTGAGGAACCTAAACTTATTTTCAAAAACGTGTCCATAGTACGATGTATTTACTACTAACTCGGTGTGCCGAGCAGAATCGGATAAGCACACATTTTTAACCAGAAACTGCTCTATTTGGCAGAGGTGTGGACTCGAGTCACATGACTTGGACTCAGACTCAAGTCACCAATTTGATGACTTGAGACTCGACTTGACAAAATCACAAAACACTTGCGACTCGACTTGGACTTGAACACCAATGACTCGGGACTTGACTTGGACTTGAGCCTTCTGACTTGAGGTGACTTGATCATTTAATTCAGAGGTCTCCAACACGCCGATCGCGAGCTGCCGCTAGAAGAGCAGACCCACGTTGGGGAGAGCAGAATCTTCAGCCGCTCCTACTCTTGCTGAGAATCCTTGCAGGCAGGGGCGGGACTTTATTTAGCTGGGCCACCATGCGGCCAATCATATGCGAGGACACACTAGATCATACCATTATGTGAAAGAAGGGTGGGGGGCACAGCAAGTGTAGTGGTAATAGGCCAGCTACACAGAGCGACGGGGAGACGGATTTAAATTCAAGCGCATCGGAAAAAGTCAGGAAATGAGCGAAAACCGAAAAAAGAAGCAGCATCTGGCTGCTTTTCAGAGATATTGGAGAAAGCAAAGCTGAGTGCAGGAGTTGTAAAATGAAAATAACCTTTTTTGGTTACCTTTTTTTTGGTAACCACTCAGGATTTATTGTCAGGTGGGAGAAGTTCAGATCTTGTACTTGAGTAAAAGGACCAGAGTGTAGGAATACTCGGTTACAATAAAAAGTCCTGCATTCAAAATGTTACAAGTAAAAGTACAAAAGTATTAGCATCAAAATATACTTAAAGTACCACCTGCAGAGGGATCTAGATTCAGGTGTTCTTTTCCCCATAAAGACCGCCTCGCTGCACATTATCCCTTGCATAAAGATGGATTGTGGGTCCCTTATAACATGTTGTACACAGTGGAAATACACATTCTGGTTACCTCAACATCAGGGATTTTATACATTAAACTCCTTCTGAATCAAACCGTCACGGTAGCCTTACCTTACTGATCCCTCTTAAAATAGAAAAAAACACGTTACTTTACCAGCAGAGAGAAAATTGATTATTAAATTATTAATGTGACTAATAAAGAGCGGTTTGATTATTAAGTATTATTCTGTTGATCGATGTCATTACATTTGGTGAAAAGCACATAATGACTTGTTTAAGACTTGTTTTGTCAAAGTTTAGGACTTGACTTGAACTTGCCCATCCTGACTTGAGACTTGACTTGGACTTGAGCGCAAAGACTTGAGACTTGACTCGGACTTGCAAAACAATGACTTGGTCCCACCTCTGCTATTTGGTGCTTATGTCCGTTTTAATCACTTGGGTGGTTTGTTTTAGAAGACAACAACTCCCATAATTACATTCTACTTCACAACACCTCTAAACTGTCTTTTGTTATTGTTTAGATTGAGAAGCACCTGGGGGGTTGTACTATGAAGCTTAAGCAACAGAACCAGGGTGTCTTTGCTTTAGCAACAAAACCCAGAACATTTCACATGTATAAACTGCACTAAGCTAGCTGTCTCTTTTAATGATGCAACAATAACATGCTTTTTATCAGAAAATCTAGAAAGAAATGACAGAAACTCAAAAAATAATAGTTCCCCTAACCCGACCGGATTCAAAAGAATTATATTCTGACTTTACTTTTTCTAAAGATCATTAGTTTATACCCGCTGTTTTCAGATTCATCCACTACTTATTTGGATGGTTGCTAGTGAGCTGAGGCTTCTGATTGTTTGAGATACCGAGCACGGAGGGCTCTCCTTCTCTGCTTGACTTGAATGATAGATTACAGATGATGTGCCTCATAAAGCAGCATCACGTAAACACCTCCCCTCCCCTCCTGTCCATGAACATAGACACCCACACAATACACATCCACACACACAGCTCTACACTTCTGTACTTTTTGCGTGTCTTCCCATTAACAGTGTCTCCAGGCCACTGACCTCCCAGCCTATGTGAATCATCATTCAAATAAGGCTGGGCACATACAGGGAGGTGGCATCGCCCACTGTCTCTGTCCTCATGAATCTCACTGGACCATCATGTCAGTTGTTGACCCTGAGGGGGGAAACACGCTGCGGGATATTATGTGATCAGTGGGGTATGAACGACCAAATCCAGCAGTTTCCCTTTCCACGTGTGTCCATGCCTGTCACAGAGTGTGGCTGCTGAGCGTCCCGCTTACATTTCAGATCGATAGAGCTGGTGTAGGTGGTAATGATTTCAGAGCCCTCTGGTTGGAGCGCGGTGTCTTTTTTGGACATCTATACAAATCCATTCACCTTTATCGACGGGTCTCATGTTGGTACTGTTTACACCTCTCAAGTCTCTCAAGTGCTAATGTGTTTCTCCTGATGTCGATACTGGTACAACAAACAACCTCTTATTAAGGAGGGAAAACACTAAAGAAAGTGCCCACAGTCTTAGGAAATTAGATCAGAAGTGTGAGACATGGAGAGATGAAAGGAAGAGGAACAGCAGATAAATAAGGTTTAAAAAAGATTGGTCCCAGGCAAACAAATAAGACAATATCTGTTCATCCTCTTGCTATTTCATTACACTGCTTGATGTGTCCATCATTACAATTTTTGTTCAGTTAAGCTATAGTATCTGTAATATATAGTAACATTTTTGCAGTATTCAAATCTTTATCGCATTCAAGGTTTTTGTCACCGTTTCATATTTTTATCACTTAATTTGTGATATCATAGTAAAAATATTCGAGTAAGTACTAACGCTGGACCCTCTCATTCATAATCTGACCAAGCAAACATTTTACCAAATTATGATGGCTTCAAATCTTTAAGAAATTACAGCTGTAAGTAGATGGATTGAAGATTGTCTGAAGCAACAATAGTGTTTAATATGTGCCTGCATGCAGGTTGTCACTTAACGACTATAAATGACAAGTTGGGTTGTGGGAAAATGGTAATTTGTTATGGTCACTGCGTGGCCTCTTGAATTCACGGTATACTTCAGTAAGAAGTCATTTAAATGAGGGAGGCATGGTTAGAGGAAGAACAACAGCTGAAAATCAACTTGAGATGTTTCTTTGCTGCAGGTTTTTGTTAAGGCCAACTCAATTTACATAGATTTATTTCCCTTTTCCTCTTTTTTCCTGTATATATTTTCAATTGCCTCTATTTGTCTTTGTCTGAAACAATCCAAACCTTCTTCTCATGTGTTGCTATTCTATTTTTTACCACCTTCATGTTTCTATGAGACGGGATGATTTTTTTGCTAATGATGTTCATTTATGCCAAATACATTCTATGACTATTTTATCTACAGAGAACTATAAAAAGAAATACTCATGAGATATTGAAAAGATCCCTGTGCACTGTTCACTGATGCATTATATAACCTCATGTGTTGTAATGATGAATTATAGGAAAAGGCTTCTCATGGATATTTCTAACGGGTTATAAAGCACATGTTGGCTCATGATAAATTCTCCTGGTATCATCCTCTGTATTTTAATTTGACACATTATGCTATGAAACAATTACTATTAGAAATGCATGGTTTACCTCACTATTACCCATACATAATCATATTATATATCAGTGTTAAAGAACTAAATACAAAATCTACCCAGCAAACTTTTCATAGTAAAGCTACAAGAATACAGAACATTAGGTAATGGTGGATACAAGAATTATCTAAAATGTGAGAAAAATACAATTCAAAGGCTGGATGGCTTTTGAAAACACATGCTCACTTCACAGAGTTGGTTAAGGGATTGGTAAAGGAAAAAACCAACAGTCTCTGATCTCCTTTCATCAACAGAAAATCGATGTATTTCCTTACTTCTATTGTAGCTTAATTGGCTAGTACAAGAAAAGAGAAGAAAAGTGCATAAATATGTGTTTAAAACACATTACTGATCTTGGAAATGGTGGATAATGTTATCCAATTATGTGATTTATAGAATAAAACCATAATGCGTTTGGATTACTTAGATGTTTAATGCTAGCATTAGTGTTACAGTTTTTCTCAATTGCTAAACCCACTATTTAGAATCAAAATGCATTTCTTCAAAACAAGAACATAGCCATCTAAACAGAAACACACTCGCCATAACTCTGAATATCTTTTGCAAAATGCACTTACATGACCAAAACTGAAAATACTGGTCACAAAAAAGAATAAGTCGATCGAAACAAATTGTCCTCTAATGAGACAAATGTGTTTTCATAACTGAAACTCCGGTCACCATAATAACACATTCTACCATAACAATATACATTTCTTGCAAGGTGCTCTAAGGCACTCAAAACTAAAAATACCCCTTCCAAAACCAGATACCTTCTCCAAAAACAAACATTGGTCAGCTCATTAGAAGACTATTTGAACAGTCATTACTAAGTGGCACACTAAATACTGACTACAATCATCAATACACAAACCTCAAGCTATCGATATTGGAAACTGAATGGAAAACTGACAAGTTGGGAGAAACAAACTTACATATAGGAAAAACAGTATGTTACTGTAACTAAGTCATTGTTTTTATTGTCTCATTTTCAGAAGAGCACCGTAACAGAAACAAAAGATGAATAGCAATACACTGGAAACAAAATAACACGGGTACATGATGTAAATCAGCAGTAAAGCAGAGAATGAGATCTATATAGGTTTACTGATCTGCTCTTTGGCCTCTGTCTGGCTACATAGCCTCATCTACGTCACAGCGTATGTCTTCCCTTGCAAGGCAGCATGGGAAATATCTCTCTGCGTGTCGACACCACCCTTGACAGGATTCTGCAGAGATGTCCCGACAGCCAGCATTCATTGCGTCCAAAAGGGGCATTCTGTCATGAGGATGATGGTCATAAACCTTCCATCTCCAGGCAGAGAAGAACTCCTCAATGGCAGACTCTTGTTCTGGAGTAAAGGCCTTTCCTCTGCCACCAGAGCGGGGTGCTCTTTCAGTTCTATCAATAAATATTTGAGAATGTTATGTACTGTAATATAAAAACAGTGATCGAAACCTACATAAAAATAGAAATGCATGAAGTGCTGTAAAAAAGGGTTACAGTAGCTTACCTATTTTCGTGCCTGAAGATCCTAATAATGGATGCCACTGTTGATCTCCGTATATTGGGCTGAACCCTTTGGCCAGCCTCACTGAGGGACATGCCATGATTTATGACGGGGTCCACAATAGTTGCTCGGGTGTCCGAAACTACTGTTCGCATTGGTCCCCTTTCAACTCTTCCACCACGCATACGTACATCCCTCCCTCTTCCTCTCTGAACATCAGGGTTCCCTCTTCCTCTCTGAACATCAGGGTTCCCTCTTCTTCTGTGAACATCAGCCCTCCCTCTTCCTCGCTGAACAACAGGGTTCCCTCTTCCTCTCTGAACATCAGCCCTCCCTCTTCCTCGCTGAACAACAGGGTTCCTTCTTCCTCTCAGAGCTCCTCTACCTACTCGATCAGCCATTTTGTTCACACAAACATCTTACTGAAGTGAGGGAGGTGTTTTATAGGATTCTCACTAATTACAATTACTATAGGAAAGTCATTGATATCAGCTTACAATAACATCATTACTGTAAGGTATACAGTACATTCCATGCGGTTACCTTTTTCAATGGGGTGATTGACTGATAACAAGTGTTAATATTTTGCACATCAAGTGTCAATTAGTGTAGCTATGGTCTACGTTTATGAGGAGTAAGTGTTATCCACTGTGAGAAGATTATTTTGTTTTGTAGACATGAGTTACACAAAAGATTTTTGATGTTTGTGTAGAGAATTGTAACTTCAGTCAGAGAATTGTGTGATCTGTTTTGCAAAACACTGCTTAGCATCTGCATTTTGTGTGATATCAATGATAAATGGTATACTGTTGTAAAGAAATGGTTTTCTGTTTCGATGGCTGTGCTGTTGGTTTGATGAAAGGAATTTTGATTCTAAATAGTGGGTTTAGCGATTGAGAAAAACTGTAACATATGCAAATCAGATGTCATTTTGGTGCCACATATAATTTGAAGGGGACGTAAAACAAAAAGCATACTATACTGTAAGTTGCATTTCAAGGTTAATGTTATTGTTAATTTTCTAAAAGCCATAACTTTAAATCGTATTAACACAACATTGGCTATAACACAGAAACTCAGTTAAATAGTTTATATATAGAACAGCATGAATATATGTATGCGTTAAACGATGAGTGTCGTCTGTATTGTCTTTTCATCTCACTGCTTAGTACACAGGTCTTTGCACTACAGCGTAAAGTGAATGAATATTTAATAAAGATAAAATGGTATCTTCTCTTTTATATGTGAAATTAATGTGTGTGTGTGTGTGTGTGTGTGTGTGTGTGTGTGTGTGTGTGTGTGTGTGTGTGTGTGTGTGTGTGTGTGTGTGTGTGTGTGTGTGTGTGTGTGTGTGTGTGTGTGTGTGTGTGTGTGTGTGTGTGTGTGTGTGTGTGTGTGTGTGTGTGTGTGTGTGTGTGTGTGTGTGTGTGTGTTGCCTCGCTGTGCCTCTCCACCTGTTTGTTCTTGTGATGTGTGTCTGTCTGTGTGTCCAGTGAGGGGAAGATGGTTGTTCTGTCTCTAGCAATCGGCCTGGCTGAGCAGGATGACTTTGCCAACCTCCCAGATCTACAGGAAGCCCCCGCAGATGAAGACACTCCGGAAAAGAGGTATTGCGAGAGAGAAGATAAGAAATGTTATCAGTTAGTCACAAAAATAAAATGAGTAGCAGAGGGAGCTATTTGTCATAGTGGAGAGTTACATAATGATTTAACGATATGTCATTTATAGTCTTCCATGACTATCTTTGGCTCTTCAGACTGAAAATAAATAGGACTATTCTATTTTATATTTTTCATGTAAATACGTGCACTGAGTCGTGCACCAAAATAGACTTGGTTATACAATTCAAAGGCCAGGGGACAGTCTCCCACAGCAAATGGGATATCCCTTCTAATGGACATGTTAAAATAGAAGTTTTGGTTAAACAATTTTTTTCATGCTACCTAAAACTGATCAAATCTGAAGCAGGACTGAGAGAACTTTTATATAACCAACATTTCAAATGTAAATGTATTCCATTTTTTAAATCACTTGAAGCTGGTTAGTAGCATCTTTACCTTGTGGCACCTTGAAAGAAGCTGACCCTTTTTAAAACATATGTGAAAATCATACATTTTCAAATTAAATTATGATGCAATAACATTAATATCAACATGGCTTGATATCAGGGCTGTAGCAAGGGTTTTAGAAATACTGAGTGTCCCCATGGTAATCCATTTGTTTTCTTATATACAGTATCTTATTCATTTAACTGTAAGATGTTTCAAAGCCTCCTCTACACTGTTGTTCTATGACTTAGAAATGTTCTTTCTGTTTGTTTTCTTTTTGATGTTATTCTCAGCTTCATCTTTTCATCACATTTTTTGTCCAACTGTCCACTTGTCTTTTTTGTTTAAGTCATCTGCTCTTCATCCACCCCTTTTGTAAGTCTGCTGATCTCGGTGCTTCACTGTTTGATCTGCAAGTCGTAGGCACAGGAGGAGAAGGGCACCCTCATTATTTAGTAGTAAGGTTCCTGGCATGAAACACTCCTCTAAAAATATGCTAACCTCTCCTCTACCAGTGATCTGAGAGCAATCTCAGTGCAGCTGTCAGAGTAAAACACAATCTCTCAGCTGGCGAACAAAGGACTAAACCGGCTGCCCTCTTATCACAGTGTTTCAGAGATAAAGTGCTTAACCCACTGTTTTGACTCTAGTGAGTGTAAACCAGGGTGTAGTCCCACATAACACTAGATTTTATAGATAGAAGTTAACATCTCTGCAGTGCATCCAAGTGTGCTTTTTTCTAACTAGGTCATTTGTGAATTTATTCTAGATGAAAAATAGCTGTCTGTCTTGGAAGCGGAGAACATGTCTTGTTTTTGAAGTAATTGCCCCAATTATAACCTAGTTTATGCTTTTTAAATTGAATTTAAAATGGCAAAGGGTCAGACGGGGGATGAGGACCAGCTTACCTCTCGCCCCCCCATCATCCTCTCTCCCTCTCATTGTTTGGAGGTCTGTCAAGCACCTTACTCTAATCACAGCCAGCCAGCGTGCCTCCCCCCGAGGGGTTGCGTGGGCCAAGTCTACTAGTGTCCTTTCACCACTAATAACAGCTCTCCATCATCATCTCTGTCCGTCTCTCTCATCTCTGTCTCTGTACTTACCCGCTCAGCTCCATGCGTTTTCATGGAATGATCCGACCAAAAATATATGTGACGAGACAAGATGCTGTCAGCCAGTGAAAGAGAGACAGAAAGAGTTGGACACCTTTGCTCTCAGCTTTCTAGAAAACTATGAAAGATACAAATAGACACTCCCAAAAAGGTTTGCGATTCTGTTGGTTTATTAATGAAATCAAATAACGGCTCGCAGCACAAATATCTACAAACACAACATCTGATAATAGAGAAATGATAGCACTTTGTACAACGTCTAAATATGGACAGTAAGTAAACAGACTAAGCCTATTGCTTCTATTAAGACATGTATAATTGAAGCTGTATCATCTGTTTTCTTTTTTGCAAATCTAGGGCAGCATAACAAGTTGTAAACACGACATTGACGGTGTTATGGTGAACATGTTAGCAAACACTTGCCTGTTCATACAGACCCCAGACACATAAATACATTTGCATTCATTTGGAGCCATGTTTGTGTCCACCGTAATATAGTTAATCTCTTTCATAGCACTGTTTTCTCTTCCACCAATAACTGAGAAAAAGCTTTTAGGTATTCAGGTACTAAACCTTCCACTACATTCGCCAGGTAGTTACTTACTCTGTCTGTTTGCTCTTGTGTGGATGTGTGCAGTGACTTTATCAGAGTCTTTTTGCTGGAATCAGCTACCTCCTGCTGCTGCTGCTGCTGCTGGAAACAAGGTTGATAAAAACAGTGAGACTAAAACTTAAACACTTTATGTAGGGCTGTGAAAACTAAAGCATGAACTAAAAGAGGAACTGCAGAGTTGATGTCTGTCAGTTCATCAAAGGTTTAATTGTATCTGTTATTATCCATCCATCCATCTTCTCCCGCTTATCCGTGTTCGGGTTGCGGAGGTAGCAGTTCCAGCAGAGAGCCCCAAACGTTCCTTTCCCTGGCGACATCAACCAGCTCTGACTGGGGGATCCCAAGGCGCTCCCAGGCCAGCAAAGAGATATAATCCCTCCACCTGGTCCTAGGTCTACCCCTTGGTCTCTTCCCAGCTGGACCTTATTATTATTTTTTTAAATGTTGTTTTAATAATCCACTCATAAATCACTAATCTTCAACACAGCAACCAAGGAATTTATGTTGTTATAGTACAATATTTATTTCATAAAACACTCCTCTTCTTTTCCTTGTTCAAAGGAAGCAGTTTACATAACCAGAGATGTATGACTTATCTGTCGGTATTGCGAGTTTAATGGCGATGTAAAGGCAGATACTGTAGCGTGAGCACTCAGACGATGAGTAAATCTTCAAAAGCTTTTCAACATATCACTGAGATATGCTCTATTTTTATATCCTTTTCATTATTTATAACCTCACATGAAGAACTTTCAGAATAACTTGTTTTCGAGAGGTAAGAGTGATGTGATGGCAAAGTAAACCCTGAACAAATGTACCAAGTTCATTATTACCTGTGTGAAAAGTTTAATGTTAATCTCGGATTTAGGATGAAGAAGTATCCGAAGCTGTTGCCTACAAAAGCTTCCTTGTACTTATTACATCTCGGAGATAAAACCCCATAAGACACCAAAGCAGCTGTGATTAAAGTTGATTATATTATGATTGTCAAAGGATACATTTTGTTTCTTGCTGATCCGTTATCTACAAAGCCAGTGTTTTTTTCTCTACGATAAGTGAGGGTCCTCTTATCTCTCACGTGGAGCTTCTTATTATGCAAGTCGGTTTAGATCACTGTGGTAGGCCGGCCAAAGCCTTGCGGTGGACTGGACATAATCACCCACCTGCAGATAACTATGATGGAAGCTCTGAAGCTGTTTGTGTTATTATCATCTCGGTAAACTGCCGTTGCGTGGCAGAGCTGCATCTTAATGAGTTCCGAGAATCACCACACACAGAGACGCAACCGGGAAATAAAAACAAGTAAACCCATAAGAGAGTACTAGCCCCGGACAAATCACCATTCTAAACACTGAGTTTGTAAAATGTGCAACTATTTCTAAAATAGAGCATATGAAAGTATGTTTCCATTCATTATAAAACAAGAAAACATTGTGCCCACAATGACTGCTAATGGGACGTTTGAATATCAGATTGTGGACCACTATGATAATGGAATAATTTCACCGTTGGTAATCACTTCTTTTTAATGCTCTGATACAGAGATATTTGTCACATTTTGAACACTGCTGAAAGGGTGTGGGGTAATACAGAAATGTCTTTCAGTGTGGTTGACCATTCAAAACCTTTCAAATTAAGAAAATGCACCATTTTAGCTTGAAATGTTGTAAGCTTGAAATCTGTGGGCTCAGAACAGTCTCATAATACACACATGCACACAGAAGGATTCACACTTGTATTTCATGATCCGCAAAAGGATTCACTCTTGTATTTCCGGATCCACACTTGTGTTTTTCAATGGACACACAAATGTGTTCCGTTTCATGTAAATAAAATCCAAATACAGAAATTAGTTTTACATATGTATTTTTGATCCTCAACCTTGATCCTCAACCTGCAAACACAAACCGCTTTCTGTGCACGGATCGCTGTACATTCGTGTGTGGGTTTTTTGAGACTCCCCTGACGGTCACCTGATTCGTACTTGTAATTTTTTCTATCTATAGCCAATCAGATGTCTCCTTCATTCTAAACCAATCACATGAGCGCGCCCCCACGAGGGTATGATGTCTTGCGTTCATGACACTTCATATACGCATTTTGCGCTGTCCGGTCAGCTCGCTAAACAGAGGGCGGAGCATCAGGTGATTATGCAGAGCTGCGTGTCTCCGTCAGACTCAGCAGCTGATCTGATCTCTCTCTCGCGTCCGGTTATACTTCACTCGCGTTTATGTCCATATCAATCAGATCCAGCTCTCCTGATCGGCCTTTATAGAGAGCACCGATCAAACTATTGAGAGTGAATATCGGCCGATAATGACCGGCGGGGCTCCCTCCGTTGACAGTTCACTGTCTAGCACTGGCTTCGTAGTGCACTGATCGATTAGGCTAAGCTAACCTGTAGCTGCTCCCTCCACACTCACAACAACTTCATACAGACATAAATAAAGCAGCTGTATTCGCCATACAGGAAACACACATTTAAAACGGTTTTGCTTGCCGTTTTTGTGTACACAAGCATTCATCAATGGTTCGGAAAGTGGCGCTGTACCTTAATAATATAAAGGCTTGTATTTGCGTGCATTTCCTGTGGCAATGTACTGAGAGTGGAGGTGTCCTGAGATTAGCCCCTGCAGGCAGGTTCCATGGACCTGTCAGCTCCGGACAGCGCAAAATGCGTACATGAAGCGCAAGAAATCTACCCTGGGGGCGCGCTCATGTGATTGGCTTAGAATTGAGGAGACATCTGATTGGCTATAGATAGAAAAAATTACAAGTACGAATCGGCTGACCTTCAGGGGAGTCTCAAAAAACCCACAGACGAATGCACAGCGATCCATGCACAGAAAGCGGTTTGTGTTTGTAAGTGCAGCGGTTTTAAATGGAAAACAAATATGTGAGGATCAAAAATACATATGTAAAACTTTTTTCTGTATTTGGATTTTATTTACATGTATATGAAACGGAACACATTTGTGTGTGCATTGAAAAACACAAGTGTGGATCCGGAAATACAAGTGTGAATCCTTCTGTGTGCATGTGTGTATAATGCCCCTTTCACACCAACGCGTTTTCAGCTCCGGCTCGGAGCTGGAGCCTGAAAAGTACCGGATTTTCCTGTTCACACCGCAGAGGCGCCGCCTCTTAGCTCCGGAATCCGGTTCACTTCCAGCTCCAAAACATTGTCGGTCTAGAGGCAAGAGCTTCGGAGCTAAGAGGCGACGCCACTTACATCTCTCTTACGTCGAGGTGGGGGCAGGGGCAGGGGCATGGGCATGGGCGGGATCAACCTCCTGAACAACAACAAAATGCCTGCGTTTTATCCAGTTTGTACACAACGGTGGAAAACCTCAAACTGAATAAGCAGCAGTAGCCTTCCATTTCATTTCGTAAGAGGATAACCAAAGCAAACAGCGCTTCAATACAATCGGCCATTGTTGTTGTTGTCGATGTGAGGGATTTCCGCGCGGTTTGGATTTTATGAAGCAGGCACGTAAACGGTGACGTCATGACGCAGCAGCGGCAGCTCTGGGCGGTGTGAACAGAGCGGGAGCAGAAAAGGGAAACTGGAGCTGAACCAGAAAAGCTCCCGCTCGGAGCTAGAAAGGGAAAAGCGCTGGTGTGAAAGCCGCATTATGAGACTGTTCTGAGCCCATAGGAATCCTGCAGGCTCTGGTTTGGAAGAAAGAGACAAACATCATCTTTGGGCTGATGTCACAAGTAAGAGAGGAATACGTTATCAAAGTCTGAACAGTCAGAATGAAAACTAAGCTTTACAGAAAGATGTGTATATGAGAATACATGATAAGTTAAAATATAAAAAGTAAGCTCCCGACACGTCTGACCAACTTCCTAAAGTTTCTTTTTACGAAAAACATTCTTTGTCAGGAATTTTCACTATCACATGTTTGATGTCGTGGTTTACTTAAAGGTGGGGTAGGTACGTTTGAGAAACCGGCTCGAGATACACTTTTTGTTATATTCCATGGAATGCTCTTAACATCCTGATAGCAATGAATATCTTAAGTGCTTTGACAAAAAATCCATAAAAAAATGTCATCTGTGGAAGCCGTAATACTGTAAAAAGCACGACCAATCATTTTAGCCGGCCCGGCTAAAATAACTGGATGGCCTACCTGCCTGTCAGCCTTCCATCTGTACACAAACTTATCTCGTGCCCTCATTGGTCGTGTGTGTTGGAGGAGGGGCTCTGTAAGGAAGTAGCACTTTTTTTCCGGTTGTGTATTTTCAAATTCTAGCGCACTCGAGCTGGTTTCTCCAAAATTACCTACCCCACCTTTAATGTATACTCTTCTGTTATACATAATTTGGGGGGAATGTATCCCTTGTGCTGGGACGTTTAGCACTAGAGGTTAAGTTTTGTACTGTTGTCTAGGTATTCTTTTAAATGAATATTGATGACATTTGAATAGCTAATTTCTTATATTGTCTACTAATATCTTAGTAGACAGTTTTAGTACGTCATTTGGAGCTAAGAATACAAAATCTTGGATCTACAGTTTGTTACATTTCACTTAGGGCAGTGGTCGCCAACCAGTCGATCGCGATGCGGGTAGACTGTTAAAAAAAAAGTAAAGAAATAAAAATAAAATAAAAATAATAATGTTTGAAAAATACGTTTTTAGATGTAAACCTATCATCCACCATCCCGTTAGCAGGTGCCACTTGATTGACGTATATATTGAGACACCTCAATAATATAATACATTAACCGTGCTTTACGTGAACCTCATCATGATCATGACACAAGAGAAGACGGCAGGACTGCAATTTCCCGTGTTCAGTGAATGCAACAGAGGCAAGTCACCAGACCAATCAGAGAGTTGCATGGAAATACACATGTGCTTGTGTCATTCAAGCTCGGCTCTGCGCAATTAGTGTGATAGAGTGAGGGAGAGGGAGAGAGAGGGACCGGCGCTAGCGGGGACCGTGATGTTAGCATCTGGTTAGCTAGCTGCACTAACGGACATAAGGAGCTGTTTCCACAACAAGCTGGAGGAGAGTCCTCCCCTGTCAGACTGAGGGGTTCAGGTGAGCTAAAGGACTCTCTGAGTGTTTAGAACGGTTTTGTCACAAATTATTCAAAAGATTATTTCCGAGGCAGTGATTTGTAAAATATCCATAAAGAAAAATCAAATCTGCTTACAGTTCTGTTTCATATGGGTGCTGAGAGAGGTATCCATAGATCTCTTCATGTTGCTCTCAAAGTGCACCAGATTGATGCTTTCAACTTCAATATTTAAAAAAAAAAATCTTCGCGGGCGAGCATGCCCCCGGACCCCCCTAGAGGAGGTGAGGTCCGCCCCCCACTCATACAAAATAGCACTTTACCCCTGCCTATATGCTGTGAGCTGATTATGGAGCCTTAATTGTAACAGTAATTCAGATGCAATTAGCCTATATAAAAGGCCTCAAATTGGAAGCACTGTCTGGGCGGTCTTTTTCACTCAATTCTGCAATAGGTAGATCTCGCCTTTCACCTAGGCCGAGGTCGGTGATCTTGGGCTTAAAAAGATTGGTGACCACTGACTTAGGGTGTGTCCATTGTTGCTCGGTGGCCTCGGTGGGAATCAGATTTCTGATCTCGGCAGCTGAACGCCATACTGCGCTCGCTGAGTTGCACAATGCCAGACTGTACTGTATTAATCAAGCAGGAAGTGGTTGCCACCCTTTATCAACTGGCATATCTGACTCTTTCTTTTGTGTGTCTGAGCCAGCAATCACAGTGAGTCAAGCATCCTAATGACTCTCCAGGCCGGCCACTGGTCCCCATGGCAGCCTCCACAGCCGGCAGGGGCCCAGTAGAAAAGAAGATTGGAAAGAAAAAGCGATGTAGGTCAGCACAAACGAGGCATCTTTTAAAAAAAAAACTGTCATATCCAAGTCTGGAGCTCATTCACCATTTCCCTGGTTGCTGCTACTGGCTTCGAGCAGAGAGCTGATACGAGAGAACCCGTGAGAGGAGGGTGGGGGCCGGCAAAAGTGACAGTCAGTACAAAGCAACGTGTTGTTCAAGAAGTATTGACTATTATCTCCAATGTTGAAAATACTATGACATCACTAAAGGTTCTTTATGCACAAGCTTGATTTACAAAAACAGCAACTCCCCTGTGGATACATCTCAATAATAAGGCAGCAGGCGTCTATTCAAAGAGCATCAAGCCTGTCGAACACTGTAGATGACTCCATTAGTTGTATTAGCCCGCTTGTTGAGGGGGGCGGAGGCGATTTGTCCCTGTTGGTGGGGAGCGCTGAGTGGGCTGACATTGGAGCCGAGGCCTCATCCATCATAGGACGCAGGACCTATATTGTGTTTCATGGTCTCCTAGGGCGAGTGTATGATCAGCAAGACCCAGATACAGTAATGTTTATGGAGACACTTCCTATCCATGCTGGTAACCCTCATCCCTCATGTTCTCACCCGTCCATCCACTCGCCCTCTGTCTCTCATTCCTCTCCCCGTCCCCTCATCAATTTCCTCTGCAGCCCGCATTTTGTTTTTCAATAAGACATTTTCTCATCTCTTCTTTATTCCCTCTCCACCTCTGCCTTCTCTCTCAATCTCCACACTTTATTTAATTTCATCTATTAAACTTTTTTTTTCTCCCCATCCTTTCTGCTTTTCAATTCCACTATCTCCTTATTCACCTAATCCGCCCTCTCCTGAGGGTATTGACTGTGGTTGTGATGTGGTGATGTCACAGTACGCTCCTCTGTCAGTACACATGACTGTCAGCTCGGCCTCTGATAAATCTGCTCCTCGTGGGCAGTTTGTATTCACTAGTATACAGTTTATCTTCTCACGTGCCCATGAGCTCTCTGTAACATCCCTTTATTAGGATTAAATGTCTGTACTTGGATAACATTTGGCTCCCGATATAGATACAGAACACAGTTTTATGCTCACCCAAGCTACACTTCTTGTCTGTTTGATTTATCTTAATGATAAAAGGCAATATTATGTTCATATTGTTTTCCCACATGAAGCCAGCTATGAAAATAAAAGCAATACATCTTTTTACTTTTATCAATTATCTGATTTCCTGAGGAAGCTTATCTTAATTATTTTTGCATGACTTCTAGAGAATAAAACTAAGGGTGGAAACTAAAACTGATAAAAGGGACCAATACCAACACCATTTTTAAAATTAGCTCGACCTACCATTTTTTATTAGAGACCTATTTCTTCTGTCTATCAGTTAGCTACAGTGTTTTTCAAAGTGGGGGCCCCGACCCCCCGGGGGGCCGCCAGGGGGCACCAGGGGGGTCACTCAAAGTTTGAGGGAAAGGTTTTTTCATTTGTTTTAAGTAAAAAAAAAAATCTTTTTTTTTTTTCTTTTTAGATGTTATTAATAACTGCATATCTATCAATCTATGTGTCCTTTGATGCCAATCTTTTAATATTTTTTGTTTTTAAATCACACGACTGCAGTGGCGGTTCTAGAACATTTTACATGGGGTGGCAAAGGGGGGGCAAGAGGTCATGCCAGGGTGGCATGGGAGGGCGGACAGTACGTGGTATTTTATACTGTATATAACCTATTTATTGTTAATTCATGCCCTAACACAAGTGTTCTTAATGCACACGAGAAACAAGGTGTTCAGACAAACAATCGGGTGCCCTTTGAGTCCCCCAAGCTTACTTCAATAATTTTAAATGAAAGGAAACTACAAAATGTATTTTAAAGCAATTAATTAATGGAACAGGTTGTTTTGCATTACAATGATACGAAAAAAATATTACAATTTTGTAATGTCCTTGATTTCCATGTGGTGCCATATCTTAGCTAAACAAGGTCTCATGGCTACTTTTTTTTTTTACAAAAAAAAAGTAAATTCCTAGTAATTATTTATATGTTGTGCCTGATGTGGGAAAATTTAATTAGTCCACTAGCAGATGTTGACCAAACATTTTGGTTTAATTTTTCAAAGATATAAAGACCCAAAAGGCACCCGATTCAGAGAATACTCTAATCCTGCATACTGTAAGTACTTAGTTATAATTAAGTACACAAATGGCATCACCCATCTCTTCAGAGAGCTAAAGGTGACCTGTGCAGCAACACATTTCAATCAATAATTGTCAATACTAAGAGCTGCTAGATTGTGCTGCTGTAATGGAACATGTAATGAGAATAAGAACATACCATGTGGTCCAGCTGGACTTTCATCTGCCTCCTGATCCCTGCCTCAGTCCCTCTTTCTGATACTTCATCTTTATTCCTCACATACATTTCTTCTTCTTCACTAATGTCTTCATCTCCTCCTGGCTTCCTCCTGCTCTGACCCTCCTGGTCTCTTCAGTGAACTCTCTTTTCCTCCTGCTCTGACCCTCCTGGTCTCTTCAGTGAACTCTCTTTTCCTTTTCCTCTTTCTGTTCGTCCTGATCACTTCTCAGATATGCCTTTTTGTTGTTGTTGAATCACTCCAGCTACTCTGGCCTGCAAGAGTCTACTTGTGAAAAGCACTGGTACAAATGCTTGTATGACTTTACACGTTAGGGCCATGTAGCCTAGCTAATAAGTAGCATATCATCAGAAAGTATTTATCAAACGCACACAGGCAGCTGTGTTTAGATCCAGTTTTTACGGTAAAGGATGTATCCTGGTTTCATTTATCTGGCCTCATGGCTGTGATGTGTAGTTTACGTGGATTTAATAGTAGGCTACCGCGTAGTTTAGCAAAGTGATCGATCTCCCAGCTAACGCTGTCTGCGTAGTATTTTGTAACGTAACGCCCCAAACAGCGCCCATCTGTTAAACGCTATCGATTCAAATGGCAGCGTTTTATTAATATTTAGTTTCAAGCTCTCGTCCTTAGTAAAAACAAAACTAGTGGAAGGGGAAATGCTCCCAGGGGAAGCTGATCCATAGGTGCTGGGACAGCTCGCTCCCTCTCTGCAGCTCTGTGAGCCGCGGTCTGTTGCCCCTTTCACACCGGCGCTTTTTCAGCTCCGGCTCGGAGCTGGAGCCTGAAAAGCGCCGGGATTTCCTGTTCACACCGCAGCGGCGCCGGCTCTTAGCTCTGGAATCCGCTTCACTTCCAGCTCCAAAAAATTGTCGGTCCAGAGGCAAGAGCTTCGGAGCTAAGAGGCGGCGTCGCTTACGTCTCTCTTACGTCGAGGCGTGCAGGAAACTAAACCCACCTCCCCTGAACATGGGTCGACTGTTATGCCTGCCTACAAGCAGTAGTGCCTATAAACACACTTTATAAAGTCAGGCAACACTAACCAGGCTTCGTGTGATTCTGTTTATTTGTACCTTACTTTGACCATCCGTTCACTGTTATCCATCATTGTGGAGAGAGGCAGACGTGTTGTTTTGTATTATTGCAGCTATCGGATGCAAGTAGTCAGTTTAGCTTCGGTTGCTATGCTAACATCACCCGTTTTATACCAGAGAAACTTTCATAACAGCGTTGTGATACCAAACAGTGTCAATTCAGACTGACACACATTCACTTAGGCTAAGGGGAACTGGGGATATGCATCAGCTGCTTGTGTGAGTCGGACAGTGAATACTTTAGAGCGGCCGCTGCAGTGTGAGCTAACCGGGAGCTAACGGGAGAATACACTCCTGTGGAAGAGCAGCCAACACTGCAGCGGTCGGTAAATGCTGCAGAAACACATTAATAAACAATGAACCACGGCACTATGGAGCAAAGTATAAGGTTGGAGAAGTCGTTATTCAATTTATTCTGGCTTCGTGTGATTAAAAGCAACACGATCATCGACCCGACGCAGTTGTTGTTGTTGTTGTGAGCTGCCGTTGGGGAGCAAATCAGCGATGTAAACGGTGACGTCATGACGCAGCAGGGGCAGCTCTGGGGCGCCAGTGGGCGGTGTGAACAGAGCGGGAGCTGAAAAGGGAAACCGGAGCTGAACCAGAAAAGCTCCCGCTCGGAGCTAGAAACTGAAAAGCGCTGGTGTGAAAGCCGCATGTGTGAACGCCGCTCCGCAGTTTAATGCAGGGCCGTAGCTACGTTTTTAACGGGCCTATAATGATATTTAAAATGATTCACATTTAACTAATGTAATGCTTGTTTCGTTGCTTGAGAAGCTTGTGGAAATAGTGTAGGTTTGTTTTAGTACAGTTTTAAGGAAACAAAAGTTAGGGGGGCAGCTGGGGGGCAAGGCTCTACAGTGGCCCCCCCCCCCCCCCCCGTAGATCCGCCCCTGCACGACTGCCCTTCAAGCCAATCAGAATCGAGCTGCCGCTACTGAGAGTGAAACTGAGTATCTGCTCAGCTTTTGGAGCAAGTGAATACTTCGCTCTGCAGCTGGATGAGAGCACGGATGTAGCAAATGTCGCAGAATTGCTTGCATACATCAGATTTATTTCAGAAGACAACTTTATTGAGGAAATATTTTTTTGCAAAGCACTGGAAGGTACCACATGAAGAGACATTTTAGATGAGTACATCATCTCAAATGGACTTGACTGGTCTCGTTGTGTGGGTGTTAACATTACTGTTGAATATTATATATATATTGAAATCACTTTCAAAATGCTTTCAAAATATGTTTACTGTTGATATTACTGTTTAATATTGTGTTAAGAATGTTTATAACATAAGACACAATGAATGTAATAATGACAAACAAAAGATAAACACACTTTTTTTTTTTAAGAATAACTGATTATTAATTATTAAAACAAATATATATTAAGAAAATGTATTAAGCTCTATGATTAATTTGTCATATTTTCCATCATAATGTAATACAAAAAAAATGCCAACAGGGGGGTCCCCGCCAGAGGATAATGCTATATGGGGGTCCATGGCATGGCAAAGTTTGGGAACCCCTGAGCTAGTACACAGTGGACTTAACAAACATTTAAATTCAGTCTTCCAGAGATAACATATATTTTATTCAAGTTAAGGAAGTGTTTACATTTGACATTTGATTTCTCTTGTGACTATTTTTCTCTCATTTAGTTCCACTGGTCAGTAGTTGTCACTGATACATGACCCAAAATACTGTATGTCTATCTTTATTTACTAAAGTGTGGACCCTGTATCAGACCTAAACAAAGTTAAACTGAGCTACAGCAACTACAGACAGTCTAAAATCTCTTTGTGAAAGTTGCCCCTGGAATTGTATCTGAGTCCTGTATGTGGTTTGGGTTAGACAACAAACACACATTAGTTAGGGTTAGAAAAATATTTAGTTTTCAATTAGGTAAACATTCAGTTGGCTTCACGTCACTGTTGATTTTTTTGTATTAAAACAATGCCATGGATGATTCCTTTCCCTAAACTCAACTAAAGGCTGTGAGTGCCTCAACAGAACTATTTCAAGTTGTTATCATGCATCTGCTGCTATAGTGGCTATTCAAAACAAATGAAGTATATTGAATGCAAACATTTTGCAGATACCTTCAGTATCAGCATGTCAGTGAGTTTGACTGATTCCTCATTATAATCCAGGCAGCATCTTCAAACAAAAAAAGGAAAACCCTTCCCCCTCGTTTCTTATTAAATGTAATTAAAATGCAACTTAAATAGAAATCAATATATTTTCAGATAAATGAAAGGTTTTTGCTATGATTTTAGACGTTTGAATCACTGGGTCAGTTTGTTTTGGGTAGGGAAAGACCTCATTAAAACCTTCTGATGAAGAATGAAGGAATCCTTGAAACACTTTTTTTATTTTGATGGAACACTATTGGTTACAGAAAATGATGTGTGTGTTCAAAATGATCCATTCAATGCATTTTCTGGTGCACAGCATTTGAAATACTTTTTATTGCAATGACTTCTTTGTCCTAAGACTTGTTGTATTAAGAAATTAGAAACGGCCTGCTTCATTAAGTTCCATCTCTAAACAAACAGGCATGCCGGTAGTATTTATATGTCTCAGATATGAAGAGGCACAAAGATTTGTGTGTGTGTGTGTGTGTGTGTGTGTGTGTGTGTGTGTGTGTGTGTGTGTGTGTGTGTGTGTGTGTGTGTGTGTGTGTGTGTGTGTGTGTGTGTGTGTGTGTGTGCGCGTGTACACTGATTTAGATTATTGTTGTCCAGTGAATGTGGACTGCACGTTACTCTGAATCTTCTGACCTTGTCTCTCTGCTTCAATAACCTCCTCCAGTCAATTATCTTGTAATTACTTGCATGATATACCTTTATCATGCCTTAGTGAATGAAGCATTTACTTTTCCTTTTCAGTCTTTTTTAATCAATGTAAAACAGACTTTCCAATAGACAAAACCCATGTGACATATAGCAAGAGATAATGTGTTTCTGTATTGTCCCCTGGGATGTAATGACCTGCTTTGTCCAATAACACAGAAGATGGCTTACAACTCAATTCCAGATTGAGGCCATGAGGTCAGGTGTTGGGGTTTAGAGGTTCGATATGTCAGATCGAAGTGGTCGTTCTCCAGGGACGTCACCTTCCACCTTCAGGAGAGTCGAGCGTGTATGTGCTCATTTGTTGAGTTTTATAGACCTGCTGTTAGTTAATTTGCCTTTACAGTCAAACAAATGGAGTGATATACAGTGTGTTTCAGTCTGACGACCCATACTGTTATAAGCAGGCGAAGAAGGTAGCTCCGTAATTACTCATTTCTGTCACTGCCTGTTGTTTTGAGTATCATGGCTGGAGGCTATTCTGCACTTTTTTTGGCATTTATGAATCAGCCATTTTCAGCATGAGCTCACACACACCCAGGGGTTTGCTGTGGTGTTTTCACAGGGTCACGGGGGCTTCAAGAAGTGTAGGTATGAGGGAAGAGTGTGTTCCAGTAGTGTTTCAAAGTCTTTGGAAATGTGTGGTCACTTTGCCCTGTGGGCTTTTAGCTATTTTCAATATATGCCCCTCTCTAAGGAACTTCCTTGGATTCTCACTGCCCTCTTTTGAAGGCTCCTGTTACCATGGTTACTGCAACCCCCTGTAAAATACATGATGGTAGTAAGTACAACCTTAAGTGGGAGCACACTTTTCAGTAGTCATGGTTACAACAACCTCTAAAGAATGAATTATGTAAGGGGTGTTTTAGACGAGATAGTCACCAACATCAAAGGGGCAACACATGATGTTTCCTTCTGTTGGGACAAACTCCAATGTTCACCACCAGACTGTTGACTTTATGGCTAGCTATCTCTGTAAATACGAATAAATAAATAAATACACTGCAGTGAGAATAATTCACTTATTTTCAGTGAGTGTATTTCTGCAGCACTTATTATCATGTGAGGTTGAGATGTTATATAGCACCAGTGGCCTGCTGTAGTTTTGCATGTGTGTGTGTATATGTGTGTGTTCAGGAGTGTGTATATTTGACAGCGAGTAAATGTGTATATTTACATGCATGGATAAACTCACCTCACTACCGCACCCAACTGCTCCGCATCCCGCAGGCCATTGCAGGGTAAACAGTCTTGATTTGAGGACACTCTGTGCAGCAGCCACTCTTTATTTGCCTTTCATGTCACCATACGTAAATCTGTGGTGACTTTGACAAGCAGACACTTGTTTAAAACAAAATCCTCTAGGGATGCAGGGTGCTGGTGCACAAGTGTGTTTTTTATTCTGATGTATCTCCTAATTGTATGCCCCAGCCTAAAGAATCAGGGATTATATAGAAATAATTTTGACTGCTGAAACTTGTTGGCTGTTCGTATTTAAAAATGGCACATCATGCATTCAAAAAGCAATCAATTGAATTTGAGAAAAAGAGAGAAGTGCAGGAGAGAAGAGGAAAAAGCTTGGCAGTTAATGATGCTGCATGTTTTCAGCTGATAAATAAGGTCATCAACCTGAAATGAGAAGGGTACTTTGCTTTGATTTGCTTGCTGTTACTTTAATAAAACCCTCTCTTTTCATTTTCTATTTTTTTTTTTTAGATCTTCAGATCTCCAACTGATTACCTCCCGGTTTGGACATGAAATCTCCTCTAACACAGTTGTTTGATCAGTTGTAGTCCTGTCTGCCTTCCAACTACCAGAATAATAACAACATATCTGCTATGCTCATTTATTGTCCAAACCTTTTTTTGCAGAATCATACTCCGATTTTCCTGGTGCGACTGACAGCCTTTGGCTTGCACTGCATCAAATGTATATAAATATTAAAGAACCAGTCAGACTCTCGGGTTGTTCAGTGCTCCCTCTTAGCTGGAGTACATGGTGCAGTGAACATATTTACTGTTAGGAAAAAACCTGCATGATATGTGCAAACCTGTATTAACTACAGCAGTTTTATATGAACTGTGTTAAAGTATTGCATGTGCGCTGCATGGCTGAGATGATTTGTAGCCAAATATTCACATTAGAATTAAATGAAAAAAATATATTTATGTAAGGTTGATTGTTGAAGATTCATATGTTGGGGGTTCAATCGGCAGTCATTGAGCAAACCACCCCTACTAGTTAGCATTTATAGACTCTTTGGGTAGAGACCCAGCTGACAGGCATATATTATGTGCTCTATAGTCAAAGTGGGGAATAAAGGCGGGTACTTTTGTTTTAAAACCAAATTAATTTGGAGATTTTCTCAGCAAAGAACATTTCGAAAAACCCAAACCTGCCTATGACCCAAAGCATTGTAATATGACCTTTATCCCATTATAAATCTATGGATTTAAAGGTCCCATGTCATACTTTTTCAAAGTACACCCTGTTGTAGCGCAGGGCTTCTCAAACTCCGGATGTTGGGGGTTGACTTTACTGGCTTGATCCGGACCAGTGACCTTGTATAAAGTTCACAAGTGGACCTTTAATAAAAAAGTGTGAGTACCCCTGCTGTAGCGAGTAAAACTCTAACACAGAAAATACCTGTCTATGCTGCCCCAGAATGCCTCGTTGGAGATTTCTCTTTTTCCATTGTTTTCTTTCCTGGGTACAGTGACGTGCCCGTACTCAAATGGACCCAATGGTCCAATCCATGGAGCCGTTACGTCAGCGAAGCCGTTACGTTACACACACACACACTCAATCTTTTCTCAGCTGCAGCTCCACCGATTTCTCCTCCCTGAGATGGCGGGACAAACTCCCAGCGTGTGTGTGTGTGTGTGTGTGTGTGTGTGTGTGTGTGTGTGTGTGTGTGCGCGCGCGCTTCACTGTGAATACACATACTATACAGAGATGCTGTATGAGAAACCAATGTGAGTTTGGAATATTGCACAATATAAATCTATTTTAGTAGACCTCAACAATGGAATTATGATCAGTAGAAATTGCCATGACATGGGACCTTTAATAATACTTGCATTAATGTAGACAAACTAATTACACACAATCGTTATTAATCCTGCAGAATCTTCTTAATCATGTTTTCAGATGCATAAAATAATGATCATATAACCATTAATAATAACAAATGTAATTTGATTATTCATTTAGGTATTTATAGACTTCCTGTAATAGTAAATATTTTTAAAAGATCTGGCATGCTTTATAAGTTTACAATTTGTTTATGAAAGGGCTTAAAATAGGTTCAACAGTGAGTATAATCTTGAACACAGCACCACAGTTCAGGTTGAAGTAAGTGGCAGAGCGAGACGGCCCCAGGTGTAATGTGTGTGACTGCCAGGTGTTATATCATTATTTTCAGTTAACACATTGTTCCCTGATGTGTCTGAGGATGATATTAACAGCTGTAATTGGACGTTTTGCCCTTTCTCTGAACATCAGTTTGACCTGTTGGAGAAAAAATGCTCTGATGTTTCAGATGTATTAATCAGCTGATGCGTAAATAGTATAACATTACATTTTATATTAAGTCTGCACTGAATTGTCGGCGCTCTGGCCTGCAGATCACAGGAAATAAACGCAGAGTGATGAATCAGTTATTTCTCTTACACACCATATCCTTTTCTCCTCTCGCTCTGCTTTTACTTGTCTCTTTGCCGCACAAACCCTGTCCATCTCTCACCCCTCCTTCACAGTCTCATTTTATTTTCTTGCCTGTGTAACGTGTCAGTTTGCTTCCTCTCCTCTGCAACTGACTCTTTATCCAAACCAAACTTGCTCTGTTTTTCTCCAGGCTTTAAGCCCACCACAATTCAATTAAATTCAAAACCTTTATTTATCCAGGTAAAATCCCATTGAGATCAATTATCTCTTTTTCAAGGGAGACCTGCAGCAGTAGGTTCCACATGAAAACATAAACAACATAACAACAAAAGGACATCATACAGCAAAATGTACAGGGATTACAATTTACATATTTAACCACATGTACAGGTACCAACAGCATCTGATTTTGTAGCATCCAACCGAGCTTTAAAAACATGTAGTGGTACTAGCTTGGTAACTTTTTGCAGACTGTTCCATGTTAGTGGAGCTGCACATCTAAAAGCTTTCTTCCCTAAGACAGTCCTCGCACTTGGCACATTTAATAAAACCACAGCATGCGATCTCAGGCAGTAAGTACTTTCAATTCGCAGAGAGATCAGGGAGCAGATATAAGATGGTAGTTTATCCAACATGGCTTTGTAAATGAAAAAGTACCAGTGACTGAGCCTCCGTACAGTAACGGAGCGTCCACACTACAGCTTCAAAAAAAGCTTGGAACTGGGCGGGTCTGGAGCTTGGGGATTTTATTCAAGCAACACGACCAACAACCAATCACATGAATCTCCCGCCCCCGACATACAAAGCAAAAAACCCCGGGGATTTTATGGGAGCAATATGTATATAAACTCCCCAAACAGGCGAAAACCTACCAGTTTCACCCACTGTCTCTGCCACCTCCCTCCATGCCTGGTTCCTCCGGTTTGTATCCCGGTAGGTGAAGAGGGTCTGGTCATACAAAACCGGGTGATTTGCTACGGCGATAGTTAGTTTCTCCTCCAACTTTTTTTGAAATATAGAAATGAACGGCGGGATATCTCTGTTAGTCTACTACAAATAAACACGACGTTTATCTTCTGTTAACTTGATTTATTCCATCAACGTATATAACACCAATACAGAGCCATTAACGAACAGTGGACCTCATGCTCCAGATCTAACACAGACTCACTGCGCATGCGTTACACAGCCTCAAGAGAGCAACCTAGACTACCGTATATCCTGTAGTATAGGCGCAAAGAGATTACATGTTAACAATCTCATTCTATCTTTTTAAAGAAATAAACTAAACAAAAATAACTTTACATTGCATGAATCATAAAACAATCATACAGTGACTTAAAACAAAAATGTTTAAATTCCCTGAGTAGTCAACATAAATTAGGGAAACATTTAAGAAACAAATACATAAACAAAGGTGTTTTCAATGTTCCATTTCAACAGACACTTTAACCCAGATCCCATTGTCCTTCACTGAGTGCTTTTAAGAGCACAAGAGCCGAAGCTCCTTTTTTTGTGAGACAGTCAGCGAGCTGAGATTTTGTGTCTGACCAACGCACCTGCTTGATCCTCTTGCTCTGTATGAGCTCCTTAATGCTACTGATTTCCAACCTGAGTCTCTTCTCTGTGACTTGTTTTGTGGACTTGAGCGCATCGAACAGAGAGTGGTTATCAGTCACACAGAGTACAGGGGGTGCATTCAGTCCAGCATTTCCAGTAGTGAGCTCAGAAAATAGTGTGGCTAGAAAAATTGCATTGTCTACCCCATCTGACATGGCAAGAGTTTCCCCTGCAAGGGTACTGCGAACCACTCGTCTGATTTTCTTTGAATGCCAACAGAGGGGGGGAAAACTTCCCTCTTTCTCCCATAAGTGTTATAAAAGTACCTCCCTGTGTACCTCCGTCTGGGAGGTTTCCAAATGAAGCATCACTGAAAACTATCAAGTTCAAAGCATCACTGTTTCCCAGATGTTGAAATCTGAGTGTCACCTTTTCAGACTTTAGTTTACGGATGATCTTATTAGCATCATGAACAGACTGTACTGTTGCCCCTTTTATATTAGAAGCCAAACAACATGAATCAAACATTACATCAGGTCTTGTCTGTTTAGCAACCCATAGGATCTGTCCTATTTTTGATCGTAACTGCTCTCTCTCAGTTTCGTTGAGGGGTTCATTTCTCTGTGTGGCCCGACTTGCTTGTATGGGAATAGGCTCCAGGTTCTTGATTTAACTTTGTTGATGTACCTGAACTTCACCGTTAACAGTTACCAAATCCATTCCTACATAGGAGAACTTTTCATGCTCCTCACGCCCAACCTTGAATGCAGACTGCAGTTGGGGGATCACATTGGATGAAAAGTTTGATGAGCCTGCCCAAAGAAAATCATCTACATGACACGCAAGCACCCCAGTGACCTTACATTGCTCATCCAACCAGTAAAAGACTGCCGGATCCACCTGTGACACTCTACCACCAGTACTCAGCATGATTTCCTTCACTTTGTTGTACCAATATAGTGATGCATCTGCAAGACCATATAAACATTTCTTTAGTTTCCATACAACATGTTGACATCCTGCCTCTAGAGGGGGGCGGATATAAATATCCCTGGTCC